>NC_088401.1:87778088-87988088 GCF_034236695.1 Oncorhynchus nerka | reverse complement strand
TTTTTATAGAATAGCATGTCATATCATTTAATCCGGCATAGCCAAGACACGTAACAAAATGTGGAAAAAGTCAATGGGGTCTGAATACTTTCCAAATGCAGATGTATACTAGATATATTATTCAGGAATGTCTCAATCATAGGGATATTTTTCTACCAGTTTGAAAGTGTTATTACGGTCTGAGTGGATCACTGTGCAGTGTGGAGTGAGACAGGATTCGTTCATCTCTCATATCCTCTTCCTTGTTTGTCTTTACCACATTGCTGCTGTTTGCTCTTTGGGGGTCTAGACGGGGTTCTGGTAAAGGACTGTGGGGCAATCGTTGTGAAAAATGCTACGTAAATGCTACATAAATAACATTTTGTATGCATTGATTTTGATGTGATGCAAAATTAGCTTGATTGATATCCTTTTGACAAAAACACAGGTGTAGATATCACCTTGTGTTATCATGCTTAGTCTCCCCACTGAGAGCCCGAGGTAGGGGGAGTTGGGGGAATCTATCAAATAGCACACCTTTAATTTTGTACAGTACTAATGCAATTAGTCAAATCAGTTCACACTACGAAATGCTACCGAATAAACCACAATTCATTCATAATACTGTGAATATATAGTTTCACAGACATGCACCGTGCTTCTACACCTGCATTGCTTGCTGTTTGGGGTTTTAGGCTGGGTTTCTCTACAGCACTTTGAGATATCAGCTGATGTAAGAAGGGATTTATAAATACATTTGATTTGATATTGTTGGAATTTTCTTCTGGTTTGTGTGAAATCGTAAAAAATAATATAAAACCAGTCTGCACACCACCAAGGTGAATTGGTTTAGTCTTGAATCTTGGTTGACAGTGTTGGGGGATGGGTAATGTAGTCTTGACTCTTGGTTGACAGTGTTGGGAGATGGGTAATGTAGTCTTGACTCTTGGTTGACAGTGTTGGGGGATGGGTAATGTAGTCTTGACTCTGGGTTGACAGTGTTGGGGGATGGGTAATGTAGTCTTGACTCTTGGTTGACAGTGTTGGGAGATGGGTAATGTAGTCTTGACTCTTGGTTGACAGTGTTGGGGGATGGGTAATGTAGTCTTGAATCTTAGTTGACACTGTTGGGGGATGGGTAATGTAGTCTTGACTCTTGGTTGACAGTGTTGGGGGATGGGTAATGTAGTCTTGACTCTTGGTTGACAGTGTTGGGGGATGGGTAATGTAGTCTTGACTCTTAGTTGACAGTGTTGGGGGATGGGTAATGTAGTCTTGACTATTGGTTGACAGTGTTGGGGGATGGGTAATGTCTATAGACCCTGTCTACAGACCCTGCTGCTGAGGATGAACCACTGTCTACAGACCCTGTCTACTGAGGATGAACCACTGTCTATAGACCCTGCTGCCTGAGGATGAACCACTGTCTACAGACCCTGTCTACTGAGGATGAACCACTGTCTATAGACCCTGCTGCTGAGGATGACCCACTGTCTACAGACCCTGTCTACAGACCCTGCTGCTGAGGATGAACCACTGTCTACAGACCCTGCTGACTGAGGATGAACCACTGTCTATAGACCCTGCTGCTGAGGAGGAACCACTGTCTACAGACCCTGCTGCTGAGGATGAACCACTGTCTATAGACCCTGCTGCCTGAGGATGAACCACTGTCTACAGACCCTGCTGCTGAGGATGAACCACTGTCTACAGACCCTGCTGCTGAGGATGAACCACTGTCTACAGACCCTGCTGCTGAGGATGAACCACTGTCTACAGACCCTGCTGCTGAGGATGAACCACTGTCTACAGACCCTGCTGCTGAGGATGAACCACTGTCTACAGACCCTGCTGCTGAGGATGAACCACTGTCTACAGACCCTGCTACTGAGGATGAACCACTGTCTATAGACCCTGCTGCTGAGGATGAACCACTGTCTACAGACCCTGCTACTGAGGATGAACCACTGTCTACAGACCCTGCTGCTGAGGATAAACCACTGTCTACAGACCCTGCTACTGAGGATGAACCACTGTCTACAGACCCTGCTACTGAGGATGAACCACTGTCTATAGACCCTGCTGCTGAGGATGAACCACTGTCTACAGACCCTGTCTACAGACCCTGCTACTGAGGATGAACCACTGTCTATAGACCCTGCTGACTGAGGATGAACCACTGTCTATAGACCCTGCTACTGAGGATGAACCACTGTCTATAGACCCTGCTGCTGAGGATGAACCACTGTCTACAGACCCTGTCTACAGACCCTGCTACTGAGGATGAACCACTGTCTACAGACCCTGCTACTGAGGATGAACCACTGTCTATAGACCCTGCTGCTGAGGATGAACCACTGTCTACAGACCCTGCTACTGAGGATGAACCACTGTCTACAGACCCTGCTGACTGAGGATGAACCACTGTCTATAGACCCTGCTGCTGAGGATGAACCACTGTCTACAGACCCTGCTGCTGAGGATGAACCACTGTCTATAGACCCTGCTGCTGAGGATGAACCACTGTCTACAGACCCTGCTGCTGAGGATGAACCACTGTCTATAGACCCTGCTACTGAGGATGAACCAATGTCTACAGACCCTGCTGCTGAGGATGAACCACTGTCTACAGACCCTGCTTCTGAGGATGAACCACTGTCTACAGACCCTGTCTACAGACCCTACTGCTGAGGATGAACTACTGTCTACAGACCCTACTGCTGAGGATGAACCACTGTCTACAGACCCTGCTACTGAGGATGAACCACTGTCTACAGACCCTGCTACTGAGGATGAACCACTGTCTACAGACCCTGCTACTGAGGATGAACCACTGTCTACAGACCCTGCTGCCTGAGGATGAACCACTGTCTACAGACCCTGCTACTGAGGATGAACCACTGTCTACAGACCCTGCTGCCTGAGGATGAACCACTGTCTACAGACCCTGCTACTGAGGATGAACCACTGTCTACAGACCCTGCTGCTGAGGATGAACCACTGTCTACAGACCCTGCTGCTGAGGATGACCCACTGTCTATAGACCCTGCTGCCTGAGGATGAACCACTGTCTATAGACCCTGCTGCTGAGGATGAACCACTGTCTACAGACCCTGTCTACTGAGGATGAACCACTGTCTACAGACCCTGCTGCCTGAGGATGAACCACTGTCTACAGACCCTGCTACTGAGGATGAACCACTGTCTACAGACCCTGCTGCTGAGGATGAACCACTGTCTACAGACCCTGCTGCTGAGGATGACCCACTGTCTATAGACCCTGCTGCTGAGGATGACCCACTGTCTATAGACCCTGCTGCCTGAGGATGAACCACTGTCTACAGACCCTGCTGCTGAGGATGACCCACTGTCTATAGACCCTGCTGCTGAGGATGACCCACTGTCTATAGACCCTGCTGCCTGAGGATGAACCACTGTCTATAGACCCTGCTGCCTGAGGATGAACCACTGTCTACAGACCCTGCAGCCTGAGGATGAACCACTGTCTATAGACCATGCTGCCTGAGGATGAACCACTGTCTACAGACCCTGCTGCCTGAGGATGAACCACTGTCTACAGACCCTGCTGCCTGAGGATGAACCACTGTCTACAGACCCTGCTGCCTGATGATAAACCACTGTCTACAGACCCTGCTGCTGAGGATGAACCACTGTCTACAGACCCTGCTGCCTGAGGATGAACTACTGTCTATAGACCCTGCTGCTGAGGATGACCCACTGTCTACAGACCCTGCTGCTGAGGATGACCCACTGTCTACAGACCCTGCTGCCTGAGGATGAACCACTGTCTATAGACCCTGCTGCCTGAGGATGAACCACTGTCTACAGACCCTGCTGCTGAGGATGAACCACTGTCTACAGACCCTGTCTACAGACCCTGCTGCTGAGGATGAACCACTGTCTACAGACCCTGCTGCCTGAGGATGAACCACTGTCTACAGACCCTGCTGCTGAGGATGAACCACTGTCTACAGACCCTGCTGCCTGAGGATGAACCACTGTCTACAGACCCTGCTACTGAGGATGAACCACTGTCTACAGACCCTGCTGCTGAGGATGAACCACTGTCTATAGACCCTGCTGCTGAGGATGAACCACTGTCTACAGACCCAGCTGCTGAGGATGAACCACTGTCTATAGACCCTGCTGCTGAGGATGAACCACTGTCTATAGACCCTGTCTACTGAGGATGAACCACTGTCTATAGACCCTGCTGCTGAGGATGAACCACTGTCTACAGACCCTGCTACTGAGGATGAACCACTGTCTATAGACCCTGCTGCTGAGGATGAACCACTGTCTACAGACCCTGCTGCTGAGGATGAACCACTGTCTACAGACCCTGCTGCCTGAGGATGAACCACTGTCTACAGACCCTGTCTACAGACCCTGCTGCTGAGGATGAACCACTGTCTACAGACCCTGCTGCTGAGGATGAACCACTGTCTACAGACCCTGCTGCTGAGGATGAACCACTGTCTACAGACCCTGCTGCCTGAGGATGAACCACTGTCTACAGACCCTGCTACTGAGGATGAACCACTGTCTACAGACCCTGCTGCTGAGGATGAACCACTGTCTATAGACCCTGCTGCTGAGGATGAACCACTGTCTACAGACCCAGCTGCTGAGGATGAACCACTGTCTATAGACCCTGCTGCTGAGGATGAACCACTGTCTATAGACCCTGTCTACTGAGGATGAACCACTGTCTATAGACCCTGCTGCTGAGGATGAACCACTGTCTACAGACCCTGCTACTGAGGATGAACCACTGTCTATAGACCCTGCTGCTGAGGATGAACCACTGTCTACAGACCCTGCTGCTGAGGATGAACCACTGTCTACAGACCCTGCTGCCTGAGGATGAACCACTGTCTACAGACCCTGTCTACAGACCCTGCTGCTGAGGATGAACCACTGTCTACAGACCCTGCTGCTGAGGATGAACCACTGTCTACAGACCCTGCTGCTGAGGATGAACCACTGTCTACAGACCCTGCTACTGAGGATGAACCACTGTCTATAGACCCTGCTGCTGAGGATGAACCACTGTCTACAGACCCTGCTGCTGAGGATGAACCACTGTCTACAGACCCTGCTGCTGAGGATGAACCACTGTCTACAGACCCTGCTGCTGAGGATGAACCACTGTCTACAGACCCTGCTGCCTGAGGATGAACCACTGTCTATAGACCCTGCTGCCTGAGGATGAACCACTGTCTATAGACCCTGCTGCCTGAGGATGAACCACTGTCTATAGACCCTGCTGCCTGAGGATGAACCACTGTCTACAGACCCTGCAGCCTGAGGATGAACCACTGTCTATAGACCATGCTGCCTGAGGATGAACCACTGTCTACAGACCCTGCTGCCTGAGGATGAACCACTGTCTATAGACCCTGCTGCCTGAGGATGAACCACTGTCTATAGACCCTGCTGCTGAGGATGAACCACTGTCTATAGACCCTGCTGCCTGAGGATAAATCACTGTCTACAGACCCTGCTGCCTGAGGATTAACCACTGTCTAGAGACCCTGCTGCCTGAGGATGAACCACTGTCTACAGACCCTGCTGCTGAGGATGAACCACTGTCTACAGACCCTGTCTACAGACCCTGCTGCTGAGGATGAACCACTGTCTACAGACCCTGCTACTGAGGATGAACCACTGTCTACAGACCCTGCTGACTGAGGATGAACCACTGTCTACAGACCCTGTCTACTGAGGATGAACCACTGTCTACAGACCCTGCTGCTGAGGATGAACCACTGTCTACAGACCCTGCTGCTGAGAATGAACCACTGTCTACAGACCCTGCTGCCTGAGGATGAACCACTGTCTCCAGACCCTGCTGCCTGAGGATGAACCACTGTCTATAGACCCTGCTGCCTGATGATGAACCACTGTCTACAGACCCTGCTGCCTGAGGATGAACCACTGTCTATAGACCCTGCTGCCTGAGGATGAACCACTGTCTACAGACCCTGCTGCCTGAGGATGAACCACTGTCTATAGACCCTGCTGCCTGATGATGAACCACTGTCTACAGACCCTGCTGCCTGAGGATGAACCACTGTCTATAGACCCTGCTGCCTGAGGATGAACCACTGTCTATAGACCCTGTTGCCTGAGGATGAACCACTGTCTACAGACCCTGCTGCCTGAGGATGAACCACTGTCTACAGACCCTGCTGCTGAGGATGAACCACTGTCTACAGACCCTGCTGCTGAGGATGAACCACTGTCTATAGACCCTGCTGCCTGAGGATGAACCACTGTCTATAGACCCTGCTGCTGAGGATGAACCACTGTCTACAGACCCTGCTGCTGAGGATGAACCACTGTCTACAGACCCTGCTGCCTGAGGATGAACCACTGTCTACAGACCCTGCTGCTGAGGATGAACCACTGTCTACAGACCCTGCTGCCTGAGGATGAACCACTGTCTACAGACCCTGCTACTGAGGATGAACCACTGTCTACAGACCCTGCTGCTGAGGATGAACCACTGTCTACAGACCCTGCTGACTGAGGATGAACCACTGTCTATAGACCCTGCTGCTGAGGATGAACCACTGTCTATAGACCCTGCTGCTGAGGATGAACCACTGTCTATAGACCCTGCTACTGAGGATGAACCACTGTCTATAGACCCTGCTGCTGAGGATGAACCACTGTCTACAGACCCTGCTGCTGAGGAGGAACCACTGTCTATAGACCCTGCTACTGAGGATGAACCACTGTCTACAGACCCTGTCTACAGACCCTGCTGCTGAGGATGAACCACTGTCTACAGACCCTGCTGCCTGAGGATGAACCACTGTCTATAGACCCTGCTACTGAGGATGAACCACTGTCTACAGACCCTGCTGCTGAGGATGAACCACTGTCTACAGACCCTGCTGACTGAGGATGAACCACTGTCTATAGACCCTGCTGCTGAGGATGAACCACTGTCTATAGACCCTGCTGCTGAGGATGAACCACTGTCTATAGACCCTGCTACTGAGGATGAACCACTGTCTATAGACCCTGCTGCTGAGGATGAACCACTGTCTACAGACCCTGCTGCTGAGGAGGAACCACTGTCTATAGACCCTGCTACTGAGGATGAACCACTGTCTACAGACCCTGTCTACAGACCCTGCTGCTGAGGATGAACCACTGTCTACAGACCCTGCTGCCTGAGGATGAACCACTGTCTATAGACCCTGCTGCCTGAGGATGAACCACTGTCTACAGACCCTGCTACTGAGGATGAACCACTGTCTATAGACCCTGTCTACTGAGGATGAACCACTGTCTACAGACCCTGCTGCCTGAGGATGAACCACTGTCTACAGACCCTGCTGACTGAGGATGAACCACTGTCTACAGACCCTGCTGCCTGAGGATGAACCACTGTCTATAGACCCTGCTGCTGAGGATGAACCACTGTCTACAGACCCTGCTGCCTGAGGATGAACCACTGTCTATAGACCCTGCTGCCTGAGGATGAACCACTGTCTACAGACCCTGCTGCTGAGGATGAACCACTGTCTACAGACCCTGCTGCCTGAGGATGAACCACTGTCTATAGACCCTGCTGCCTGAGGATGAACCACTGTCTATAGACCCTGCTACTGAGGATGAACCACTGTCTACAGACCCTGCTGCCTGAGGATGAACCACTGTCTACAGACCCTGTCTACAGACCCTGCTGCTGAGGATGAACCACTGTCTACAGACCCTGCTGCTGAGGATGAACCACTGTCTGCAGACCCTGCTGACTGAGGATGAACCACTGTCTACAGACCCTGCTACTGAGGATGAACCACTGTATACAGACCCTGCTGCCTGAGGATGAACCACTGTCTATAGACCCTGCTGCTGAGGATGAACCACTGTCTACAGACCCTGTCTACAGACCCTGCTGCTGAGGATGAACCACTGTCTACAGACCCTGCTGCTGAGGATGAACCACTGTCTACAGACCCTGCTGCCTGAGGATGAACCACTGTCTACAGACCCTGCTGCTGAGGATGAACCACTGTCTACAGACCCTGCTGCCTGAGGATGAACAACTGTCTACAGACCCTGCTGCTGAGGATGAACCACTGTCTACAGACCCTGCTGCCTGAGGATGAACTACTGTCTATAGACCCTGCTGCTGAGGATGACCCACTGTCTATAGACCCGGCTGCTGAGGATGAACCACTGTCTACAGACCCTGCTGCCTGAAGATGAACCACTGTCTACAGACCCTGCTGCCTGAGGATAAATCACTGTCTATAGACCCTGTCTACAGAGCCTGCTGCTGAGGATGAACCACTGTCTACAGACCCTGTCTACTGAGGATGAACCACTGTCTACAGATCCTGTCAACAGACCCTGCTGACTGAGGATGAACCACTGTCTATAGACCCTGCTGACTGAGGATGAACCACTGTCTATAGACCCTGCTGACTGAGGATGAACCACTGTCTACAGACCCTGTCTACTGAGGGGTGAACCACTGTCTACAGACCCTGTCTACTGAGGGGTGAACCACTGTCTACAGACCCTGTCTACTGAGGGGTGAACCACTGTCTACAGACCCTGTCTACTGAGGGGTGAACCACTGTCTACAGACCCTGTCTACTGAGGGGTGAACCACTGTCTACAGACCCTGTCTACTGAGGGGTGAACCACTGTCTACAGACCCTGTCTACTGAGGGGTGAACCACTGTCTACAGACCCTGTCTACTGAGGGGTGAACCACTGTCTACAGACCCTGTCTACTGAGGATGAACCACTGTCTATAGACCCTGCTGCCTGAGGATGAACCACTGTCTACAGACCCTGTCTACTGAGGGGTGAACCACTGTCTACAGACCCTGTCTACTGAGGATGAACCACTGTCTATAGACCCTGTCTACAGACCCTGTCTACAGACCCTGTCTACTGAGGGGTGAACCACTGTCTACAGACCCTGTCTACTGAGGGGTGAACCACTGTCTACAGACCCTGTCTACTGAGGGGTGAACCACTGTCTACAGACCCTGTCTACTGAGGGGTGAACCACTGTCTACAGACCCTGTCTACTGAGGGGTGAACCACTGTCTACAGACCCTGTCTACTGAGGGGTGAACCACTGTCTATAGACCCTGTCTACTGAGGGGTGAACCACTGTCTACAGACCCTGTCTACTGAGGGGTGAACCACTGTCTACAGACCCTGTCTACTGAGGGGTGAACCACTGTCTACAGACCCTGTCTACTGAGGGGTGAACCACTGTCTACAGACCCTGTCTACTGAGGGGTGAACCACTGTCTACAGACCCTGTCTACTGAGGGGTGAACCACTGTCTACAGACCCTGTCTACTGAGGGGTGAACCACTGTCTACAGACCCTGTCTACTGAGGGGTGAACCACTGTCTACAGACCCTGTCTACTGAGGGGTGAACCACTGTCTACAGACCCTGTCTACTGAGGGGTGAACCACTGTCTACAGACCCTGTCTACTGAGGGGTGAACCACTGTCTACAGACCCTGTCTACTGAGGGGTGAACCACTGTCTACAGACCCTGCTGCTGAGGGGTGAACCACTGTCTACAGACCCTGTCTACTGAGGGGTGAACCACTGTCTACAGACCCTGTCTACTGAGGATGAACCACTGTCTATAGACCCTGTCTACTGAGGGGTGAACCACTGTCTACAGACCCTGTCTACTGAGGGGTGAACCACTGTCTACAGACCCTGTCTACTGAGGGGTGAACCACTGTCTATAGACCCTGCTGCCTGAGGATGAACCACTGTCTACAGACCCTGTCTACTGAGGGGTGAACCACTGTCTACAGACCCTGTCTACTGAGGATGAACCACTGTCTACAGACCCTGTCTACTGAGGGGTGAACCACTGTCTACAGACCCTGTCTACTGAGGGGTGAACCACTGTCTACAGACCCTGTCTACTGAGGGGTGAACCACTGTCTACAGACCCTGTCTACTGAGGGGTGAACCACTGTCTACAGACCCTGTCTACTGAGGGGTGAGGGGTAAAAAAATCACTAGAAGTTGGTCGGTGTTTTCTGAAAGAAACAAAAGCCTCTTCTGCTTCTGCTGCAAACTCTTTTCTAAGAACAAAATTAATTTAAATTTAATTAATAACAAACTCAGGACTGACTGACTGGAAACATGCAAGTTCTTTGCTGACTTCACACGACAGCAGTCCAGAACACCAAAACTGCATGAAAGCATGGAAAGAACTGGTCAATGAGGATCTCAAAAAAGGGGAAATAATTGATCAGCAAGAGATGGCACTCATGGAGGCTGAGAGGATGAGATGGCACTCATGGAGGCTGAGAGGATGAGATGGCACTCATGGAGGCTGAGAGGATGAGATGGCACTCATGGAGGCTGAGAGGATGAGATGGCACTCATAGAGGCTGAGAGGATGAGATGGCACTCATGGAGGCTGAGAGGATGAGATGGCACTCATGGAGGCTGAGAGGATGAGATGGCACTCATGGAGGCTGAGAGGATGAGATGGCACTCATAGAGGCTGAGAGGATGAGATGGCACTCATGGAGGCTGAGAGTATGAGATGGCACTCATGGAGGCTGAGAGGATGAGATGGCACTCATGGAGGCTGAGAGGATGAGATGGCACTCATGGAGGCTGAGAGGATGAGATGGCACTCATGGAGGCTGAGAGGATGAGATGGCACTCATGGAGGCTGAGAGGATGAGATGGCACTCATGGAGGCTGAGAGGATGAGATGGAGAGAGGTGTTGACACGTCTGGCTGCTATTGTGCAGTCTCTGGCAATTATAAATCTGGCATTAAGGGGACACACAGAAACACTGTCCTCTCCATCAACTGGACATGTCCTCAAAGAGGTTGAACTGACGGCACAGTTTGATCCAGTCATGAAAGAGCACCTTAACCGTGTCCAAAAAGGGACCTCGAGTCACACCACCAGCTACCTCGGCCACCAAATACAGAATGAACTCATTGATTTGTTGAGCGGCAAGGTCATTTCGATAACGGTGATGGACAACGAGCTGGCGAAGTTCTTCTCTGTCATTCTAGATTGCAGCTCAGATGTCAGCCACACTGAACAGCTGTCAGTTGTGATTGTAATTATTTCACTGAAGGACGAGCCCCACATAAAGGAACCTTTGATGGGAGTTTTTGGAGGCAGAGGAGTCCACGAGCCAACATTTGTCATCCCTGATTCTCAAAAGATTAGAGGAGCAAAAACAACCATTTTTGAGGACTGCAGAGGACAGTCTTATGATAATGGAGTCAACATGAGAGGCAAAAACAAAGGTGCCCAAGCCAGAAAGTGAATCCAAGTGCTCTATTGGAGCCATGTGGGGCTCACACATTGAACCTGGTTGTGGCTGGTTGTGGCTGATAATGCTAAAAGTTCTGTCGATGCCACAGGTTACTTTGGCATCTTTTTTTATTTTATTTTTTATTTTATCCCTTTTTCTCCCCAATTTCGTGGTATCCAATTGTTTAAGTAGCTACTATCTTGTCTACAACTCCCGTACGGGCTCGGGAGAGACGAAGGTTGAAAAGGTCATGAAAGGTCATGAAAGTCATGCTTCCTACAGTACACAACCCAAACAAACCGCATCCAACCCGGAAGCAACAGGAAGCCAGCCACACCAATGTGTCGGAGGAAACACCGTGCACCTGGCAACATTGGTTAGCGGGCACTGCGCCCGGCCCGCCACAGGAGTTGCTGGTGCGCGATGAGACAAGGATATCCCTACCGGCCAAACCCTCCCTAACCCGGACGACGCTAGGCCATATTGTGCGTCGCCCCACGGACCTCCCGGTCGCTGCCGGTTACGACAGAGCCTGGGCTCGAACCCAGAGTCTCTGGTGGCACAGCTGGCACTGCAGTATACTTGGGCATCTTACAACAAACTGTAAATCTTGTTCTCCACACAGCGATGGGTCATCCTGAAAAAACATGTGGACATCACTTTTATTTATTTATTTATTTGTTATTTTACCAGGTAAGTTGACTGAGAACTCGTTCTCATTTGCAGCAACGACCTGGGGAATAGTTACAGGGGAGAGGAGGGGGATGAATGAGACCATTGTGATTATTAGGTGACCGTGATGGTTTGAGGACCAGATTAGAAATGTAACTTTGAAGATGTAGACTGAGACAAGGTGGGAGAGTAAAGTTAAGAGTGTCGAGCCACTGAGGTATCAGGCAGCAGTGGTGAGAGAGGCACTGATTGAGGTGAGGGATCAAACCATAGACCCTGTGATAAAGATTGAGGCTCCTTGTCAGAGGAGGTGGGATCATATCGCTTCAGCATCTGTACAGTGGCATGACATCTGGAGCCAGATCCAACATGTGATCAAGCCTGATGCCGTCTCCCAGTATGCTTGTGGATGTTGTAGCCTGTCTTCTCAGAAAGACAGAGAGAGGTCTCAGTAACTACAGGTTCAACAGGCTTTATGACAAACGTCAGCCAAGGATATTTGCGAGGGGTATGAATGTTCGACAATAAAAAAATGCTGAGGTCCACAAAGAGGACACTTTTCATACGAAATCATTCGATGAGCTTTTGAGTGATTGAACCTGAAGAAGGTGGAGGTGGACATTTTTTCAATGTCGTTGTTGACGCTGCCACCTCAGCCCTCCATGAAAGATTTTCCCCATTGGAAAATGTGGGAGAGACGTTTGGAGTGCTGTCAACCTTCCAAAGTCTCTCAAATGAGGAGCTAACAGAACAATGTGAGGCCCTTTAGTATGACACTCAGACTTGGATGGCAGAGAGCTTGCACAGGAGCTGAAGAACTTGCCATTCGAAGACCATGACCATGCTTGAACTGCTGCTATTTAATACACGCAAAAGGGAGCTCTCAGAAACCGATCCCAACTTTGTGGACTGCTCTCAGAATTTGTCTAACTCTTCCAGTGACCGTAGCTGAAGCAGAGAGGAGCTTTTCAAAGCTGAAGCTCATCAAATCCTACCTGAGGCTCACCGCGTCACAGGAACACCTTCGCGGCCTTGCTGTCGTCAGGGGTAACCATTCAATCGCCAGGCAGATTTCTTATGACGATGTAATTGATTACTTTCTGCAGCAAGGAAGGCAAGACGGGTCCGGGTTTAGATGACAGTTGGGGTTTAGATGACAGTTGGGGTTTAGATGACAGTTGGGGTTTAGATGACAGTTGGGGGGGGGGGATTCGTCCAGGGATCCATACAAGCTAAAACCGCCACTAAACTGTGGTACATGTGACAATAGAAAGACGAGTGGTGACAGTGCATTAATGTGGTCCCGGCCCCACGATTGAGATCCCGTCGACACATCTACCCCCCCCCTCCCCCAGGCATTGTTTGCAGTGGAGTGACCTTGCCAGTGACTGAACATTTATGGCTGTCTGGGCTAGACCTTATATCAACATTTCATCTCAATTGTTAGAGTTGTTAAACACTTTATAGTGAACAGGGCTCCATTAGGGACTCATTACATAGGCACTTTATAGTGAACAGGGCTCCATTAGGGACTCATTACATAGGCACTTTATAGTGAACAGGGCTCCATTAGGGACTCATTACATAGGCACTTTATAGTAAACAGGGCTCCATTAGGGACTCATTACATAGTCACTTTATAGTGAACAGGGCTCCATTAGGGACTCATTACATAGGCACTTTATAGTAAACAGGGCTCCATTAGGGACTCATTACATAGGCACTTTATAGTGAACAGGGCTCCATTAGGGACTCATTACATAGTCACTTTATAGTGAACAGGGCTCCATTAGGGACTCATTACATAGTCACTTTATAGTGAACAGGGCTCCATTAGGGACTCATTACATAGTCACTTTATAGTGAACAGGGCTCCATTAGGGACTCATTACATAGGCACTTTATAGTGAACAGGGCTCCATTAGGGACTCATTACATAGGCACTTTATAGTGAACAGGGCTCCATTAGGGACTCATTACATAGGCACTTTATAGTGAACAGGGCTCCATTAGGGACTCATTACATAGTAGTGTTGAATACTGATACTAATACACTCAGCAGTGTTGAATACTGATACTAATACACTCAGCAGTGTTGACTACTGACACTACACTCAGTAGTGTTGAATACTGATACTACACTCAGGAGTGTTGAATACTGATACTAATACACTCAGCAGTGTTGAATACTGATACTAATACACTCAGCAGTGTTGACTACTGACACTACACTCAGGAGTGTTGAATACTGATACTAATACACTCAGCAGTGTTGAATACTGATACTACACTCAGCAGTGTAGAATACTGATACTAATACACTCATCAGTGTTGAATACTGATACTAATACACTCAGCAGTGGTGAATACTGATACTAATACACTCAGCAGTGTTGAATACTGATACTACACTCAGCAGTGTAGAATACTGATACTAATACACTCATCAGTGTTGAATACTGATACTAATACACTCAGCAGTGGTGAATACTGATACTAATACACTCAGCAGTGTTGAATACTGATACTAATACACTCATCAGTGTTGAATACTGATACTAATACACTCAGCAGTGTTGAATACTGATACTAATACACTCAGCAGTGTTGAATACTGATACTAATACACTCAGCAGTGTTGAATACTGATACTACACTCAGTAGTGTTGAATACTGATACTAATACACTCAGCAGTGTTGAATACTGATACTAATACACTCAGCAGTGTTGAATACTGATACTAATACACTCAGCAGTGGTGAATACTGATACTAATACACTCAGCAGTGGTGAATACTGATACTAATACACTCAGCAGTGTTGAATACTGATACTACACTCAGCAGTGTTGAATACTGATACTACACTCAGGAGTGTTGAATACTGATACTAATACACTCAGCAGTGTAGAATACTGATACTAATACACTCAGCAGTGTTGAATACTGATACTACACTCAGTAGTGTTGACTACTGATACTAATACACTCAGCAGTGTTGAATACTGATACTACACTCATCAGTGTTGAATACTGATACTAATACACTCAGCAGTGTTGAATACTGACACTACACTCAGTAGTGTTGAATACTGATACTAATACACTCAGCAGTGTAGAATACTGATACTAATACACTCAGCAGTGTTGAATACTGATACTACACTCAGCAGTGGTGAATACTGATACTACACTCAGCAGTGGTGAATACTGATACTACACTCAGCAGTGGTGAATACTGATACTAATACACTCAGCAGTGTAGAATACTGATACTAATACACTCAGCAGTGTTGTTGATGTCGTTCAAATGAGAGAGGGGCAGATTCATTGCTTAATTAACTGGATCCCTTTTGTAGTTTCGAGTCTCATATTTAGCGGAGGAATTTTCCATATCAATGATTTGTTTTTTTTCCATCATTCTGGTATTTCTGGGTCCTGCATCCCAAATGGCACCCTATTCCTTATTAAAAGTAGTGCACTATGTAGAGAACTGGGGTGCTATTTCGGTTGCACCCCATGGGGCATTTTAGTTGTGAGAGGAGTGAAGGGAGGAGCACTTTTGAACATGTCTTTCTTCAATTAGGTGAGGCTAAATAGATATTTTTTTTAAGGCAAATCAGTAAAGAACAAATTCTTATTTGCAATGACGGCCTACCGGGTAACAAGTGGGTTAACTGCCTTGTTCAGGGGAACAGTGGGTTAACTGCCTGTTCAGGGGAACAGTGGGTTAACTGCCTTGTTCAGGGGAACAGTGGGTTAACTGCCTTGTTCAGGGGAACAGTGGGTTAACTGCCTTGTTCAGGGGAACAGTGGGTTAACTGCCTTGTTCAGGGGAACAGTGGGTTAACTGCCTTGTTAAGGGGAACAGTGGGTTAACTGCCTTGTTCAGGGGAACAGTGGGTTAACTGCCTTGTTCAGGGGAACAGTGGGTTAACTGCCTTGTTCAGGGGAACAGTGGGTTAACTGCCTTGTTCAGGGGAACAGTGGGTTAACTGCCTTGTTCAGGGGAACAGTGGGTTAACTGCCTTGTTCAGGGGAACAGTGGGTTAACTGCCTTGTTAAGGGGAACAGTGGGTTAACTGCCTTGTTCAGGGGAACAGTGGGTTAACTGCCTTGTTCAGGGGAACAGTGGGTTAACTGCCTTGTTCAGGGGAACAGTGGGTTAACTGCCTTGTTCAGGGGAACAGTGGGTTAACTGCCTTGTTCAGGGGAACAGTGGGTTAACTGCCTTGTTAAGGGGAACAGTGGGTTAACTGCCTTGTTCAGGGGAACAGTGGGTTAACTGCCTGGTTCAGGGGGCAGAACGACAGGTTTTTACTGTGTCAGCTCTGGGATTTCATCCAGCAACCTTTTCAGTTACTGGCCCAACGCTCTAACCACTAGGCTACCTGCCATTCAGAAAGACCAATAGGATACTGGTGAACTCCTATCGATAGGTTACTGGTGACTTCCTATCCAATAGGATAGTGATGACTTCCTATCCAATAGGATACTGGTGACATCCTATCCAATAGGATACTGGTGACTTCCTTTCCAATAGGATACTGGTGACTTCCTGTCCAATAGGATACTGGTGACCTCCTATCCAATAGGATACTGCTGACTTCTTATCCAATAGGATACGGGTGACTTCCTGTCCAATAGGATACTGGTGACCTCCTATCCAATAGGATACTGGTGACTTCCTATCCAATAGGATACTGCTGACTTCTTATCCAATAGGATACTGGTGACTTCCTGTCCAATAGGATACTGGTGAATTCCTATCCAATAGGATACTGGTGACTTCCTTTCCAATAGGATACTGGTGACTTCCTGTCCAATAGGATACTGGTGACCTCCTATCCAATAGGATACTGCTGACTTCTTATCCAATAGGATACTGGTGACTTCCTGTCCAATAGGATACTGGTGACCTCCTATCCAATAGGATACTGGTGACTTCCTATCCAATAGGATACTGGTGACTTCCTGTCCAATAGGATACTGGTGGCCTCCTATCCAATAGGATACTGGTGACTTCCTATCCAATAGGATACTGGTGACTTCCTGTCCAATAGGATACTGGTGACTTCCTGTCCAATAGGATACTGCTGACTTCTTATCCAATAGGATACGGGTGACTTCCTGTCCAATAGGATACTGGTGACTTCCTGTCCAATAGGATACTGGTGGCCTCCTATCCAACAGAATCCCTCACATGGGAAACAGTGAATGTCAAACCCGTCAGAGTTCTACTTCACCCCACTGCGTTCCCCTGTGATGTGTGAGATTATTATGTTCTCACTGACCCATGCTTGGCACTGTATCAAAAAGATGAGCTGGGATGGCTTCACAGAGAGAAAAAACATTCCCTTGTTTTCCATTTTCCTGTATCCCCCTCAGGAAATGGATTTTGTTATGAATTGTACACAATTGATTAGTCATTATGATCTGTACATTGTGTACAATAAATAACAAGTAAACAAATATATGTATAAGGGGCTATCTGTTCTGCTTGACTTGCAGCAGAGAGGGCAGGGTCTGTATAGTGACTTGTAGCAGAGAGAGGAGGGTCTGTATAGTGACTTGTAGCAGAGAGAGAGGAGGGTCTGTATAGTGACTTGTAACAGAGAGAGAGAGGAGGGTCTGTATAGTGACTTGTAACACAGAGAGAGGAGGGTCTGTATAGTGACTTGTAGCAGAGAGAGGAGGGTCTGTATAGTGACTTGTAACACAGAGGAGGGTCTGTATAGTGACTTGTAACACAGAGGAGGGTCTGTATAGTGACTTGTAACACAGAGAGAGGAGGGTCTGTATAGTGACTTGTAACACAGAGAGAGGAGGGTCTGTATAGTGACTTGTAACACAGAGAGAGGAGGGTCTGTATAGTGACTTGTAACATAGAGTGAGGAGGGTCTGTATAGTGACTTGTAACACAGAGAGAGGAGGGTCATTATAGTGACTTGTAGCAGAGAGAGGAGGGTCTGTATAGTGACTTGTAACACAGAGAGAGGAGGGTCTGTATAGTGACTTGTAGCAGAGAGAGAGGAGGGTCTGTATAGTGACTTGTAGCAGAGAGAGAGGAGGGTCTGTATAGTGACTTGTAACAGAGAGAGAGAGGAGGGTCTGTATAGTGACTTGTAACAGAGAGAGAGGAGGGTCTGTATATTGACTTGTAACACAGAGAGAGGAGGGTCTGTATAGTGACTTGTAGCAGAGAGAGGAGGGTCTGTATAGTGACTTGTAGCAGAGAGAGGAGGGTCTGTATAGTGACTTGTAACAGAGAGAGGAGGGTCTGTATAGTGACTTGTAGCAGAGAGAGGAGGGTCTGTATAGTGACTTGTAGCAGAGAGAGGAGGGTCTGTATAGTGACATGTAACAGAGAGAGGAGGGTCTGTATAGTGACTTGTAGCAGAGAGAGAGGAGGGTCTGTATAGTGACTTGTAGCAGAGAGAGAGAGGAGGGTCTGTATAGTGACTTGTAACAGAGAGAGAGGAGGGTCTGTACAGTGACTTGTAACAGAGAGAGAGGAGGGTCTGTATATTGACTTGTAACACAGAGAGAGGAGGGTCTGTATAGTGACTTGTAACATAGAGTGAGGAGGGTCTGTATAGTGACTTGTAACACAGAGAGAGGAGGGTCATTATAGTGACTTGTAGCAGAGAGAGGAGGGTCTGTATAGTGACTTGTAACAGAGAGAGGAGGGTCTGTATAGTGACTTGTAACACAGAGAGAGGAGGGTCTGTATAGTGACTTGTAGCAGAGAGAGAGGAGGGTCTGTATAGTGACTTGTAACACAGAGAGAGGAGGGTCTGTATAGTGACTTGTAACAGAGAGAGAGGAGGGTCTGTATAGTGACTTGTAACAGAGAGAGAGGAGGGTCTGTATAGTGAATTGTAGCAGAGAGAGGAGGGTCTGTATAGTGAATTGTAACAGAGAGAGAGAGGAGGGTCTGTATAGTGAATGTAACAGAGAGAGAGGAGGGTCTGTATAGTGACTTGTAGCAGAGAGAGAGGTGGGTCTGTATAGTGACTTGTAGCAGAGAGAGGAGGGTCTGTATAGTGACTTGTAACACAGAGAGAGGAGGGTCTGTATAGTGACTTGTAACAGAGAGAGGAGGGTCTGTATAGTGACTTGTAACAGAGAGAGAGGAGGGTCTGTACAGTGACTTGTAACAGAGAGAGAGGAGGGTCTGTATATTGACTTGTAACACAGAGAGAGGAGGGTCTGTATAGTAACTTGTAACACAGAGAGGAGGGTCTGTATAGTGACTTGTAACAGAGAGAGAGGAGGGTCTGTATAGTGACTTGTAACACAGAGAGGAGGGTCTGTATAGTGACTTGTAACAGAGAGAGAGGAGGGTCTGTATAGTGACTTGTAACAGAGAGAGGAGGGTCTGTATAGTGACTTGTAACAGAGAGAGAGGAGGGTCTGTACAGTGACTTGTAACAGAGAGAGAGGAGGGTCTGTATATTGACTTGTAACACAGAGAGAGGAGGGTCTGTATAGTAACTTGTAACACAGAGAGGAGGGTCTGTATAGTGACTTGTAACAGAGAGAGAGGAGGGTCTGTATAGTGACTTGTAACACAGAGAGGAGGGTCTGTATAGTGACTTGTAACAGAGAGAGAGGAGGGTCTGTATAGTGACTTGTAACACAGAGAGGAGGGTCTGTATAGTGACTTGTAACACAGAGAGAGGAGGGTCTGTATAGTGAATTGTAACACAGAGAGAGGAGGGTCTGTATAGTGAATTGTAGCAGAGAGAGGAGGGTCTGTATAGTGACTTGTAGCAGAGAGAGGGGGGTCTGTATAGTGACTTGTAACACAGAGAGAGGAGGGTCTGTATAGTGACTTGTAACACAGAGAGAGGAGGGTCTGTATAGTGACTTGTAGCAGAGAGAGAGGAGGGTCTGTATAGTGACTTGTAACACAGAGAGAGGAGGGTCTGTATAGTGACTTGTAACAGAGAGAGAGGAGGGTCTGTATAGTGACTTGTAACAGAGAGAGAGGAGGGTCTGTATAGTGAATTGTAGCAGAGAGAGGAGGGTCTGTATAGTGAATTGTAACAGAGAGAGAGAGGAGGGTCTGTATAGTGAATGTAACAGAGAGAGAGGAGGGTCTGTATAGTGACTTGTAGCAGAGAGAGAGGTGGGTCTGTATAGTGACTTGTAACAGAGAGAGGAGGGTCTGTATAGTAACTTGTAACACAGAGAGGAGGGTCTGTATAGTGACTTGTAACAGAGAGAGAGGAGGGTCTGTATAGTGACTTGTAACACAGAGAGGAGGGTCTGTATAGTGACTTGTAACAGAGAGAGAGGAGGGTCTGTATAGTGACTTGTAACACAGAGAGAGGAGGGTCTGTATAGTGACTTGTAACACAGAGAGAGGAGGGTCTGTATAGTGAATTGTAACACAGAGAGAGGAGGGTCTGTATAGTGAATTGTAGCAGAGAGAGGAGGGTCTGTATAGTGACTTGTAGCAGAGAGAGGGGGGTCTGTATAGTGACTTGTAGCAGAGAGAGAGGAGGGTCTGTATAGTGACTTGTAGCAGAGAGAGGGGGGTCTGTATAGTGACTTGTAACACAGAGAGAGGAGGGTCTGTATAGTGACTTGTAGCAGAGAGAGAGGAGGGTCTGTATAGTGACTTGTAGCAGAGAGAGGAGGGTCTGTATAGTGACTTGTAACAGAGAGAGAGAGGAGGGTCTGTATAGTGACTTGTAACAGAGAGAGAGAGGAGGGTCTGTATAGTGACTTGTAGCAGAGAGAGGAGGGTCTGTATAGTGACTTGTAACACAGAGAGAGGAGGGTCTGTATAGTGACTTGTAACAGAGAGAGGAGGGTCTGTATAGTGACTTGTAACAGAGAGAGGAGGGTCTGTATAGTGACTTGTAACAGAGAGAGGAGGGTCTGTATAGTGACTTGTAGCAGAGAGAGGAGGGTCTGTATAGTGACTTGTAACAGAGAGAGGAGGGTCTGTATAGTGAATTGTAACAGAGAGAGAGGAGGGTCTGTATAGTGACTTGTAGCAGAGAGAGGAGGGTCTGTATAGTGACTTGTAACAGAGAGAGAGAGGAGGGTCTGTATAGTGACTTGTAACAGAGAGAGAGAGGAGGGTCTGTATAGTGACTTGTAGCAGAGAGAGGAGGGTCATTATAGTGACTTGTAACACAGAGAGAGGAGGGTCTGTATAGTGACTTGTAACAGAGAGAGGAGGGTCTGTATAGTGACTTGTAACAGAGAGAGAGGAGGGTCTGTACAGTGACTTGTAACACAGAGAGAGGAGGGTCTGTATAGTGACTTGTAACAGAGAGAGGAGGGTCTGTATAGTGACTTGTAGCAGAGAGAGGAGGGTCTGTATAGTGACTTGTAGCAGAGAGAGGAGGGTCTGTATAGTGACTTGTAGCAGAGAGAGGAGGGTCTGTATAGTGACTTGTAGCAGAGAGGAGGGTCTGTATAGTGACTTGTATCAGAGAGAGGAGGGTCTGTATAGTGACTTGTAACACAGAGAGAGGAGGGTCTGTATAGTGACTTGTAGCAGAGAGAGGAGGGTCTGTATAGTGACTTGAAGCAGAGAGAGGAGGGTCTGTATAGTGACTTGTAGCAGAGAGAGAGAGGAGGGTCTGTATAGTGACTTGTAGCAGAGAGACAGGAGGGTCTGTATAGTGACTTGTAGCAGAGAGAGGAGGGTCTGTATAGTGACTTGTAGCAGAGAGAGGAGGGTCTGTATAGTGACTTGTAGCAGAGAGAGGAGGGTCTGTATAGTGACTTGTAGCAGAGAGGAGGGTCTGTATAGTGACTTGTAATAGAGAGAGGAGGGTCTGTATAGTGACTTGTAACACAGAGAGAGGAGGGTCTGTATAGTGACTTGTAGCAGAGAGAGGAGGGTCTGTATAGTGACTTGAAGCAGAGAGAGGAGGGTCTGTATAGTGACTTGTAGCAGAGAGAGAGAGGAGGGTCTGTATAGTGACTTGTAGCAGAGAGAGAGGAGGGTCTGTATAGTGACTTGTAGCAGAGAGAGAGAGGAGGGTCTGTATAGTGACATGTAACAGAGAGAGGAGGGTCTGTATAGTGACTTGTAGCAGAGAGAGAGGAGGGTCTGTATAGTGACTTGTAGCAGAGAGAGAGAGGAGGGTCTGTATAGTGACTTGTAGCAGAGAGAGAGGAGGGTCTGTATAGTGACTTGTAGCAGAGAGAGGAGGGTCTGTATAGTGACTTGTAACACAGAGAGAGGAGGGTCTGTATAGTGACTTGTAACAGAGAGAGGAGGGTCTGTATAGTGACTTGTAACAGAGAGAGAGGAGGGTCTGTACAGTGACTTGTAACAGAGAGAGAGGAGGGTCTGTATATTGACTTGTAACACAGAGAGAGGAGGGTCTGTATAGTGACTTGTAACATAGAGTGAGGAGGGTCTGTATAGTGACTTGTAACACAGAGAGAGGAGGGTCATTATAGTGACTTGTAGCAGAGAGAGGAGGGTCTGTATAGTGACTTGTAACAGAGAGAGGAGGGTCTGTATAGTGACTTGTAACACAGAGAGAGGAGGGTCTGTATAGTGACTTGTAGCAGAGAGAGAGGAGGGTCTGTATAGTGACTTGTAACACAGAGAGAGGAGGGTCTGTATAGTGACTTGTAACAGAGAGAGAGGAGGGTCTGTATAGTGACTTGTAACAGAGAGAGAGGAGGGTCTGTATAGTGAATTGTAGCAGAGAGAGGAGGGTCTGTATAGTGAATTGTAACAGAGAGAGAGAGGAGGGTCTGTATAGTGAATGTAACAGAGAGAGAGGAGGGTCTGTATAGTGACTTGTAGCAGAGAGAGAGGTGGGTCTGTATAGTGACTTGTAACAGAGAGAGGAGGGTCTGTATAGTAACTTGTAACACAGAGAGGAGGGTCTGTATAGTGACTTGTAACAGAGAGAGAGGAGGGTCTGTATAGTGACTTGTAACACAGAGAGGAGGGTCTGTATAGTGACTTGTAACAGAGAGAGAGGAGGGTCTGTATAGTGACTTGTAACACAGAGAGGAGGGTCTGTATAGTGACTTGTAACACAGAGAGAGGAGGGTCTGTATAGTGAATTGTAACACAGAGAGAGGAGGGTCTATAGTGAATTGTAGCAGAGAGAGGAGGGTCTGTATAGTGACTTGTAGCAGAGAGAGGGGGGTCTGTATAGTGACTTGTAGCAGAGAGAGAGGAGGGTCTGTATAGTGACTTGTAGCAGAGAGAGGGGGGTCTGTATAGTGACTTGTAACACAGAGAGAGGAGGGTCTGTATAGTGACTTGTAACACAGAGAGAGGAGGGTCTGTATAGTGACTTGTAGCAGAGAGAGAGGAGGGTCTGTATAGTGACTTGTAACACAGAGAGAGGAGGGTCTGTATAGTGACTTGTAACAGAGAGAGAGGAGGGTCTGTATAGTGACTTGTAACAGAGAGAGAGGAGGGTCTGTATAGTGAATTGTAGCAGAGAGAGGAGGGTCTGTATAGTGAATTGTAACAGAGAGAGAGAGGAGGGTCTGTATAGTGAATGTAACAGAGAGAGAGGAGGGTCTGTATAGTGACTTGTAGCAGAGAGAGAGGTGGGTCTGTATAGTGACTTGTAACAGAGAGAGGAGGGTCTGTATAGTAACTTGTAACACAGAGAGGAGGGTCTGTATAGTGACTTGTAACAGAGAGAGAGGAGGGTCTGTATAGTGACTTGTAACACAGAGAGGAGGGTCTGTATAGTGACTTGTAACAGAGAGAGAGGAGGGTCTGTATAGTGACTTGTAACACAGAGAGGAGGGTCTGTATAGTGACTTGTAACACAGAGAGAGGAGGGTCTGTATAGTGAATTGTAACACAGAGAGAGGAGGGTCTGTATAGTGAATTGTAGCAGAGAGAGGAGGGTCTGTATAGTGACTTGTAGCAGAGAGAGGGGGGTCTGTATAGTGACTTGTAGCAGAGAGAGAGGAGGGTCTGTATAGTGACTTGTAGCAGAGAGAGGGGGGTCTGTATAGTGACTTGTAACACAGAGAGAGGAGGTTCTGTATAGTGACTTGTAGCAGAGAGAGAGGAGGGTCTGTATAGTGACTTGTAGCAGAGAGAGGAGGGTCTGTATAGTGACTTGTAACAGAGAGAGAGAGGAGGGTCTGTATAGTGACTTGTAACAGAGAGAGAGAGGAGGGTCTGTATAGTGACTTGTAGCAGAGAGAGGAGGGTCTGTATAGTGACTTGTAACACAGAGAGAGGAGGGTCTGTATAGTGACTTGTAACAGAGAGAGGAGGGTCTGTATAGTGACTTGTAACAGAGAGAGGAGGGTCTGTATAGTGACTTGTAACAGAGAGAGGAGGGTCTGTATAGTGACTTGTAGCAGAGAGAGGAGGGTCTGTATAGTGACTTGTAACAGAGAGAGGAGGGTCTGTATAGTGAATTGTAACAGAGAGAGAGGAGGGTCTGTATAGTGACTTGTAGCAGAGAGAGGAGGGTCTGTATAGTGACTTGTAACAGAGAGAGAGAGGAGGGTCTGTATAGTGACTTGTAACAGAGAGAGAGAGGAGGGTCTGTATAGTGACTTGTAGCAGAGAGAGGAGGGTCATTATAGTGACTTGTAACACAGAGAGAGGAGGGTCTGTATAGTGACTTGTAACAGAGAGAGGAGGGTCTGTATAGTGACTTGTAACAGAGAGAGAGGAGGGTCTGTACAGTGACTTGTAACACAGAGAGAGGAGGGTCTGTATAGTGACTTGTAACAGAGAGAGGAGGGTCTGTATAGTGACTTGTAGCAGAGAGAGGAGGGTCTGTATAGTGACTTGTAGCAGAGAGAGGAGGGTCTGTATAGTGACTTGTAGCAGAGAGAGGAGGGTCTGTATAGTGACTTGTAACACAGAGAGAGGAGGGTCTGTATAGTGACTTGTAGCAGAGAGAGGAGGGTCTGTATAGTGACTTGAAGCAGAGAGAGGAGGGTCTGTATAGTGACTTGTAGCAGAGAGAGAGAGGAGGGTCTGTATAGTGACTTGTAGCAGAGAGACAGGAGGGTCTGTATAGTGACTTGTAGCAGAGAGAGGAGGGTCTGTATAGTGACTTGTAGCAGAGAGAGGAGGGTCTGTATAGTGACTTGTAGCAGAGAGGAGGGTCTGTATAGTGACTTGTAATAGAGAGAGGAGGGTCTGTATAGTGACTTGTAACACAGAGAGAGGAGGGTCTGTATAGTGACTTGTAGCAGAGAGAGGAGGGTCTGTATAGTGACTTGAAGCAGAGAGAGGAGGGTCTGTATAGTGACTTGTAGCAGAGAGAGAGAGGAGGGTCTGTATAGTGACTTGTAGCAGAGAGAGAGGAGGGTCTGTATAGTGACTTGTAACACAGAGAGAGGAGGGTCTGTATAGTGACTTGTAACAGAGAGAGGAGGGTCTGTATAGTGACTTGTAACACAGAGAGAGGAGGGTCTGTATAGTGACTTGTAACACAGAGAGAGGCGGGTCTGTATAGTGACTTGTAACACAGAGAGAGGAGGGTCTGTATAGTGACTTGTAACAGAGAGAGGAGGGTCTGTATAGTGAATTGTAACACAGAGAGAGGAGGGTCTGTATAGTGAATTGTAGCAGAGAGAGGAGGGTCTGTATAGTGACTTGTAGCAGAGAGAGGGGGGTCTGTATAGTGACTTGTAGCAGAGAGAGAGGAGGGTCTGTATAGTGACTTGTAGCAGAGAGAGGGGGGTCTGTATAGTGACTTGTAACACAGAGAGAGGAGGGTCTGTATAGTGACTTGTAACACAGAGAGAGGAGGGTCTGTATAGTGACTTGTAGCAGAGAGAGAGGAGGGTCTGTATAGTGACTTGTAACACAGAGAGAGGAGGGTCTGTATAGTGACTTGTAACAGAGAGAGAGGAGGGTCTGTATAGTGACTTGTAACAGAGAGAGAGGAGGGTCTGTATAGTGAATTGTAGCAGAGAGAGGAGGGTCTGTATAGTGAATTGTAACAGAGAGAGAGAGGAGGGTCTGTATAGTGAATGTAACAGAGAGAGAGGAGGGTCTGTATAGTGACTTGTAGCAGAGAGAGAGGTGGGTCTGTATAGTGACTTGTAACAGAGAGAGGAGGGTCTGTATAGTAACTTGTAACACAGAGAGGAGGGTCTGTATAGTGACTTGTAACAGAGAGAGAGGAGGGTCTGTATAGTGACTTGTAGCAGAGAGAGGGGGGTCTGTATAGTGACTTGTAGCAGAGAGAGAGGAGGGTCTGTATAGTGACTTGTAACACAGAGAGGAGGGTCTGTATAGTGACTTGTAACACAGAGAGAGGAGGGTCTGTATAGTGAATTGTAACAGAGAGAGAGGAGGGTCTGTATAGTGACTTGTAACACAGAGAGGAGGGTCTGTATAGTGACTTGTAACACAGAGAGAGGAGGTTCTGTATAGTGACTTGTAGCAGAGAGAGAGGAGGGTCTGTATAGTGACTTGTAGCAGAGAGAGGAGGGTCTGTATAGTGACTTGTAACAGAGAGAGAGAGGAGGGTCTGTATAGTGACTTGTAACAGAGAGAGAGAGGAGGGTCTGTATAGTGACTTGTAACAGAGAGAGAGGAGGGTCTGTATAGTGACTTGTAACACAGAGAGGAGGGTCTGTATAGTGACTTGTAACACAGAGAGAGGAGGGTCTGTATAGTGAATTGTAACACAGAGAGAGGAGGGTCTGTATAGTGAATTGTAGCAGAGAGAGGAGGGTCTGTATAGTGACTTGTAGCAGAGAGAGGGGGGTCTGTATAGTGACTTGTAGCAGAGAGAGAGGAGGGTCTGTATAGTGACTTGTAGCAGAGAGAGGGGGGTCTGTATAGTGACTTGTAACACAGAGAGAGGAGGTTCTGTATAGTGACTTGTAGCAGAGAGAGAGGAGGGTCTGTATAGTGACTTGTAGCAGAGAGAGGAGGGTCTGTATAGTGACTTGTAACAGAGAGAGAGAGGAGGGTCTGTATAGTGACTTGTAACAGAGAGAGAGAGGAGGGTCTGTATAGTGACTTGTAGCAGAGAGAGGAGGGTCTGTATAGTGACTTGTAACACAGAGAGAGGAGGGTCTGTATAGTGACTTGTAACAGAGAGAGGAGGGTCTGTATAGTGACTTGTAACAGAGAGAGGAGGGTCTGTATAGTGACTTGTAACAGAGAGAGGAGGGTCTGTATAGTGACTTGTAGCAGAGAGAGGAGGGTCTGTATAGTGACTTGTAACAGAGAGAGGAGGGTCTGTATAGTGAATTGTAACAGAGAGAGAGGAGGGTCTGTATAGTGACTTGTAGCAGAGAGAGGAGGGTCTGTATAGTGACTTGTAACAGAGAGAGAGAGGAGGGTCTGTATAGTGACTTGTAACAGAGAGAGAGAGGAGGGTCTGTATAGTGACTTGTAGCAGAGAGAGGAGGGTCATTATAGTGACTTGTAACACAGAGAGAGGAGGGTCTGTATAGTGACTTGTAACAGAGAGAGGAGGGTCTGTATAGTGACTTGTAACAGAGAGAGAGGAGGGTCTGTACAGTGACTTGTAACACAGAGAGAGGAGGGTCTGTATAGTGACTTGTAACAGAGAGAGGAGGGTCTGTATAGTGACTTGTAGCAGAGAGAGGAGGGTCTGTATAGTGACTTGTAGCAGAGAGGAGGGTCTGTATAGTGACTTGTAGCAGAGAGAGGAGGGTCTGTATAGTGACTTGTAACACAGAGAGAGGAGGGTCTGTATAGTGACTTGTAGCAGAGAGAGGAGGGTCTGTATAGTGACTTGAAGCAGAGAGAGGAGGGTCTGTATAGTGACTTGTGTAGCAGAGAGAGAGAGGAGGGGTCTGTATAGTGACTTGTAGCAGAGAGACAGGAGGGTCTGTATAGTGACTTGTAGCAGAGAGAGGAGGGTCTGTATAGTGACTTGTAGCAGAGAGAGGAGGGTCTGTATAGTGACTTGTAGCAGAGAGGAGGGTCTGTATAGTGACTTGTAATAGAGAGAGGAGGGTCTGTATAGTGACTTGTAACACAGAGAGAGGAGGGTCTGTATAGTGACTTGTAGCAGAGAGAGGAGGGTCTGTATAGTGACTTGAAGCAGAGAGAGGAGGGTCTGTATAGTGACTTGTAGCAGAGAGAGAGAGGAGGGTCTGTATAGTGACTTGTAGCAGAGAGAGAGGAGGGTCTGTATAGTGACTTGTAACACAGAGAGAGGAGGGTCTGTATAGTGACTTGTAACAGAGAGAGGAGGGTCTGTATAGTGACTTGTAACACAGAGAGAGGAGGGTCTGTATAGTGACTTGTAACACAGAGAGAGGCGGGTCTGTATAGTGACTTGTAACACAGAGAGAGGAGGGTCTGTATAGTGACTTGTAACAGAGAGAGGAGGGTCTGTATAGTGACTTGTAGCAGAGAGAGGAGGGTCTGTATAGTGACTTGTAACACAGAGAGAGGAGGGTCTGTATAGTGACTTGTAACAGAGAGAGGGGGGTCTGAATAGTGACTTAGTGAGTGAGTGAGTGGGAAGGGGCAATGGAGAGAGAGAGAGAGAGAGAGAGAGAGAGAGAGAGATACAGAGACAGAGACAGAGAGACAGAGAGAGAGCGAGAGAGCGAGAGAGAGAGAGAGACAGAGAGACAGAGAGACAGAGAGAGAGAGAGAGAGAGAGAGAGAGAGAGAGGGAAGGGGCAAGGTAGAGGGAGAGAGAGGGAATTCCTGTACATTCACAGAATCTACGGATCACCCGTCCCGTAGCCAATCAGACCCCTGTAATGTCATCACTCTCAGTGACATTAATATGGAACGGTCCTTTTCCACCGTACGTGACTCTCCTCTCATCCGGTAATCACATTTACATTTTTCCTACAGGAAATCTTGAATCATCTTTTCTGTATATGTAGTTAAGTCTGTGTCCCAAATGGCACCCTATTCCCTTTATAACCCCCCTATAGGGCTGTGATCAGAAGTAGTGCACTAAATAGGGAATAGGATTCCATTTGAGGACTCATTCAATTTACTATTCATGTCGGGCAGAACATTTCTCACTGTAATTTGATCTACCAATAATATGAATCAATACTAGCTCTACAATTATTATTATTATTTTTTTAAATCGACATTATTATGTATTATTGTATTATTGTATTATTTCCCACTCATCAGGAAGCATCTTTGAATGAATAAAACGTCATATGTAGTAGAGTACTTTTTATTTCTCTCTTGAATCCTTTTATATTGATGTCAATATTTATCTATTCATTCAGCATTGGTGGACTAGATCCCAGCCACCCATACTGTTAGGCTGTTATCTAATGGATTAATACAATACAATACGATGTGTCTCCATAGGAACCACTTCAGGATTGGTGGACTAGATCCCAGCCACCCATACTGTTAGGCTGTTATCTAATGGTTTAATACAATACAATACGATGTGTCTCCATAGGAACCACTTCAGGATTGGTGGACTAGATCCCAGCCACCCATACTGTTAGGCTGTTATCTAATGGTTTAATACAATACAATACGATGTGTCTCCATAGGAACCACTTCAGGATTGGTGGACTAGATCCCAGCCACCCATACTGTTAGGCTGTTATCTAAAATGACTTGTGATGCAGTACACACTATTGTAAGTTGCTTTGGATAATAGCCTAAAGGCTAAAATTGTAAATATTTATTTGAAAGTATTCAGACAACTTTACTTCTTATTCCTCATTTTGTTACGTTACATGATTATTTATGATTATTTCAAAACATTGTTTTTTGTGGTTGTTTTTTTAAAATGTCCTCGTCAATCTACACACAATACCCCAGAATGACATCACAATACCCCCAGAATGACATCACAATACCCCCAGAATGACATCACAATACCCCCAGAATGACATCACAATACCCCAGAATGACATCACAATACCCCCAGAATGACATCACAATACCCCAGAATGACATCACAATACCCCAGAATGACATCACAATACCCCAGAATGACATCACAATACCCCCAGAATGACATCACAATACCCCAGAATGACATCACAATACCCCAGAATGACATCACAATACCCCAGAATGACATCACAATACCCCAGAATGACATCACAATACCCCAGAATGACATCACAATACCCCCAGAATGACATCACAATACCCCAGAATGACATCACAATACCCCAGAATGACATCACAATACCCCCAGAATGACATCACAATACCCCAGAATGACATCACAATACCCCAGAATGACATCACAATACCCCAGAATGACATCACAATACCCCCAGAATGACATCACAATACCCCAGAATGACATCACAATACCCCAGAATGACATCACAATACCCCAGAATGACATCACAATACCCCCAGAATGACATCACAATACCCCCAGAATGACATCACAATACCCCAGAATGACATCACAATACCCCAGAATGACATCACAATACCCCAGAATGACATCACAATACCCCCAGAATGACATCACAATACCCCAGAATGACATCACAATACCCCAGAATGACATCACAATACCCCAGAATGACATCACAATACCCCCAGAATGACATCACAATACCCCAGAATGACATCACAATACCCCATAATGACATCACAATACCCCAGAATGACATCACAATACCCCAGAATGACATCACAATACCCCAGAATGACAAAGCGAAAAGAAGAAAAAAAAACATTGGCAAATGTATAAAAAAGAAGAAACAAAAATAACTTATTTATTTAAGTATTCAGACGCTTTGCTATGAGACACGAAATTGTGCTCAGGTGCATCCTGTTCCCATTGATCATCCTTGAGATGTTTCTACAACTTGATTGGAGTCCACCTGTGGTAAATTCAATTGATTGGACATGATTTGGAAAGGCAAACACCTGTCTATATAATTGTCTATAACTGTCTAAATATAATGTCAGAGCAAAAACCAAGCCATGAGGTCGAAGGGATTGTCCATTGAGCTCCGAGGCAGGATTGTGTCGAGGCACAGATCTGTTGGAAGGGAACCTAAAAATGTCTGCAGCATTGAAGGTCCCCAAGCACACAGTGGCCTCCATCATTCTTAAATGGACGAAGTTTGTAAACACCAAGACTCCTCCTAGAACCACCAAGAACCCGGTGGTCCCTGACCAGTTCTCTGTGAAGATGGGAGAACATTCCAGAAGGGCAACCATCTCTGCAGCACTCCACCAATCAGGCCTTTATGGTAGAGTTGCTAGACGGAAGCCACTCCTCAGTAAAAGTCACATGACAGCCTGCTTGGAGTTTGCCAAAAGGCACCTAAAAGACTCTCCGACCATGAAAAAACAAGATTCTCTGGTCTGATTAACTCTTTGGCCTGAATGCCAAGCGTCACGTCTGGAGGAAATCTGGCACCATCCCTACGGTGAAGCATGGTGGTGGCAGCATCATGCTGTGGGGATGTTTTTCAGGGACTGAGAGACTAGTCAGGATTGAGGGAAGGTGAACAGAGCAAAGTACAGAGAGATCCTTGAAGAAAACCTGCTCCAGAGCGCTCAGGACCTCAGACTGGGGCGAAGGTTCACCTTCCAACAGGACAACAACTCTAAGCACAGTGCAGGAGTGGCTTCGGGGATACGTCTCTGAATGTCCTTGAGTTGGGATCTGCAGAGAAGTATGGGAGAATCTCCCCAAATACAGGTGTGCCAAGTTTGTAGCATCATACTCAAGAAGACTTTAGGCTGTAATTGCTGCCAAAGGTGCTTCAATAAAGTACTGAGTAAAGGGTCTGAATACTTGTGTAAATATATCTTTATTATTTTTAATACATTTGCTACATTTTCTAAACTGTTTTTTTACTTTGTCATTATGGGGTATTGTGATGTCATTATGGGGTATTGTGATGTCATTATGGGGTATTGTGATGTCATTATGGGGTATTGTGATGTCATTATGGGGTATTGTGATGTCATTATGGGTTATTGTGATGTCAATTGTAAATAAATAATAAATGGGTATGAATAATGTATATTTTTTCACTCATCCAGAATCTAGTATATACACTATACACCATATACTGTACTTTCTGATATCATTTCTGAATCCCAATATGGCACTTTCTTTCTGTCTCAAGGTTATGGAGCACACACACACACACACACACACACACACACACACACACACACACACACACACACACACACACATACACACACATGCAGGAACACATACACACACACGCGCGATGCACACAGACACACACGCGCGACACACACGCACGCACGCACGCGCGCGCACACACACACACACACACACACATATGCAGGAACACATGCACACACACACACGCAGGAACACATGCACACACACACACGCGATGCACACACACACACGCGATGCACACGCACACACGCGATGCACACACACACACACACACACACACACGATGCACACACACACACACATGCAGGAACACATGCACACACACACACACACGCGATGCACACACACACACACGCGATGCACACACACACACACATGCAGGAACACATGCACACACACACACACGCAATGCACACATACATTATAGTAAACTGAAATAAAAATAAAAATAAATTTAACTATACTGAAACTATTCTCTTTGACTGTAAAACTATGAATTATCTTAGGTTGTTTCCTTCTAAATCAGAAAGGGTTTTCAAGCTTTTTTCTAATGAGGTTTTCAAGCTTCTGAATCTGGCAGGTAAATATATTTTATTATTTCTTTATCATTATTTAACCAGGCAAGTCAGTTAAAGAACAAATTCTTATTTACAATGACGGCCTACCTACCTCGGCCAAACCCGGACGAGCCGACCCGGCCTATTGTGCACCGCCCCTATGGGACTGCCAATACCGTCCGGATGTGATACAGCCTGGATTCAAACCAGGGACTGTAGTGGCGCCTCTTGCAGTGCCATAGACCGCTGCGCCACTCGGGAGCCAGTAGATGGCGATGTTTCAAATAGGCCTAGCTTGTGCAAAACGATCCCTAGATATCACTAGATAATAGAGAAGATATCTGAGGGGCGAGGACGAAGCGTGACTGGGCCAAGATCGAACGTCTGTTCTCAATCCGCACCGACCAACTTCAAACTGACAGACAGTCGCTGTCTGATGTGGCAATTACTTAAAATAAGAAATGTCAGAATTGGTCTGTCGTCCACCCATTAAAAATCATAAATGGCATAAGCCTGTCCTTCCCAATTAAGGTGCCACGGAACGTCCTGTGACAGCAATACCAAATAAAATGAGAGTCTGTTTTTGATGTCCCAAGTTTTTGATGTCCCAATACTTTGGCGTCGAGTCTACGAACTGACATATTAAACAACAACTGACATATTAAACAACAACTGACATATTAATCTGTTTCAATACAAACTATTATATAAAACACTTGCTGCAAAAAATAATGTTCAATATAAGAACAGTCAGACTCTGCCACCAGGAAACAGAATCTATAGAACAGTCAGACTCTGCCACCAGGAAACAGAATCTATAGAACAGTCAGCCTCGAGCAGACTCTGTCACCAGGAAACAGAACCTATTGAACAGTCAGACTCTGTCACCAGGAAACAGAATCTATAGAACAGTCAGACTCTGTCACCAGGAAACAGAATCTATAGAACAGTCAGCCTCGATCAGACTCTGTCACCAGGAAACAGAATCTATAGAACAGTCAGACTCTGTCACCAGGAAACAGAATCTATAGACACAGCCTCTGTCACCAGGAAACAGAAGAACAGACTCTGTCACCAGGAAACAGAATCTATAGAACAGTCAGCCTCTGTCACCAGGACTCTGTCACCAGGAAACAGAATCTATAGAGTCAGACTCTGTCACCAGGAAACAGAATCTCAGACTCTGTCACCAGGAAACAGAATCTATAGAACAGTCAGACTCTGTCACCAGGAAACAGAATCTATAGAACAGTCAGACTCTGTCACCAGGAAACAGAATCTATAGAACAGTCAGACTCTGTCACCAGGAAACAGAATCTATAGAACAGTCAGACTCTGTCACCAGGAAACAGTCACCAGCAGACTCTGCCACCAGGAAACAGAATCTATAGAAAACAGAATCTGTCACCAGGAAACAGAATCTATAGAACAGTCAGCCTCGAGCAGACTCTGCCACCAGGAAACAGAATCTATAGAACAGTCAGCCTCTGCAGACTCTGCCACCAGGAAACAGAATCTATAGAACAGTCGAGCAGACTCTGTCACCAGGAAACAGAATCTATAGAACAGTCAGTCAGCAGACTCTGCCACCAGGAAACAGAATCTATAGAACAGTCAGACTCTGTCACCAGGAAACAGAATCTATAGAACAGTCAGACTCTGTCACCAGGAAACAGAATCTATAGAACAGTCAGCCTCGAGCAGACTCTGTCACCAGGAAACAGAAGTCTATAGAACAGTCAGTCCTCGAGCAGACTCTGCCACCAGGAAACAGAATCTATAGAACAGTCAGAACAGTCAGAGCAGACTCTGCCACCAGGAAACAGAATCTATAGAACAGTCAGACTCTGTCACCAGGAAACAGAATCTATAGAACAGTCAGCCTCGAGCAGACTCTGCCACCAGGAAACAGAATCTATAGAACAGTCAGCCTCGAGCAGACTCTGCCACCAGGAAACAGAATCTATAGAACAGTCAGCCTCGAGCAGACTCTGCCACCAGGAAACAGAATCTATTGAACAGTCAGCCCAGTGCAGACTCTGCCACCAGGAAACAGAACCTATAGAACAGTCAGCCTCGAGCAGACTCTGCCACCAGGAAACAGAATCTATAGAACAGTCAGCCTCGTGCAGACTCTGCCACCAGGAAACAGAATCTATAGAACAGTCAGCCTCGAGCAGACTCTGCCACCAGGAAACAGAATCTATAGAACAGTCAGCCTCGAGCAGACTCTGCCACCAGGAAACAGAATCTATAGAACAGTCAGCCTCGAGCAGACTCTGCCACCAGGAAACAGAACCTATAGAACAGTCAGCCTCGAGCAGACTCTGCCACCAGGAAACAGAATCTATAGAACAGTCAGCCTCGAGCAGACTCTGCCACCAGGAAACAGAATCTATAGAACAGTCAGCCTCAGACTCTGCCACCAGAAACTCTGAACCACGAGCAGACTCTGGAAACAGAATCTATAGAACAGTCAGCCTCGAGCAGACTCTGCCACCAGGAAACAGAACCTATAGAACAGTCAGCCTCGAGCAGACTCTGCCACCAGGAAACAGAATCTATAGAACAGTCAGCCTCGAGCAGACTCTGCCACCAGGAAACAGAATCTATAGAACAGTCAGCCTCGAGCAGACTCTGCCACCAGGAAACAGAATCTATTGAACAGTCAGCCTCGAGCAGACTCTGCCACCAGGAAACAGAATCTATAGAACAGTCAGCCTCGAGCAGACTCTGCCACCAGGAAACAGAATCTATTGAACAGTCAGCCTCGAGCAGACTCTGCCACAAGGAAACAGAATCTATAGAACAGTCAGCCTCGAGCAGACTCTGCCACCAGGAAACAGAATCTATAGAACAGTCAGCCTCGAGCAGACTCTGCCACCAGAAACAGAATCTATAGAACAGTCAGCCTCGAGCAGACTCTGCCACCAGGAAACAGAATCTATAGAACAGTCAGCCCAGTGCAGACTCTGCCACCAGGAAACAGAATCTATAGAACAGTCAGCCTCGAGCAGACTCTGCCACCAGGAAACAGAATCTATTAGAACAGTCAGCCTCGAGCAGACTCTGCCACCAGGAAACAGAATCTATAGAACAGTCAGCCTCGAGCAGACTCTGCCACCAGGAAACAGAATCTATAGAACAGTCAGCCTCGAGCAGACTCTGCCACCAGGAAACAGAATCTATCAGAACAGTCAGCCAGTCAGCCTCGAGCAGACTCTGCCACCAGGAAACAGAACTCTGCCACCAGGAAACAGAATAGAACAGTCAGCCTCGAGCAGACTCTGCCACCAGGAAACAGAATCTATGCCACCAGAACAGTCAGAACCCAGTGCAGACTCTGCCACCAGGAAACAGAATCTATAGAACAGTCAGCCCTCGAGCAGACTCTGCCACCAGGAAACAGAATCTATAGAACAGTCAGCCTCGAGCAGACTCTGCCACCAGGAAACAGAATCTATAGAACAGTCAGCCTCGAGCAGACTCTGCCACCAGGAAACAGAATCTATAGAACAGTCAGCCTCGAGCAGACTCTGCCACCAGGAAACAGAATCTATAGAACAGTCAGCCTCGAGCAGACTCTGCCACCAGGAAACAGAATCTATAGAACAGTCAGCCTCGAGCAGACTCTGCCACCAGGAAACAGAATCTATAGAACAGTCAGCCTCGAGCAGACTCTGCCACCAGGAAACAGAATCTATAGAACAGTCAGAATCTATAGAACAGTCTCGAGCAGACTCTGCCACCAGGAAACAGAATCTATAGAACAGTCAGCCTCGAGCAGACTCTGCCACCAGGAAACAGAATCTATAGAACAGTCAGCCTCGAGCAGACTCTGCCACCAGGAAACAGAATCTATAGAACAGTCAGCCTCAGAGCAGACTCTGCCACCAGGAAACAGAATCTATAGAACAGTCAGCCTCGAGCAGACTCTGCCACCAGGAAACAGAATCTATAGAACAGTCAGCCTCAGAGCAGACTCTGCCACCAGGAAACAGAATCTATAGAACAGTCAGCCCGAGTGCAGACTCTGCCACCAGGAAACAGAATCTATAGAACAGTCAGCCTCGAGCAGACTCTGCCACCAGGAAACAGAATCTATAGAACAGTCAATGCAGACTCTGCCACCAGGAAACAGAATCTATAGAACAGTCAGCCCGAGCAGACTCTGCAGAAACTCTGAACCACCAGGAAACAGAATCTATAGAACAGTCAGCCTCGAGCAGACTCTGCCACCAGGAAACAGAATCTATAGAACAGTCAGCCTCGAGCAGACTCTGCCACCAGGAAACAGAATCTATAGAACAGTCAGCCTCGAGCAGACTCTGCCACCAGGAAACAGAATCTATAGAACAGTCAGCCTCGAGCAGACTCTGCCACAGTCAGAACAGTCAGCCTCAGAGCAGACTCTGCCACCAGGAAACAGAATCTATAGAACAGTCAGCCTCGAGCAGACTCTGCCACCAGGAAACAGAATCTATAGAACAGTCAGCCTCGAGCAGACTCTGCCACCAGGAAACAGAATCTATAGAACAGTCAGCCTCGAGCAGACTCTGCCACCAGGAAACAGAACTCTATAGAACAGTCAGCCTCGAGCAGACTCTGCCACCAGGAAACAGAATCTATAGAACAGTCAGCCTCGAGCAGACTCTGCCACCAGGAAACAGAATCTATAGAACAGTCAGCCTCGAGCAGACTCTGCCACCAGGAAACAGAATCTATAGAACAGTCAGCCTCGAGCAGACTCTGCCACAGGAAACAGGAAAACAGAACTCTGCCACCAGGAAACAGAATAGAACAGTCAGCCTCGAGCAGACTCTGCCACCAGGAAACAGAATCTATAGAACAGTCAGCCTCGAGCAGACTCTGCCACCAGGAAACAGAACTCTATAGAACAGTCAGCCTCGAGCAGACTCTGCCACCAGGAAACAGAATCTATAGAACAGTCAGCCTCGAGCAGACTCTGCAGGAAACAGAACCAGAACAACAGAACTCTGCCACCAGGAAACAGAATCTAGAACAGTCAGCCTCGAGCAGACTCTGCCACCAGGAAACAGAATCTATAGAACAGTCAGCCTCGAGCAGACTCTGCCACCAGGAAACAGAATCTATAGAACAGTCAGCCTCGAGCAGACTCTGCCACCAGGAAACAGAATCTATAGAACAGTCAGCCTCGAGCAGACTCTGCCACCAGGAAACAGAATCTATAGAACAGTCAGCCTCGAGCAGACTCTGCCACCAGGAAACAGAATCTATAGAACAGTCAGCCTCGAGCAGACTCTGCCACCAGGAAACAGAATCTATAGAACAGTCAGCCTCTGAGCAGACTCTGCCACCAGGAAACAGAACAGTCAGCCTGTGCAGACTCTGCCACCAGAACAGTCTATAGAACAGTCAGCCTCGAGCAGACTCTGCCACCAGGAAACAGAATCTATAGAACAGTCAGCCTCGAGCAGACTCTGCCACCAGGAAACAGAATCTATAGAACAGTCAGCCTATTGAACAGTCAGCCCGTGCAGAGCCTCGAGCAGACTCTGCCACCAGGAAACAGAATCTATAGAACAGTCAGCCTCGAGCAGACTCTGCCACCAGGAAACAGAATCTGAACAGTCACGAGCAGACTCTGCCACCAGGAAACAGAATCTATAGAACAGTCAGCCTCGAGCAGACTCTGCCACCAGGAAACAGAATCTATAGAACAGTCAGCCTCGAGCAGACTCTGCCACCAGGAAACAGAATCTATAGAACAGTCAGCCCAGAGCAGACTCTGCCACCAGGAAACAGAATCTATAGAACAGTCAGCCTCGAGCAGACTCTGCCACCAGGAAACAGAATCTATAGAACAGTCAGCCTCAGTGCAGACTCTGCCACCAGGAAACAGAATCTATAGAACAGTCAGCCTCAGAGCAGACTCTGCCACCAGGAAACAGAATCTATAGAACAGTCAGCCTCGAGCAGACTCTGCCACCAGGAAACAGAATCTATAGAACAGTCAGCCTCGAGCAGACTCTGCCACCAGGAAACAGAATCTATAGAACAGTCAGCCTCGAGCAGACTCTGCCACCAGGAAACAGAATCTATAGAACAGTCAGCCTCGAGCAGACTCTGCCACCAGGAAACAGAATCTATAGAACAGTCAGCCTCGAGCAGACTCTGCCACCAGGAAACAGAATCTATAGAACAGTCAGCCACCAGGAAACAGCAGACTCTGCCACCAGGAAACAGAATCTATAGAACACAGTGCAGACTCTGCCACCAGGAAACAGAATCTATAGAACAGTCAGCCTCGAGCAGACTCTGCCACCAGGAAACAGAATCTATAGAACAGTCAGCCCAGTGCAGACTCTGCCACCAGGAAACAGAATCTGAACAGAACAGTCAGCCTGCCACCAGGAAACAGAGCAGACTCTGCCACCAGGAAACAGAATCTATAGAACAGTCAGCCTCGAGCAGACTCTGCCACCAGGAAACAGAATCTATAGAACAGTCAGCCTCGTGCAGACTCTGCCACCAGGAAACAGAATCTATAGAACAGTCAGCCTCGAGCAGACTCTGCCACCAGGAAACAGAATCTATACAGAACAGTCAGCCTCGAGCAGACTCTGCCACCAGGAAACAGAATCTATAGAACAGTCAGCCCAGTGCAGACTCTGCCACCAGGAAACAGAATCTATAGAACAGTCAGTCAGCCTCGAGCAGACTCTGCCACCAGGAAACAGAATCTATAGAACAGTCAGCCTCGAGCAGACTCTGCCACCAGGAAACAGAATCTATAGAACAGTCAGCCTCGAGCAGACTCTGCCACCAGGAAACAGAATCTATAGAACAGTCAACAGACTCTGCCACCAGGAAACAGCCTATAGAACAGTCGAGCAGACTCTGCCACCAGGAAACAGAATCTATAGAACAGTCAGCCTCGAGCAGACTCTGCCACCAGGAAACAGAATCTATAGAACAGTCAGCCTCGAGCAGACTCTGCCACCAGGAAACAGAATCTATAGAACAGTCAGCCTATAGAACAGAGCAGACTCTGCCACCAGGAAACAGAATCTATAGAACAGTCAGCCTCGAGCAGACTCTGCCACCAGGAAACAGAATCTATAGAACAGTCAGCCTCGAGCAGACTCTGCCACCAGGAAACAGAATCTATAGAACAGTCAGCCTCGAGCAGACTCTGCCACCAGGAAACAGAATCTATAGAACAGTCAGCCTCGAGCAGACTCTGCCACCAGGAAACAGAATCTATAGAACAGTCAGCCTCGAGCAGACTCTGCCACCAGGAAACAGAATCTATAGAACAGTCAGCCCGAGCAGACTCTGCCACCAGGAAACAGCAGACTCTGCCACCAGGAAACAGAATCTATAGAACAGTCAGCCTCGAGCAGACTCTGCCACCAGGAAACAGAATCTATAGAACAGTCAGCCTAGAACAGTCAGAGCAGACTCTGCCACCAGGAAACAGAATCTATAGAACAGTCAGCCTCGAGCAGACTCTGCCACCAGGAAACAGAATCTATAGAACAGTCAGCCTCGAGCAGACGAGCAGACTCTGCCACCAGGAAACAGAACTATAGAACAGTCAGCCTCGAGCAGACTCTGCCACCAGGAAACAGAATCTATAGAACAGTCAGCCTCGAGCAGACTCTGCCACCAGGAAACAGAATCTATAGAACAGTCAGCCTCGAGCAGACTCTGCCACCAGGAAACAGAATCTATAGAACAGTCAGCCTCGAGCAGACTCTGCCACCAGGAAACAGAATCTATAGAACAGTCAGCCCAGTGCAGACTCTGCCACCAGGAAACAGAATCTATAGAACAGTCAGCCTCGAGCAGACTCTGCCACCAGGAAACAGAATCTATAGAACAGTCAGCCTCGAGCAGACTCTGCCACCAGGAAACAGAATCTAGAACAGTCAGCCCGAGCAGACTCTGCCACCAGGAAACAGAATCTATAGAACAGTCAGCCTCAGCAGACTCTGCCACCAGGAAACAGAATCTATAGAACAGTCAGCCTCGAGCAGACTCTGCCACCAGGAAACAGAATCTATAGAACAGTCAGCCTCGAGCAGACTCTGCCACCAGGAAACAGAATCTATAGAACAGTCAGTCGAGCAGACTCTGCCACCAGGAAACAGAATCAGCAGACTCTGCCACCAGGAAACAGAATCTATAGAACAGTCAGCCTCGAGCAGACTCTGCCACCAGGAAACAGAATCTATAGAACAGTCAGCCCAGAGCAGACTCTGCCACCAGGAAACAGAATCTATAGAACAGTCAGCCTCGAGCAGACTCTGCCACCAGGAAACAGAATCTATAGAACAGTCAGCCTCGAGCAGACTCTGCCACCAGGAAACAGAATCTATTGAATAGAACAGTCAGCCTATTGAACAGTCAGCAGACTCTGCCACCAGGAAACAGAATCTATAGAACAGTCAGCCTCGAGCAGACTCTGCCACCAGGAAACAGAATCTATAGAACAGTCAGCCTCGAGCAGACTCTGCCACCAGGAAACAGAATCTATAGAACAGTCAGCCTCGAGCAGACTCTGCCACCAGGAAACAGAATCTATAGAACAGTCAGCCTCGAGCAGACTCTGCCACCAGGAAACAGAATCTATAGAACAGTCAGCCCAGTGCAGACTCTGCCACCAGGAAACAGAATCTATAGAACAGTCAGCCTCGAGCAGACTCTGCCACCAGGAAACAGAATCTATAGAACAGTCAGCCCAGTGCAGACTCTGCCACCAGGAAACAGAATCTATAGAACAGTCAGCCTCGAGCAGACTCTGCCACCAGGAAACAGAATCTATAGAACAGTCAGCCCAGAGCAGACTCTGCCACCAGGAAACAGAATCTATAGAACAGTCAGCCTCGAGCAGACTCTGCCACCAGGAAACAGAATCTATAGAACAGTCAGCCTCGAGCAGACTCTGCCACCAGGAAACAGAATCTATAGAACAGTCAGCCTCGAGCAGACTCTGCCACCAGGAAACAGAATCTATAGAACAGTCAGCCTCGAAACAGCAGACTCTGCCACCAGGAAACAGAATCTATAGAACAGTCAGCCTCGAGCAGACTCTGCCACCAGGAAACAGAATCTATAGAACAGTCAGCCCAGTGCAGACTCTGCCACCAGGAAACAGAATCTATAGAACAGTCAGCCTCGAGCAGACTCTGCCACCAGGAAACAGAATCTATAGAACAGTCAGCCCAGTGCAGACTCTGCCACCAGGAAACAGAATCTATAGAACAGTCAGCCTCGAGCAGACTCTGCCACCAGGAAACAGAATCTATAGAACAGTCAGCCTCGAGCAGACTCTGCCACCAGGAAACAGAATCTATAGAACAGTCAGCCCTCAGACTCTGCCACCAGGAAACAGAATCTATAGAACAGTCTGCCACCAGGAAACAGAATCTATAGAACAGTCAGCCTCGAGCAGACTCTGCCACCAGGAAACAGAATCTATTGAACAGTCAGCCTCGTGCAGACTCTGCCACCAGGAAACAGAATCTATAGAACAGTCAGCCTCGAGCAGACTCTGCCACCAGGAAACAGAATCTATAGAACAGTCAGCCCAGTGCAGACTCTGCCACCAGGAAACAGAATCTATAGAACAGTCAGCCCAGTGCAGACTCTGCCACCAGGAAACAGAATCTATAGAACAGTCAGCCTCGAGCAGACTCTGCCACCAGGAAACAGAATCTATAGAACAGTCAGCCTCGAGCAGACTCTGCCACCAGGAAACAGAATCTATAGAACAGTCAGCCTCGAGCAGACTCTGCCACCAGGAAACAGAATCTATAGAACAGTCAGCCTCGAGCAGACTCTGCCACCAGGAAACAGAATCTATAGAACAGTCAGCCCAGTGCAGACTCTGCCACCAGGAAACAGAATCTATAGAACAGTCAGCCTCGAGCAGACTCTGCCACCAGGAAACAGAATCTATAGAAACAGTCAGCCTGCCACCAGGAAACAGAATCTAGCAGACTCTGCCACCAGGAAACAGAATCTATAGAACAGTCAGCCTCGAGCAGACTCTGCCACCAGGAAACAGAATCTATAGAACAGTCAGCCTCGAGCAGACTCTGCCACCAGGAAACAGAATCTATAGAACAGTCAGCCTCGAGCAGACTCTGCCACCAGGAAACAGAATCTATAGAACAGTCAGCCTCAGCAGACTCTGCCACCAGGAAACAGAATCTATAGAACAGTCAGCCTCGAGCAGACTCTGCCACCAGGAAACAGAATCTATAGAACAGTCAGCCTGCCACCAGGAAACAGAATCTATAGAGCAGACTCTGCCACCAGGAAACAGAATCTATAGAACAGTCAGAACAGTCAGTGCAGACTCTGCCACCAGGAAACAGAATCTATAGAACAGTCAGCCTCGAGCAGACTCTGCCACCAGGAAACAGAATCTATAGAACAGTCAGCCCGTGCAGACTCTGCCACCAGGAAAACAGAACTCTATAGAACAGTCAGCCTCGAGCAGACTCTGCCACCAGGAAACAGAATCTATAGAACAGTCAGAAACAGAATCCAGTCAGCAGACTCTGCCACCAGGAAACAGAATCTATAGAACAGTCAGCCTCAGTGCAGACTCTGCCACCAGGAAACAGAATCTATAGAACAGTCAGCCTCAAGCAGACATTGCCACCAGGAAACAGAATCTATTGAACAGTCAGCCTCGAGCAGACTCTGCCACCAGGAAACAGAATCTATTGAACAGTCAGCCCAGTGCAGACTCTGCCACCAGGAAACAGAATCTATAGAACAGTCAGCCTCAGAGTGCAGACTCTGCCACCAGGAAACAGAATCTATAGAACAGTCAGACTCTGCCACCAGGAAACAGACTCTGCCACCAGGAAACAGAATCTATAGAACAGTCAGCCTCGAGCAGACTCTGCCACCAGGAAACAGAATCTATGAACAGTCAGCCTCGAGCAGACTCTGCCACCAGGAAACAGAATCTATAGAACAGTCAGCCCCAGTGCAGACTCTGCCACCAGGAAACAGAATCTAGAACAGTCAGCCTCGAGCAGACTCTGCCACCAGAAACAGAATCTAGAACAGTCAGCCTCGAGCAGACTCTGCCACCAGGAAACAGAATCTATTGAACAGTCAGCCCAGTGCAGACTCTGCCACCAGGAAACAGAATCTATTGAACAGAACAGTCAGCCTCAGAGTGCAGACTCTGCCACCAGGAAACAGAATCTATAGAACAGTCAGCCTCGAGCAGACTCTGCCACCAGGAAACAGAATCTATCAGAACAGTCAGCCTGCCACCAGGAAACAGCAGACTCTGCCACCAGGAAACAGAATCTATAGAACAGTCAGCCTCGAGCAGACTCTGCCACCAGGAAACAGAATCTATAGAACAGTCAGCCTCGAGCAGACTCTGCCACCAGGAAACAGAATCTATAGAACAGTCAGCCTCGAGCAGACTCTGCCACCAGGAAACAGAATCTATAGAACAGTCAGCCTCGAGCAGACTCTGCCACCAGGAAACAGAATCTATAGAACAGTCAGCCTCGAGCAGACTCTGCCACCAGGAAACAGAATCTATAGAACAGTCAGCCTCGAGCAGACTCTGCCACCAGGAAACAGAATCTATAGAACAGTCAGCCTCGAGCAGACTCTGCCACCAGGAAACAGAATCTATAGAACAGTCAGCCTCGAGCAGACTCTGCCACCAGGAAACAGAATCTATAGAACAGTCAGCCTCGAGCAGACTCTGCCACCAGGAAACAGAATCTATAGAACAGTCAGCCTCGAGCAGACTCTGCCACCAGGAAACAGAACCTATAGAACAGTCAGCCTCGAGCAGACTCTGCCACCAGGAAACAGAATCTATAGAACAGTCAGCCTCGAGCAGACTCTGCCACCAGGAAACAGAATCTATAGAACAGTCAGCCTCGAGCAGACTCTGCCACCAGGAAACAGAATCTATAGAACAGTCAGCCTCGAGCAGACTCTGCCACCAGGAAACAGAATCTATAGAACAGTCAGCCTCGAGCAGACTCTGCCACCAGGAAACAGAATCTATAGAACAGTCAGCCTCGAGCAGACTCTGCCACCAGGAAACAGAATCTATAGAACAGTCAGCCTCGAGCAGACTCTGCCACCAGGAAACAGAATCTATAGAACAGTCAGCCTCGAGCAGACTCTGCCACCAGGAAACAGAATCTATAGAACAGTCAGCCTCGAGCAGACTCTGCCACCAGGAAACAGAATCTATAGAACAGTCAGCCCGAGCAGACTCTGCAGACTCTGCCACCAGGAAACAGAATCTATAGAACAGTCAAGCAAACAGCAGACTCTGCCACCAGGAAACAGAATCTATAGAACAGTCAGCCTCGAGCAGACTCTGCCACCAGGAAACAGAATCTATAGAACAGTCAGCCTCGAGCAGACTCTGCCACCAGGAAACAGAATCTATAGAACAGTCAGCCTCGAGCAGACTCTGCCACCAGGAAACAGAATCTATAGAACAGTCAGCCTCAGAGCAGACTCTGCCACCAGGAAACAGAATCTATAGAACAGTCAGCCTCGAGCAGACTCTGCCACCAGGAAACAGAATCTATAGAACAGTCAGCCTCGAGCAGACTCTGCCACCAGGAAACAGAATCTATAGAACAGTCAGCCTCGAGCAGACTCTGCCACCAGGAAACAGAATCTATAGAACAGTCAGCCTCGAGCAGACTCTGCCACCAGGAAACAGAATCTATAGAACAGTCAGCCTCGAGCAGACTCTGCCACCAGGAAACAGAACCTATAGAACAGTCAGCCTCGAGCAGACTCTGCCACCAGGAAACAGAATCTATAGAACAGTCAGCCTCGAGCAGACTCTGCCACCAGGAAACAGAATCTATTGAACAGTCAGCCTCGAGCAGACTCTGCCACCAGGAAACAGAATCTATAGAACAGTCAGCCTCGAGCAGACTCTGCCACCAGGAAACAGAACTATAGAACTGCCAGACTCTGCCCAGGAAACAGAATCTATAGAACAGTCAGCCTCGAGCAGACTCTGCCACCAGGAAACAGAATCTATAGAACAGTCAGCCTCGAGCAGACTCTGCCACCAGGAAACAGAATCTATAGAACAGTCAGCCTCGAGCAGACTCTGCCACCAGGAAACAGAATCTATAGAACAGTCAGCCTCAGCAGACTCTGCCACCAGGAAACAGAATCTATTGAACAGTCAGCCTCGAGCAGACTCTGCCACCAGGAAACAGAATCTATAGAACAGTCAGCCCAGTGCAGACTCTGCCACCAGGAAACAGAATCTATAGAACAGAACAGTCAGCCTGCCACCAGGAAACAGAATCAGACTCTGCCACCAGGAAACAGAATCTATAGAACAGTCAGCCTCGAGCAGACTCTGCCACCAGGAAACAGAATCTATAGAACAGTCAGCCCAGAGCAGACTCTGCCACCAGGAAACAGATCTATTGAACAGTCAGCCTCGAGCAGACTCTGCCACCAGGAAACAGAATCTATAGAACAGTCAGCCCGAGCAGACTCTGCCACCAGGAAACAGAATCTATAGAACAGTCAGCCTCGAGCAGACTCTGCCACCAGGAAACAGAATCTATAGAACAGTCAGCCCAGTGCAGACTCTGCCACCAGGAAACAGAATCTATAGAACAGTCAGCCTCGAGCAGACTCTGCCACCAGGAAACAGAATCTATAGAACAGTCAGCCTCAGTGCAGACTCTGCCACCAGGAAACAGAATCTATAGAACAGTCAGCCTCGAGCAGACTCTGCCACCAGGAAACAGAATCTATAGAACAGTCAGCCCAGAAACAGCAGACTCTGCCACCAGGAAACAGAATCTATAGAACACTCTGCCACCAGGAAACACAGTGCAGACTCTGCCACCAGGAAACAGAATCTATAGAACAGTCAGCCTCAGAGCAGACTCTGCCACCAGGAAACAGAATCTATAGAACAGTCAGCCCAGTGCAGACTCTGCCACCAGGAAACAGAATCTATAGAACAGTCATTGAGCAGACTCTGCCACCAGAAACAGAATCTATAGAACAGTCAGCCTCGAGCAGACTCTGCCACCAGGAAACAGAATCTATAGAACAGTCAGCCTCGAGCAGACTCTGCCACCAGGAAACAGAATCTATTGAACAGTCAGCCTCGAGCAGACTCTGCCACCAGGAAACAGAATCTATAGAACAGTCAGCCTCGAGCAGACTCTGCCACCAGGAAACAGAATCTATAGAACAGTCAGCCTCGAGCAGACTCTGCCACCAGGAAACAGAATCTATAGAACAGTCAGCCTCGAGCAGACTCTGCCACCAGGAAACAGAATCTATAGAACAGTCAGCCTCGAGCAGACTCTGCCACCAGGAAACAGAATCTATAGAACAGAACAGTCAGCCCAGGAAACAGAATCTATAGAACAGTCAGCCTCGAGCAGCAGACTCTGCCACCAGGAAACAGAATCTATAGAACAGTCAGCCTCGAGCAGACTCTGCCACCAGGAAACAGAATCTATAGAACAGTCAGCCTCAGGAAAGCAGACTCTGCCACCAGGAAACAGAATCTATAGAACAGTCAGTCAGTGCAGACTCTGCCACCAGGAAACAGAATCTATAGAACAGTCAGCCTCGAGCAGACTCTGCCACCAGGAAACAGAATCTATAGAACAGTCAGCCTCGAGCAGACTCTGCCACCAGGAAACAGAATCTATAGAACAGTCAGCCAGTGCAGACTCTGCCACCAGGAAACAGAATCTATAGAACCAGCCCAGCAGACTCTGAAGAACAGAAACAGAATCTATAGAACAGTCAGACTCTGTCACCAGGAAACAGAATCTATAGAACAGTCAGACTCTGTCACCAGGAAACAGAATCTATAGAACAGTCAGCCTCGAGCAGACTCTGTCACCAGGAAACAGAATCTATAGAACAGTCAGCCTCGAGCAGACTCTGCCACCAGGAAACAGAATCTATTGAACAGTCAGCCTCGAGCAGACTCTGCCACCAGGAAACAGAATCTATAGAACAGTCAGCCCAGTGCAGACTCTGCCACCAGGAAACAGAATCTATAGAACAGTCAGCCTCGAGCAGACTCTGCCACCAGGAAACAGAATCTATAGAACAGTCAGCCCAGTGCAGACTCTGCCACCAGGAAACAGAATCTATAGAACAGAACAGTCAGCCCAGAGCAGACTCTGCCACCAGGAAACAGAATCTATAGAACAGTCAGCCTCAGCAGCAGACTCTGCCACCAGGAAACAGAATCTATAGAACAGTCAGCCTCGAGCAGACTCTGCCACCAGGAAACAGAATCTATAGAACAGTCAGCCTCGAGCAGACTCTGCCACCAGGAAACAGAATCTATAGAACAGTCAGCCCAGTGCAGACTCTGCCACCAGGAAACAGAATCTATAGAACAGTCAGCCTCGAGCAGACTCTGCCACCAGGAAACAGAATCTATAGAACAGTCAGCCTCGAGCAGACTCTGCCACCAGGAAACAGAATCTATTGAACAGTCAGCCCAGTGCAGACTCTGCCACCAGGAAACAGAATCTATTGAACAGTCAGCCTCGAGCAGACTCTGCCACCAGGAAACAGAATCTATAGAACAGTCAGCCCAGTGCAGACTCTGCTATAGAACACTCTGAACAGTCAGCCCAGTGCAGACTCTGCCACCAGGAAACAGAATCTATAGAACAGTCAGCCCAGTGCAGACTCTGCCACCAGGAAACAGAATCTATAGAACAGTCAGCCCAGTGCAGACTCTGCCACCAGGAAACAGAATCTATAGAACAGTCAGCCTCGAGCAGACTCTGCCACCAGGAAACAGAATCTATAGAACAGTCAGCCTCGAGCAGACTCTGCCACCAGGAAACAGAATCTATAGAACAGTCAGCCTCGAGCAGACTCTGCCACCAGGAAACAGAATCTATAGAACAGTCAGCCTCGAGCAGACTCTGCCACCAGGAAACAGAATCTATAGAACAGTCAGCCTCGAGCAGACTCTGCCACCAGGAAACAGAATCTATAGAACAGTCAGCCTCGAGCAGACTCTGCCACCAGGAAACAGAATCTATTGAACAGTCAGCCTCGAGCAGACTCTGCCACCAGGAAACAGAATCTATAGAACAGTCAGCCTCGAGCAGACTCTGCCACCAGGAAACAGAATCTATAGAACAGTCAGCCTCGAGCAGACTCTGCCACCAGGAAACAGAATCTATAGAACAACAGAACCAGGAAACAGAATCTGAACAGTCAGCCTCGAGCAGACTCTGCCACCAGGAAACAGAATCTATTAGAACAGTCAGCCTCGAGCAGACTCTGCCACCAGGAAACAGAATCTATTGAACAGTCAGCCTCGAGCAGACTCTGCCACCAGGAAACAGAATCTATAGAACAGTCAGCCTCGAGCAGACTCTGCCACCAGGAAACAGAATCTATAGAACAGTCAGCCTCGAGCAGACTCTGCCACCAGGAAACAGAATCTATAGAACAGTCAGCCTCGAGCAGACTCTGCCACCAGGAAACAGAATCTATAGAACAGTCAGCCTCGAGCAGACTCTGCCACCAGGAAACAGAATCTATAGAACAGTCAGCCTCGAGCAGACTCTGCCACCAGGAAACAGAATCTATAGAACAGTCAGCCTCGAGCAGACTCTGCCACCAGGAAACAGAATCTATAGAACAGTCAGCCCCACTCTGTGCAGACTCTGCCACCAGGAAACAGAATCTATAGAACAGTCAGCCTCGAGCAGACTCTGCCACCAGGAAACAGAATCTATAGAACAGTCAGCCTCGAGCAGACTCTGCCACCAGGAAACAGAATCTATAGAACAGTCAGCCCGAGCAGACTCTGCCACCAGGAAACAGAATCTATAGAACAGTCAGCCTCGAGCAGACTCTGCCACCAGGAAACAGAATCTATAGAACAGTCAGCCTCGAGCAGACTCTGCCACCAGGAAACAGAATCTATAGAACAGTCAGAAACCTAGAACAGTCAGAGCAGACTCTGCCACCAGGAAACAGAATCTATAGAACAGTCAGCCTCGAGCAGACTCTGCCACCAGGAAACAGAATCTATAGAACAGTCAGCCTCGAGCAGACTCTGCCACCAGGAAACAGAATCTATAGAACAGTCAGCCTCGAGCAGACTCTGCCACCAGGAAACAGAACCTATAGAACAGTCAGCCTCGAGCAGACTCTGCCACCAGGAAACAGAATCTATGCCACCAGGAAGAACAGTCAGCCTCGAGCAGACTCTGCCACCAGGAAACAGAATCTATAGAACAGTCAGCCTCGAGCAGACTCTGCCACCAGGAAACAGAATCTATAGAACAGTCAGCCTCGAGCAGACTCTGCCACCAGGAAACAGAATCTATAGAACAGTCAGCCTCGAGCAGAGCAGACTCTGCCACCAGGAAACAGAATCTATAGAACAGTCAGCCTCGAGCAGACTCTGCCACCAGGAAACAGAATCTATAGAACAGTCAGCCTCGAGCAGACTCTGCCACCAGGAAACAGAATCTATAGAACAGTCAGCCTCGAGCAGACTCTGCCACCAGGAAACAGAATCTATAGAACAGTCAGCCTCGAGCAGACTCTGCCACCAGGAAACAGAATCTATAGAACAGTCAGCCCAGTGCAGACTCTGCCACCAGGAAACAGAATCTATTGAACAGTCAGCCTCGAGCAGACTCTGCCACCAGGAAACAGAATCTATAGAACAGTCAGCCTCGAGCAGACTCTGCCACCAGGAAACAGAATCTATAGAACAGTCAGCCCAGTGCAGACTCTGCCACCAGGAAACAGAATCTATTGAACAGTCAGCCTCGAGCAGACTCTGCCACCAGGAAACAGAATCTATAGAACAGTCAGCCCAGTGCAGACTCTGCCACCAGGAAACAGAATCTATAGAACAGTCAGCCCGAGCAGACTCTGCAGACTCTGCCACCAGGAAACAGAATCTATAGAACAGTCAGCCTCAGTGCAGACTCTGCCACCAGGAAACAGAATCTATAGAACAGTCAGCCTCGAGCAGACTCTGCCACCAGGAAACAGAATCTATAGAACAGTCAGCCCAGTGCAGACTCTGCCACCAGGAAACAGAATCTATTGAACAGTCAGCCTCGAGCAGACTCTGCCACCAGGAAACAGAATCTATAGAACAGTCAGCCCAGCAGCAGCCACTCTGAAACAGAACCTAGGAAACAGCCCAGCAGACTCTGCCACCAGGAAACAGAATCTATAGAACAGTCAGCCTGAACGAGCAGACTCTGCCACCAGGAAACAGAATCTATAGAACAGTCAGCAGACTCTGCCACCAGGAAACAGAATCTATAGAACAGTCAGCCTCAGGAAACAGCAGACTCTGCCACCAGGAAACAGAATCTATAGAACAGTCAGCCTCGAGCAGACTCTGCCACCAGGAAACAGAATCTATAGAACAGTCAGCCCAGTGCAGACTCTGCCACCAGGAAACAGAATCTATAGAACAGTCAGCCCAGTGCAGACTCTGCCACCAGACAGAATCTATGCCACCAGACTCTGAAACAGAATCTATTGAACAGTCAGCCTCGAGCAGACTCTGCCACCAGGAAACAGAATCTATAGAACAGTCAGCCTCGAGCAGACTCTGCCACCAGGAAACAGAATCTATAGAACAGTCAGCCTCGAGCAGACTCTGCCACCAGGAAACAGAATCTATAGAACAGTCAGCCTCGAGCAGACTCTGCCACCAGGAAACAGAATCTATTGAACAGTCAGCCCAGTGCAGACTCTGCCACCAGGAAACAGAATCTATAGAACAGTCAGCCTCGAGCAGACTCTGCCACCAGGAAACAGAATCTATAGAACAGTCAGCCCAGTGCAGACTCTGCCACCAGGAAACAGAATCTATAGAACAGTCAGCCCAGTGCAGACTCTGCCACCAGGAAACAGAATCTATAGAACAGTCAGCCCAGTGCAGACTCTGCCACCAGGAAACAGAATCTATAGAACACAGTCAGCCTCTGCCACCAGGCAGACTCTGCCACCAGGAAACAGAATCTATAGAACAGTCAGCCTCGAGCAGACTCTGCCACCAGGAAACAGAATCTATAGAACAGTCAGCCTCGAGCAGACTCTGCCACCAGGAAACAGAATCTATAGAACAGTCAGCCTCGAGCAGACTCTGCCACCAGGAAACAGAATCTATAGAACAGTCAGCCCAGTGCAGACTCTGCCACCAGGAAACAGAATCTATAGAACAGTCAGCCTCGAGCAGACTCTGCCACCAGGAAACAGAATCTATTGAACAGTCAGCCTCAGTGCAGACTCTGCCACCAGGAAACAGAATCTATAGAACAGTCAGTCAGACCTCAGGAAACAGCAGACTCTGCCACCAGGAAACAGAATCTATTGAACAGTCAGCCTCGAGCAGACTCTGCCACCAGGAAACAGAATCTATAGAACAGTCAGCCCGAGCAGACTCTGCCACCAGGAAACAGAATCTATAGAACAGTCAGCCTCGAGCAGACTCTGCCACCAGGAAACAGAATCTATTGAACAGTCAGCCTCGAGCAGACTCTGCCACCAGGAAACAGAATCTATAGAACAGAACAGTCAGCCAGTCAGTGCAGACTCTGCCACCAGGAAACAGAATCTATAGAACAGTCAGCCTCGAGCAGACTCTGCCACCAGGAAACAGAATCTATAGAACAGTCAGCCCAGTGCAGACTCTGCCACCAGGAAACAGAATCTATAGAACAGTCAGCCAGAATCTATAGAACAGCAGACTCTGCCACCAGGAAACAGAATCTATAGAACAGTCAGCCCAGTGCAGACTCTGCCACCAGGAAACAGAATCTATAGAACAGTCAGCCTCGAGCAGACTCTGCCACCAGGAAACAGCTATAGAACAGTCAGCGTGCAGACTCTGCCACCAGGAAACAGAATCTATAGAACAGTCAGCCTCGAGCAGACTCTGCCACCAGGAAACAGAATCTATAGAACAGTCAGCCTCGAGCAGACTCTGCCACCAGGAAACAGAATCTATAGAACAGTCAGCCCAGTGCAGACTCTGCCACCAGGAAACAGAATCTATAGAACAGTCAGCCTCGAGCAGACTCTGCCACCAGGAAACAGAATCTATAGAACAGTCAGCCTCGAGCAGACTCTGCCACCAGGAAACAGAATCTATTGAACAGTCAGCCCAGTGCAGACTCTGCCACCAGGAAACAGAATCTATAGAACAGTCAGCCTCGAGCAGACTCTGCCACCAGGAAACAGAATCTATTGAACAGTCAGCCTCGAGCAGACTCTGCCACCAGGAAACAGAATCTATTGAACAGTCAGCCCAGTGCAGACTCTGCCACCAGGAAACAGAATCTATAGAACAGTCAGCCTCGAGCAGACTCTGCCACCAGGAAACAGAATCTATAGAACAGTCAGCCCAGTGCAGACTCTGCCACCAGGAAACAGAATCTATAGAACAGTCAGCCCAGTGCAGACTCTGCCACCAGGAAACAGAATCTATAGAACAGTCAGCCCAGTGCAGACTCTGCCACCAGGAAACAGAATCTATAGAACAGTCAGCAGTCAGCCCAGTGCAGACTCTGCCACCAGGAAACAGAATCTATAGAACAGTCAGTCGAGCAGACTCTGCCACCAGGAAACAGAAGCAGACTCTGCCACCAGGAAACAGAATCTATTGAACAGTCAGCCTCGAGCAGACTCTGCCACCAGGAAACAGAATCTATAGAACAGTCAGCCCAGTGCAGACTCTGCCACCAGGAAACAGAATCTATAGAACAGTCAGCCTCGAGCAGACTCTGCCACCAGGAAACAGAATCTATAGAACAGTCAGCCTCGAGCAGACTCTGCCACCAGGAAACAGAATCTATTGAACAGTCAGCCCAGTGCAGACTCTGCCACCAGGAAACAGAATCTATAGAACAGTCAGCCTCGAGCAGACTCTGCCACCAGGAAACAGAATCTATAGAACAGTCAGCCTCGAGCAGACTCTGCCACCAGGAAACAGAATCTATTGAACAGTCAGCCTCGAGCAGACTCTGCCACCAGGAAACAGAATCTATAGAACAGTCAGCCTCTGCCACCAGGAAACAGAATCTATAGAACAGACTCTGCCACCAGGAAACAGAATCTATTGAACAGTCAGCCTCGAGCAGACTCTGCCACCAGGAAACAGAATCTATAGAACAGTCAGCCTCGAGCAGACTCTGCCACCAGGAAACAGAACCTATAGAACAGTCAGCCTCGAGCAGACTCTGCCACCAGGAAACAGAACCTATTGAACAGTCAGCCTCGAGCAGACTCTGCCACCAGGAAACAGAATCTATAGAACAGTCAGCCTCGAGCAGACTCTGCCACCAGGAAACAGAATCTATTGAACAGTCAGCCTCGAGCAGACTCTGCCACCAGGAAACAGAATCTATAGAACAGTCAGCCTCGAGCAGACTCTGCCACCAGGAAACAGAATCTATAGAACAGTCAGCCCAGTGCAGACTCTGCCACCAGGAAACAGAATCTATAGAACAGTCAGCCTCGAGCAGACTCTGCCACCAGGAAACAGAATCTATAGAACAGTCAGCCCAGTGCAGACTCTGCCACCAGGAAACAGACTCTGAACCAGCCCAGGCAGAACAGAATCTATAGAACAGTCAGCCTCGAGCAGACTCTGCCACCAGGAAACAGAATCTATAGAACAGTCAGCCTCGAGCAGACTCTGCCACCAGGAAACAGAATCTATAGAACAGTCAGCCCAGTGCAGACTCTGCCACCAGGAAACAGAATCTATAGAACAGTCAGCCCAGTGCAGACTCTGCCACCAGGAAACAGAATCTATAGAACAGTCAGCCCAGTGCAGACTCTGCCACCAGGAAACAGAATCTATAGAACAGTCAGCCTCGAGCAGACTCTGCCACCAGGAAACAGAATCTATAGAACAGTCAGCCTCGAGCAGACTCTGCCACCAGGAAACAGAATCTATAGAACAGTCAGCCCAGTGCAGACTCTGCCACCAGGAAACAGAATCTATAGAACAGTCAGCCTCGAGCAGACTCTGCCACCAGGAAACAGAATCTATAGAACAGTCAGCCTCGAGCAGACTCTGCCACCAGGAAACAGAACCTATAGAACAGTCAGCCTCGAGCAGACTCTGCCACCAGGAAACAGAACCTATAGAACAGTCAGCCTCGAGCAGACTCTGCCACCAGGAAACAGAATCTATAGAACAGTCAGCCTCGAGCAGACTCTGCCACCAGGAAACAGAACCTATTGAACAGTCAGCCTCGAGCAGACTCTGCCACCAGGAAACAGAACCTATAGAACAGTCAGCCTCGAGCAGACTCTGCCACCAGGAAACAGAATCTATAGAACAGTCAGCCTCGAGCAGACTCTGCCACCAGGAAACAGAATCTATAGAACAGTCAGCCTCGAGCAGACTCTGCCACCAGGAAACAGAATCTATAGAACAGTCAGCCTCGAGCAGACTCTGCCACCAGGAAACAGAATCTATAGAACAGTCAGCCTCGAGCAGACTCTGCCACCAGGAAACAGAACCTATTGAACAGTCAGCCTCGAGCAGACTCTGCCACCAGGAAACAGAATCTATAGAACAGTCAGCCTCTGCCACCAGGCAGACTCTGCCACCAGGAAACAGAATCTATAGAACAGTCAGCCTCGAGCAGACTCTGCCACCAGGAAACAGAATCTATAGAACAGTCAGCCCTGTGCAGACTCTGCCACCAGGAAACAGAATCTATAGAACAGTCAGCCCAGTGCAGACTCTGCCACCAGGAAACAGAATCTATAGAACAGTCAGCCTCGAGCAGACTCTGCCACCAGGAAACAGAATCTATAGAACAGTCAGCCTCGAGCAGACTCTGCCACCAGGAAACAGAATCTATAGAACAGTCAGCCTCGAGCAGACTCTGCCACCAGACTCTAGCCACCAGCAGACTCTGCCACCAGGAAACAGAATCTATAGAACAGTCAGCCCAGTGCAGACTCTGCCACCAGGAAACAGAATCTATAGAACAGTCAGCCCAGTGCAGACTCTGCCACCAGGAAACAGAATCTATAGAACAGTCAGCCTCGAGCAGACTCTGCCACCAGGAAACAGAATCTATAGAACAGTCAGCCCAGTGCAGACTCTGCCACCAGGAAACAGAATCTATAGAACAGTCAGCCCAGTGCAGACTCTGCCACCAGGAAACAGAATCTATAGAACAGTCAGCCTCGAGCAGACTCTGCCACCAGGAAACAGAATCTATAGAACAGTCAGCCTCGAGCAGACTCTGCCACCAGGAAACAGAATCTATAGAACAGTCAGCCTCGAGCAGACTCTGCCACCAGGAAACAGAACCTATTGAACAGTCAGCCTCGAGCAGACTCTGCCACCAGGAAACAGAATCTATTAGAACAGTCAGCCTCGAGCAGACTCTGCCACCAGGAAACAGAATCTATAGAACAGTCAGCCTCGAGCAGACTCTGCCACCAGGAAACAGAATCTATTGAACAGTCAGCCTCGAGCAGACTCTGCCACCAGGAAACAGAATCTATAGAACAGTCAGCCTCGAGCAGACTCTGCCACCAGGAAACAGAATCTATTGAACAGTCAGCCTCGAGCAGACTCTGCCACCAGGAAACAGAATCTATTGAACAGTCAGCCTCGAGCAGACTCTGCCACCAGGAAACAGAATCTATAGAACAGTCAGCCTCGAGCAGACTCTGCCACCAGGAAACAGAATCTATAGAACAGTCAGCCTCGAGCAGACTCTGCCACCAGGAAACAGAATCTATAGAACAGTCAGCCTCGAGCAGACTCTGCCACCAGGAAACAGAATCTATAGAACAGTCAGCCTCGAGCAGACTCTGCCACCAGGAAACAGAATCTATTGAACAGTCAGCCTCGAGCAGACTCTGCCACCAGGAAACAGAATCTATAGAACAGTCAGCCCAGTGCAGACTCTGCCACCAGGAAACAGAATCTATTGAACAGTCAGCCTCGAGCAGACTCTGCCACCAGGAAACAGAATCTATAGAACAGTCAGCCTCGAGCAGACTCTGCCACCAGGAAACAGAATCTATAGAACAGTCAGCCCAGTGCAGACTCTGCCACCAGGAAACAGAATCTATAGAACAGTCAGCCTCGAGCAGACTCTGCCACCAGGAAACAGAATCTATAGAACAGTCAGCCCAGTGCAGACTCTGCCACCAGGAAACAGAATCTATAGAACAGTCAGCCTCGAGCAGACTCTGCCACCAGGAAACAGAATCTATAGAACAGTCAGCCCAGTGCAGACTCTGCCACCAGGAAACAGAATCTATAGAACAGTCAGGCTCGAGCAGACTCTGCCACCAGGAAACAGAATCTATAGAACAGTCAGCCCAGTGCAGACTCTGCCACCAGGAAACAGAATCTATTGAACAGTCAGCCTCGAGCAGACTCTGCCACCAGGAAACAGAATCTATTGAACAGTCAGCCCAGTGCAGACTCTGCCACCAGGAAACAGAATCTATTGAACAGTCAGCCTCGAGCAGACTCTGCCACCAGGAAACAGAATCTATTGAACAGTCAGCCCAGTGCAGACTCTGCCACCAGGAAACAGAATCTATTGAACAGTCAGCCTCGAGCAGACTCTGCCACCAGGAAACAGAATCTATTGAACAGTCAGCCTCGAGCAGACTCTGCCACCAGGAAACAGAATCTATAGAACAGTCAGCCTCGAGCAGACTCTGCCACCAGGAAACAGAATCTATTGAACAGTCAGCCTCGAGCAGACTCTGCCACCAGGAAACAGAATCTATTGAACAGTCAGCCTCGAGCAGACTCTGCCACCAGGAAACAGAATCTATTGAACAGTCAGCCCAGTGCAGACTCTGCCACCAGGAAACAGAATCTATTGAACAGTCAGCCCGAGCAGACTCTGCCACCAGGAAACAGAATCTATTGAACAGTCAGAATCTATAGAACAGTCAGTGCAGACTCTGCCACCAGGAAACAGAATCTATAGAACAGTCAGCCTCGAGCAGACTCTGCCACCAGGAAACAGAATCTATAGAACAGTCAGCCCAGTGCAGACTCTGCCACCAGGAAACAGAATCTATAGAACAGTCAGCCTCGAGCAGACTCTGCCACCAGGAAACAGAACCTATAGAACAGTCAGCCTCGAGCAGACTCTGCCACCAGGAAACAGAATCTATAGAACAGTCAGCCTCGTGCAGACTCTGCCACCAGGAAACAGAATCTATAGAACAGTCAGCCTCGAGCAGACTCTGCCACCAGGAAACAGAATCTATTGAACAGTCAGCCTCGAGCAGACTCTGCCACCAGGAAACAGAATCTATAGAACAGTCAGCCTCGAGCAGACTCTGCCACCAGGAAACAGAATCTATAGAACAGTCAGCCTCGAGCAGACTCTGCCACCAGGAAACAGAATCTATTGAACAGTCAGCCCAGTGCAGACTCTGCCACCAGGAAACAGAATCTATTGAACAGTCAGCCTCGAGCAGACTCTGCCACCAGGAAACAGAATCTATAGAACAGTCAGCCCAGTGCAGACTCTGCCACCAGGAAACAGAATCTATAGAACAGTCAGCCTCGAGCAGACTCTGCCACCAGGAAACAGAATCTATAGAACAGTCAGCCCAGTGCAGACTCTGCCACCAGGAAACAGAATCTATAGAGCAGACTCTGCCACCAGGAAACAGAATCTATAGAACAGTCAGCCCAGTGCAGACTCTGCCACCAGGAAACAGAATCTATTGAACAGTCAGCCTCGAGCAGACTCTGCCACCAGGAAACAGAATCTATTGAACAGTCAGCCCAGTGCAGACTCTGCCACCAGGAAACAGAATCTATTGAACAGTCAGCCTCGAGCAGACTCTGCCACCAGGAAACAGAATCTATTGAACAGTCAGCCCAGTGCAGACTCTGCCACCAGGAAACAGAATCTATAGAACAGTCAGCCAGTCGAGCAGACTCTGCCACCAGGAAACAGAATCTATTGAACAGTCAGCCCAGTGCAGACTCTGCCACCAGGAAACAGAATCTATAGAACAGTCAGCCTCGAGCAGACTCTGCCACCAGGAAACAGAATCTATTGAACAGTCAGCCTCGAGCAGACTCTGCCACCAGGAAACAGAATCTATTGAACAGTCAGCCTCGAGCAGACTCTGCCACCAGGAAACAGAATCTATTGAACAGTCAGCCCGAGCAGACTCTGCCACCAGGAAACAGAATCTATTGAACAGTCAGCCCTGTGCAGACTCTGCCACCAGGAAACAGAATCTATTGAACAGTCAGCCCAGTGCAGACTCTGCCACCAGGAAACAGAATCTATAGAACAGTCAGCCTCGAGCAGACTCTGCCACCAGGAAACAGAATCTATAGAACAGTCAGCCCAGTGCAGACTCTGCCACCAGGAAACAGAATCTATTGAACAGTCAGCCCTGTGCAGACTCTGCCACCAGGAAACAGAACCTATAGAACAGTCAGCCTCGAGCAGACTCTGCCACCAGGAAACAGAACCTATAGAACAGTCAGCCCTGTGCAGACTCTGCCACCAGGAAACAGAATCTATAGAACAGTCAGCCTCGAGCAGACTCTGCCACCAGGAAACAGAATCTATTGAACAGTCAGCCTCGAGCAGACTCTGCCACCAGGAAACAGAATCTATAGAACAGTCAGCCTCGAGCAGACTCTGCCACCAGGAAACAGAATCTATAGAACAGTCAGCCTCGAGCAGACTCTGCCACCAGGAAACAGAATCTATTGAACAGTCAGCCCAGTGCAGACTCTGCCACCAGGAAACAGAATATATTGAACAGTCAGCCCTGTGCAGACTCTGCCACCAGGAAACAGAACCTATAGAACAGTCAGCCTCGAGCAGACTCTGCCACCAGGAAACAGAACCTATAGAACAGTCAGCCCTGTGCAGACTCTGCCACCAGGAAACAGAATCTATAGAACAGTCAGCCTCGAGCAGACTCTGCCACCAGGAAACAGAATCTATTGAACAGTCAGCCTCGAGCAGACTCTGCCACCAGGAAACAGAATCTATAGAACAGTCAGCCTCGAGCAGACTCTGCCACCAGGAAACAGAATCTATAGAACAGTCAGCCTCAAGCAGACTCTGCCACCAGGAAACAGAATCTATTGAACAGTCAGCCCAGTGCAGACTCTGCCACCAGGAAACAGAATCTATTGAACAGTCAGCCCTGTGCAGACTCTGCCACCAGGAAACAGAATCTATTGAACAGTCAGCCCAGTGCAGACTCTGCCACCAGGAAACAGAATCTATAGAACAGTCAGCCCTGTGCAGACTCTGCCACCAGGAAACAGAATCTATTGAACAGTCAGCCCTGTGCAGACTCTTCCACCAGGAAACATAATCTATTGAACAGTCAGCCCAGTGCAGACTCTGCCACCAGGAAACAGAATCTATTGAACAGTCAGCCCAGTGCAGACTCTGCCACCAGGAAACAGAATCTATTGAACAGTCAGCCCAGTGCAGACTCTGCCACCAGGAAACAGAATCTATTGAACAGTCAGCCCAGTGCAGACTCTGCCACCAGGAAACAGAATCTATAGAACAGTCAGCCCAGTGCAGACTCTGCCACCAGGAAACAGAACCTATAGAACAGTCAGCCCAGTGCAGACTCTGCCACCAGGAAACAGAATCTATAGAACAGTCAGCCTCGAGCAGACTCTGCCACCAGGAAACAGAATCTATAGAACAGTCAGCCCAGTGCAGACTCTGCCACCAGGAAACAGAATCTATAGAACAGTCAGCCTCGAGCAGACTCTGCCACCAGGAAACAGAATCTATTGAACAGTCAGCCTCGAGCAGACTCTGCCACCAGGAAACAGAATCTATAGAACAGTCAGCCCAGTGCAGACTCTGCCACCAGGAAACAGAATCTATAGAACAGTCAATCCAGTGCAGACTCTGCCACCAGGAAACAGAATCTATAGAACAGTCAGCCCAGTGCAGACTCTGCCACCAGGAAACAGAATCTATAGAACAGTCAGCCTCGAGCAGACTCTGCCACCAGGAAACAGAATCTATAGAACAGTCAGCCTCGAGCAGACTCTGCCACCAGGAAACAGAATCTATAGAACAGTCAGCCCAGTGCAGACTCTGCCACCAGGAAACAGAATCTATTGAACAGTCAGCCTCGAGCAGACTCTGCCACCAGGAAACAGAATCTATAGAACAGTCAGCCTCGAGCAGACTCTGCCACCAGGAAACAGAACCTATAGAACAGTCAGCCTCGAGCAGACTCTGCCACCAGGAAACAGAACCTATTGAACAGTCAGCCTCGAGCAGACTCTGCCACCAGGAAACAGAATCTATTGAACAGTCAGCCTCGAGCAGACTCTGCCACCAGGAAACAGAACCTATTGAACAGTCAGCCTCGGGCAGACTCTGCCACCAGGAAACAGAACCCATTGAACAGTCAGCCTCGAGCAGACTCTGCCACCAGGAAACATAATCTATTGAACAGTCAGCCTCGAGCAGACTCTGCCACCAGGAAACAGAATCTATTGAACAGTCAGCCTCGAGCAGACTCTCTCACCAGGAAACAGAATCTATTGAACAGTCAGCCTCGAGCAGACTCTGCCACCAGGAAACAGAATCTATTGAACAGTCAGCCTCGAGCAGACTCTGCCACCAGGAAACAGAATCTATTGAACAGTCAGCCTCGAGCAGACTCTGCCACCAGGAAACAGAATCTATTGAACAGTCAGCCTCGAGCAGACTCTGCCACCAGGAAACAGAATCTATAGAACAGTCAGCCTCGAGCAGACTCTGCCACCAGGAAACAGAATCTATAGAACAGTCAGCCTCGAGCAGACTCTGCCACCAGGAAACAGAATCTATTGAACAGTCAGCCTCGAGCAGACTCTGCCACCAGGAAACAGAATCTATAGAACAGTCAGCCCAGTGCAGACTCTGCCACCAGGAAACAGAATCTATTGAACAGTCAGCCTCGAGCAGACTCTGCCACCAGGAAACAGAATCTATAGAACAGTCAGCTTCGAGCAGACTCTGCCACCAGGAAACAGAATCTATAGAACAGTCAGCCCAGTGCAGACTCTGCCACCAGGAAACAGAATCTATTGAACAGTCAGCCTCGAGCAGACTCTGCCACGAGGAAACAGAATCTATAGAACAGTCAGCCCAGTGCAGACTCTGCCACCAGGAAACAGAATCTATTGAACAGTCAGCCTCGAGCAGACTCTGCCACCAGGAAACAGAATCTATTGAACAGTCAGCCCAGTGCAGACTCTGCCACCAGGAAACAGAATCTATTGAACAGTCAGCCTCGAGCAGACTCTGCCACCAGGAAACAGAATCTATTGAACAGTCAGCCCAGTGCAGACTCTGCCACCAGGAAACAGAATCTATTGAACAGTCAGCCTCGAGCAGACTCTGCCACCAGGAAACAGAATCTATTGAACAGTCAGCCCAGTGCAGACTCTGCCACCAGGAAAATGAATCTATAGAACAGGGGTGTCAAACATACGGCCCGCGGGCCGGAACCGGCCCCCAAGGAGGTTCGATCAGGCCCGCAGGATAATTTGAAAGTGGAAAAAATGCATAAAAGACATGGAATTAATATTTTTAATTCGCTGCAATTCATGGATTATCCGCTAAGGGGTGCACTCTTTCCATCAGAGTAGAAGACAAGCCGCATCACTGAGACAGACTGAAAACAGCAGACGGTATCAATGCGCCATCTGCTGCTTGTTACGAAACGTTGTTAATACCTTGGTCTCTACCTCTCCGAAACACCCTCATTAGCCAAAATGTCGTTATCCAAACGGAGAAAAGTAGATAAGGAGTGTAGAATTTTCAAAGAAAAAATGGACCACGTCCTATTTATTTACAGAGATGCACGGAAAACCTTCGTGCTTGGTGTCTTTGCAACAAGTTTCGGTATTGAAGGAATATAATATTCGACGCCACTACGAGACTCATCACAGCGAAAAATATGACGGCTTGCACAGGACAACTGAGAAGAGATAAGATTAACGAATTGCTGGCGGGTCTGAGGAAACAGCAGTCAACTTTCATCCAGAGCCGAGAAGTCAGTGAAGCAGCGGTAAAAGCCAGCTACCTAATTGCTAGCGAAATAGCATTAGCATCAAGCCGTATGCCGACGGTGACTTTGTTAAACGATGCATGATGAAGGCGGCTGAACTTGTATGTCCCGAGAAGCGACAAGCTTTTGCCAATATTAGCCTGACGAGGAATACTATAGCAGAGAGGATTTCAGGAACTATCGGCAGATTTAGACAGTCAATTGAAACAGAGAGTCAAGTCATTTATTGCATTTTCCGTGGCAATTGCCACCAGGAAACAGCACTGACATCACAGACGTGGCCCAACTGGCCATATTTATTCGAGGAGTTGATGAGACATTGACTGTTACTGAAGAGTTTCTTGAGTTGGTGCCAATGATGGACACCACAACAGCCGAGGACATTTTCGGCTCTGTCGTTGCTGCATTGGACAGCCCGAGCAGAACTCTGCCACAGAGTTGGAGTGGACTGGTCCCGCTGTCAGCCTGGCTACAGACGGCGCGCCATCCATGGTCGGAAAGAAAGCAGGTGTCGCGACAAAGTTCAAAGACAAAGTACAAGCCCTTAATGGAGGAGATCGTTTCTGGACATTTCACTGTATTTTGCACCAGGAGGCATTGTGTTGCAAGTCGCTGAAAATGGACCACGTCATGGAGGTGGTTGTTCGCACTGTAAATTTCATCCGGTCCAGAGGTCTGAACCATCGTCAGTTTGACAAACTTCTCAGCGACAGCAACATTACCCACAGCCTGCCATACCACACTGAAGTGAGATGGTTACAGCCGAGGCGCTGTGCTGAGGCATTTCTTTGATCTACGAGAGGAAATCGGACAGTTCATGGAGAAAAAAGGAAAACCGGTGTTGGAATTACAATCTCAGGAATGGCTACGGGACCTTGCATTCTTGGTTGATATTACTGAACACTTGAACAATCTGAACAAAATGTTGCAGACATCTATAGAAGTCAAGGCCGAACAAAAAGTTGTCACACAGTTTTCTGACAACATACATGCATTTAAGTTGAAGCTGACTTTGTGGGAGATGCAACTGGCAAATGGCAACCCTGCTCATTTCCCCTGTCTGAGAGATGTGTGTGTGACCAGACCTGATGCGGACATGAAACGGTACAAAGACAAAATTGCAGGACTACTGCGGGAGTTTGAGAAACGTTTTCAGGTATTTGGTGAACTTGAGACAGAATTTTCAGTTTTTCGCTCACCTTTCACAGTTAAAGCTTCTGATCTGTCCGGTCGAAATTCAGCTAGAGATAATTGATTTGCAGTGTGATGCAGATTTGAAGGGCAAATTTGCCTCTGTAGGTCTGGACAGATTTTATCAGTATCTACTACCAGGGTACCCCAAATTAACAGCCCTGGCTGCTAAAATTTTGTGCATGTTTGGGACAACCTACCTTTGTGAACAAATTTTCTCAGTGATGAATATCAATAAAACAAAAATCGTTCAGCAGACTCTGCCACCAGGAAACAGAATCTATTGAACAGTCAGGCTCAAACAAGAACTTAAACAAACTCTGCACTTAAACAGACATTCTGAAAGTGACAGCTAGTCAGGACATGACACCTGGTGTTGATGCACTTGTACAGGCCAAAAGATGCCAAGTTTCAGGAACAAATACAAGTCCAGACTAGACTAACACCTTTAAAATGCTGCCTTAGATACTGTTTGCATTGAAAGAATACAGCTCTGTGAAGATGAATCCTTACTGTGGTGATTTAAAAAATGTGCACTTTAATGTTAGTCAGCAGCTTCAAAACAAAAGTTGTGTGATGGAATTCTACTGTTCATACAACTCCATAAATTTTCAATTTCGTGGAGCAGTGTAGCAGAGTATGGTATAATTTTAATGGTCCGGCCCACTTGACATCTCCCTAGGCCGTATGTGGCCCACGATGCGAAATGAGTTTGACACCCCTGCTATAGAACATTCAGCCTCGAGCAGACTCTGCCACCAGGAAACAGAATCTATTGAACAGTCAGCCTCGAGCGGACTCTGCCACCAGGAAACAGAATCTATTGAACAGTCAGCCTCGAGCAGACTCTGCCACCAGGAAACAGAATCTATTGAACAGTCAGCCCAGTGCAGACTCTGCCACCAGGAAACATAATCTATTGAACAGTCAGCCCTGTGCAGACTCTGCCACCAGGAAACAGAATCTATTGAACAGTCAGCCCAGTGCAGACTCTGCCACCAGGAAACAGAATCTATAGAACAGTCAGCCTCGAGCAGACTCTGCCACCAGGAAATAGAATCTATAGAACAGTCAGCCCAGTGCAGACTCTGCCACCAGGAAACAGAATCTATTGAACAGTCAGCCCTGTGCAGACTCTGCCACCAGGAAACAGAACCTATAGAACAGTCAGCCTCGAGCAGACTCTGCCACCAGGAAACAGAACCTATAGAACAGTCAGCCCTGTGCAGACTCTGCCACCAGGAAACAGAATCTATAGAACAGTCAGCCTCGAGCAGACTCTGCCACCAGGAAACAGAATCTATTGAACAGTCAGCCTCGAGCAGACTCTGCCACCAGGAAACAGAATCTATAGAACAGTCAGCCTCGAGCAGACTCTGCCACCAGGAAACAGAATCTATAGAACAGTCAGCCTCGAGCAGACTCTGCCACCAGGAAACAGAATCTATTGAACAGTCAGCCCAGTGCAGACTCTGCCACCAGGAAACAGAATCTATTGAACAGTCAGCCCTGTGCAGACTCTGCCACCAGGAAACAGAACCTATTGAACAGTCAGCCTCGAGCAGACTCTGCCACCAGGAAACAGAACCTATAGAACAGTCAGCCCTGTGCAGACTCTGCCACCAGGAAACAGAATCTATAGAACAGTCAGCCTCGAGCAGACTCTGCCACCAGGAAACAGAATCTATAGAACAGTCAGCCTCGAGCAGACTCTGCCACCAGGAAACAGAATCTATAGAACAGTCAGCCTCGAGCAGACTCTGCCACCAGGAAACAGAATCTATTGAACAGTCAGCCCAGTGCAGACTCTGCCACCAGGAAACAGAATCTATTGAACAGTCAGCCCTGTGCAGACTCTGCCACCAGGAAACAGAATCTATTGAACAGTCAGCCCAGTGCAGACTCTGCCACCAGGAAACAGAATCTATAGAACAGTCAGCCCTGTGCAGACTCTGCCACCAGGAAACAGAATCTATTGAACAGTCAGCCCTGTGCAGACTCTGCCACCAGGAAACAGAATCTATTGAACAGTCAGCCCAGTGCAGACTCTGCCACCAGGAAACAGAATCTATTGAACAGTCAGCCCAGTGCAGACTCTGCCACCAGGAAACAGAATCTATTGAACAGTCAGCCCAGTGCAGACTCTGCCACCAGGAAACAGAATCTATTGAACAGTCAGCCCAGTGCAGACTCTGCCACCAGGAAACCGAATCTATAGAACAGTCAGCCCAGTGCAGACTCTGCCACGAGGAAACAGAACCTATAGAACAGTCAGCCCAGTGCAGACTCTGCCACCAGGAAACAGAATCTATTGAACAGTCAGCCCAGTGCAGACTCTGCCACCAGGAAACAGAATCTATAGAACAGTCAGCCCAGTGCAGACTCTGCCACGAGGAAACAGAACCTATAGAACAGTCAGCCCAGTGCAGACTCTGCCACCAGGAAACAGAATCAATAGAACAGTCAGCCCAGTGCAGACTCTGCCACCAGGAAACAGAATCTATAGAAGAGTCAGCCCAGTGCAGACTCTGCCACCAGGAAACAGAATCTATAGAACAGTCAGCCCTGTGCAGACTCTGCCACCAGGAAACAGAATCAATAGAACAGTCAGCCCAGTGCAGACTCTGCCACCAGGAAACAGAATCTATAGAACAGTCAGCCCAGTGCAGACTCTGCCACCAGGAAACCGAATCAATAGAACAGTCAGCCCAGTGCAGACTCTGCCACCAGGAAACAGAATCAATAGGACAGTCAGCCCAGTGCAGACTCTGCCACCAGGAAACAGAATCTATAGAACAGTCAGCCCTGTGCAGACTCTGCCACGAGGAAACAGAATCTATAGAACAGTCAGCCCTGTGCAGACTCTGCCATCAGGAAACAGAATCAATAGAACAGTCAGCCCAGTGCAGACTCTGCCACCAGGAAACAGAATCTATAGAACAGTCAGCCCAGTGCAGACTCTGCCACGAGAAAACAGAATCTATAGAACAGTCAGCCCTGTGCAGACTCTGCCACAAGGAAACAGAATCTATAGAACAGTCAGCCCTGTGCAGACTCTGCCACCAGGAAACAGAATCTATAGAACAGTCAGCCCAGTGCAGACTCTGCCACGAGAAAACAGAATCAATAGAACAGTCAGCCCAGTGCAGACTCTGCCATGAGGAAACAGAATCTATAGAACAGTCAGCCCAGTGCAGACTCTGCCATGAGGAAACAGAATCAATAGAACAGTCAGCCCTGTGCAGACTCTGCCACCAGGAAACATAATCTATAGAACAGTCAGCCCTGTGCAGAATCTGCCACCAGGAAACAGAATCTATTGAACAGTCAGCCCAGTGCAGACTCTGCCACCAGGAAACATAATCTATTGAACAGTCAGCCCTGTGCAGACTCTGCCACCAGGAAACAGAATCTATTGAACAGTCAGCCCAGTGCAGACTCTGCCACCAGGAAACAGAATCTATAGAACAGTCAGCCTCGAGCAGACTCTGCCACCAGGAAATAGAATCTATAGAACAGTCAGCCCAGTGCAGACTCTGCCACCAGGAAACAGAACCTATAGAACAGTCAGCCTCGAGCAGACTCTGCCACCAGGAAACAGAACCTATAGAACAGTCAGCCCTGTGCAGACTCTGCCACCAGGAAACAGAATCTATAGAACAGTCAGCCTCGAGCAGACTCTGCCACCAGGAAACAGAATCTATTGAACAGTCAGCCTCGAGCAGACTCTGCCACCAGGAAACAGAATCTATAGAACAGTCAGCCTCGAGCAGACTCTGCCACCAGGAAACAGAATCTATAGAACAGTCAGCCTCGAGCAGACTCTGCCACCAGGAAACAGAATCTATTGAACAGTCAGCCCAGTGCAGACTCTGCCACCAGGAAACAGAATCTATTGAACAGTCAGCCCTGTGCAGACTCTGCCACCAGGAAACAGAACCTATTGAACAGTCAGCCTCGAGCAGACTCTGCCACCAGGAAACAGAACCTATAGAACAGTCAGCCCTGTGCAGACTCTGCCACCAGGAAACAGAATCTATAGAACAGTCAGCCTCGAGCAGACTCTGCCACCAGGAAACAGAATCTATTGAACAGTCAGCCTCGAGCAGACTCTGCCACCAGGAAACAGAATCTATAGAACAGTCAGCCTCGAGCAGACTCTGCCACCAGGAAACAGAATCTATAGAACAGTCAGCCTCGAGCAGACTCTGCCACCAGGAAACAGAATCTATTGAACAGTCAGCCCAGTGCAGACTCTGCCACCAGGAAACAGAATCTATTGAACAGTCAGCCCTGTGCAGACTCTGCCACCAGGAAACAGAATCTATTGAACAGTCAGCCCAGTGCAGACTCTGCCACCAGGAAACAGAATCTATAGAACAGTCAGCCCTGTGCAGACTCTGCCACCAGGAAACAGAATCTATTGAACAGTCAGCCCTGTGCAGACTCTGCCACCAGGAAACATAATCTATTGAACAGTCAGCCCAGTGCAGACTCTGCCACCAGGAAACAGAATCTATTGAACAGTCAGCCCAGTGCAGACTCTGCCACCAGGAAACAGAATCTATTGAACAGTCAGCCCAGTGCAGACTCTGCCACCAGGAAACAGAATCTATTGAACAGTCAGCCCAGTGCAGACTCTGCCACCAGGAAACCGAATCTATAGAACAGTCAGCCCAGTGCAGACTCTGCCACGAGGAAACAGAACCTATAGAACAGTCAGCCCAGTGCAGACTCTGCCACCAGGAAACAGAATCTATTGAACAGTCAGCCCAGTGCAGACTCTGCCACCAGGAAACAGAATCTATAGAACAGTCAGCCCAGTGCAGACTCTGCCACGAGGAAACAGAACCTATAGAACAGTCAGCCCAGTGCAGACTCTGCCACCAGGAAACAGAATCAATAGAACAGTCAGCCCAGTGCAGACTCTGCCACCAGGAAACAGAATCTATAGAAGAGTCAGCCCAGTGCAGACTCTGCCACCAGGAAACAGAATCTATAGAACAGTCAGCCCTGTGCAGACTCTGCCACCAGGAAACAGAATCAATAGAACAGTCAGCCCAGTGCAGACTCTGCCACCAGGAAACAGAATCTATAGAACAGTCAGCCCAGTGCAGACTCTGCCACCAGGAAACCGAATCAATAGAACAGTCAGCCCAGTGCAGACTCTGCCACCAGGAAACAGAATCAATAGGACAGTCAGCCCAGTGCAGACTCTGCCACCAGGAAACAGAATCTATAGAACAGTCAGCCCTGTGCAGACTCTGCCACGAGGAAACAGAATCTATAGAACAGTCAGCCCTGTGCAGACTCTGCCATCAGGAAACAGAATCAATAGAACAGTCAGCCCAGTGCAGACTCTGCCACCAGGAAACAGAATCTATAGAACAGTCAGCCCAGTGCAGACTCTGCCACGAGAAAACAGAATCTATAGAACAGTCAGCCCTGTGCAGACTCTGCCACAAGGAAACAGAATCTATAGAACAGTCAGCCCTGTGCAGACTCTGCCACCAGGAAACAGAATCTATAGAACAGTCAGCCCAGTGCAGACTCTGCCACGAGAAAACAGAATCAATAGAACAGTCAGCCCAGTGCAGACTCTGCCATGAGGAAACAGAATCTATAGAACAGTCAGCCCAGTGCAGACTCTGCCATGAGGAAACAGAATCAATAGAACAGTCAGCCCTGTGCAGACTCTGCCACCAGGAAACAGAATCTATAGAACAGTCAGCCCTGTACAGACTCTGCCACGAGGAAACAGAATCTATAGAACAGTCAGCCCAGTGCCGACTCTGCCACCAGGAAACAGAATCTATTGAACAGTCAGCCCTGTGCAGACTCTGCCACCAGGAAACAGAACCTATTGAACAGTCAGCCTCGAGCAGACTCTGCCACCAGGAAACAGAACCTATAGAACAGTCAGCCCTGTGCAGACTCTGCCACCAGGAAACAGAATCTATAGAACAGTCAGCCTCGAGCAGACTCTGCCACCAGGAAACAGAATCTATTGAACAGTCAGCCTCGAGCAGACTCTGCCACCAGGAAACAGAATCTATAGAACAGTCAGCCTCGAGCAGACTCTGCCACCAGGAAACAGAATCTATAGAACAGTCAGCCTCGAGCAGACTCTGCCACCAGGAAACAGAATCTATTGAACAGTCAGCCCAGTGCAGACTCTGCCACCAGGAAACAGAATCTATTGAACAGTCAGCCCTGTGCAGACTCTGCCACCAGGAAACAGAATCTATTGAACAGTCAGCCCAGTGCAGACTCTGCCACCAGGAAACAGAATCTATAGAACAGTCAGCCCTGTGCAGACTCTGCCACCAGGAAACAGAATCTATTGAACAGTCAGCCCTGTGCAGACTCTGCCACCAGGAAACAGAATCTATTGAACAGTCAGCCCAGTGCAGACTCTGCCACCAGGAAACAGAATCTATTGAACAGTCAGCCCAGTGCAGACTCTGCCACCAGGAAACAGAATCTATTGAACAGTCAGCCCAGTGCAGACTCTGCCACCAGGAAACAGAATCTATTGAACAGTCAGCCCAGTGCAGACTCTGCCACCAGGAAACCGAATCTATAGAACAGTCAGCCCAGTGCAGACTCTGCCACGAGGAAACAGAACCTATAGAACAGTCAGCCCAGTGCAGACTCTGCCACCAGGAAACAGAATCTATTGAACAGTCAGCCCAGTGCAGACTCTGCCACCAGGAAACAGAATCTATAGAACAGTCAGCCCAGTGCAGACTCTGCCACGAGGAAACAGAACCTATAGAACAGTCAGCCCAGTGCAGACTCTGCCACCAGGAAACAGAATCAATAGAACAGTCAGCCCAGTGCAGACTCTGCCACCAGGAAACAGAATCTATAGAAGAGTCAGCCCAGTGCAGACTCTGCCACCAGGAAACAGAATCTATAGAACAGTCAGCCCTGTGCAGACTCTGCCACCAGGAAACAGAATCAATAGAACAGTCAGCCCAGTGCAGACTCTGCCACCAGGAAACAGAATCTATAGAACAGTCAGCCCAGTGCAGACTCTGCCACCAGGAAACCGAATCAATAGAACAGTCAGCCCAGTGCAGACTCTGCCACCAGGAAACAGAATCAATAGGACAGTCAGCCCAGTGCAGACTCTGCCACCAGGAAACAGAATCTATAGAACAGTCAGCCCTGTGCAGACTCTGCCACGAGGAAACAGAATCTATAGAACAGTCAGCCCTGTGCAGACTCTGCCATCAGAAAACAGAATCAATAGAACAGTCAGCCCAGTGCAGACTCTGCCACCAGGAAACAGAATCTATAGAACAGTCAGCCCAGTGCAGACTCTGCCACGAGAAAACAGAATCTATAGAACAGTCAGCCCTGTGCAGACTCTGCCACAAGGAAACAGAATCTATAGAACAGTCAGCCCTGTGCAGACTCTGCCACCAGGAAACAGAATCTATAGAACAGTCAGCCCAGTGCAGACTCTGCCACGAGAAAACAGAATCAATAGAACAGTCAGCCCAGTGCAGACTCTGCCATGAGGAAACAGAATCTATAGAACAGTCAGCCCAGTGCAGACTCTGCCATGAGGAAACAGAATCAATAGAACAGTCAGCCCTGTGCAGACTCTGCCACCAGGAAACAGAATCTATAGAACAGTCAGCCCTGTGCAGACTCTGCCACCAGGAAACAGAATCTATAGAACAGTCAGCCCTGTACAGACTCTGCCACGAGGAAACAGAATCTATAGAACAGTCAGCCCAGTGCCGACTCTGCCACCAGGAAACAGAATCTATAGAACAGTCAGCCCAGTGCAGACTCTGCCACGAGAAAACAGAATCAATAGAACAGTCAGCCCAGTGCAGACTCTGCCATGAGGAAACAGAATCTATAGAACAGTCAGCCCAGTGCAGACTCTGCCATGAGGAAACAGAATCAATAGAACAGTCAGCCCTGTGCAGACTCTGCCACCAGGAAACAGAATCTATAGAACAGTCAGCCCTGTGCAGACTCTGCCACCAGGAAACAGAATCTATAGAACAGTCAGCCCAGTGCAGACTCTGCCATGAGGAAACAGAATCAATAGAACAGTCAGCCCTGTGCAGACTCTGCCACCAGGAAACAGAATCTATAGAACAGTCAGCCCTGTGCAGACTCTGCCACCAGGAAACAGAATCTATAGAACAGTCAGCCCTGTACAGACTCTGCCACGAGGAAACAGAATCTATAGAACAGTCAGCCCAGTGCCGACTCTGCCACCAGGAAACAGAATCTATAGAACAGTCAGCCCAGTGCAGACTCTGCCACGAGGAAACAGAATCTATAGAACAGTCAGCCCAGTGCCGACTCTGCCACCAGGAAACAGAATCTATAGAACAGTCAGCCCTGTGCAGACTCTGCCACCAGGAAACAGAATCTATAGAACAGTCAGCCCTGTACAGACTCTGCCACCAGGAAACAGAATCTATAGAACAGTCAGCCCTGTGCAGACTCTGCCATCAGGAAACAGAATCTATAGAACAGTCAGCCCTGTGCAGACTCTGCCACGAGGAAACAGAATCTATAGAACAGTCAGCCCTGTGCAGACTCTGCCATCAGGAAACAGAATCTATAGAACAGTCAGCCCTGTGCAGACTCTGCCACGAGGAAACAGAATCTATAGAACAGTCAGCCCTGTGCAGACTCTGCCACGAGGAAACAGAATCGATAGAACAGTCAGCCCTGTACAGACTCTGCCACCAGGAAACAGAATCTATAGAACAGTCAGCCCTGTGCAGACTCTGCCATCAGGAAACAGAATCTATAGAACAGTCAGCCCTGTGCAGACTCTGCCACGAGGAAACAGAATCTATAGAACAGTCAGCCCTGTGCAGACTCTGCCACCAGGAAACAGAATCTATAGAACATATTTTCTGGTACTGTCCATCAGTGGCTCGCTTTTGGAGTCGGGTCCAGCAATGGTTGTTATGTCATAATATCAGGGTTCAGATGGACATGCAGCGACATGATCGTACAGCGGCTTCGAGGAAGTCGAAAGGAGGTGGAGCGTGTTTTGTTCCATAAATTACAATTGGTGTGCTGCTTCAGGTGTGAAGTAATTCTCAGGCTTTTTGTTCATCTGATATTGAATACCTCATGGTGAGCTACAGACCCTGTTGTCTAACTAGAGAGTTCTTATCAGTAATTATCACGGCTGTCTACATACCACCACAAGCCAGGCAAAAGGGCAAAACCAGTTCAGAGTTCCAGAGGTACAGAATGGTCAGGCAGGCTCGAGGTCAGGGCAGGCTCGAGGTCAGGGCAGGCAGGCTCGAGGTCAGGGCAGGCAGGCTCGAGGTCAGGGCAGGCAGGCTCAAGGTCAGGGCAGGCAGGCTCGAGGTCATGGAATGCTCGAGGTCAGGGCAGGCAGGCTCGAGGTCTTGGTAGGCTCGAGGTCAGGGCAGACTCGAGGTCAGGGCAGGCTCGAGGTCAGGGCAGGCAGGCTCTTGGTCAGGGCAGGCGGGCTTGAGGTCAGGGCAGGCAGGCTCGAGGTCAGGGCAGGCAGGCTCGAGGTCAGGGCAGGCAGGCTCGAGGTCAGGGCATGCTCGAGGTCAGGGCAGGCTCGAAGTCAGGGCAGGCAGAATGGTCAGGCAGGCTCGAGGTCAGGGCAGGCTCAAGGTCAGGGCAGGCTCGAGGTCAGGGCAGGCAGAACCCGGAGGACTAGAAAAATAGAATAAAACGGGAAACGAGAAAAACCTGCTGGTTGACTTGACATACAAGATGAATTGGCAGCAGAGAGACAGGAAACACAGGGATAAATATACTGGTACAGAGAGACAGGAAACACAGGGATAAATACACTGGTACAGAGAGACAGGAAACACAGGGATAAATACACCGGTACAGAGAGACAGGAAACACAGGGATAAATACACTGGTACAGAGAGACAGGAAACACAGGGATAACATACACTGGCACAGAGAGACAGGAAACACAGGGATAAATACACTGGCACAGAGAGACAGGAAACACAGGGATAAATACACTGGCACAGAGAGACAGGAAACACAGGGATAAATACACCGGTACAGAGAGACAGGAAACACAGGGATAAATACACTGGCCCAGAGAGACAGGAAACACAGGGATAAATACACTGGTACAGAGAGACAGGAAACACAGGGATAAATACACTGGGGGAAATAAGCGACACCTGGAGGGGGTGGAGCCAATCACAAGGACAGGTGAAACAGATCAGGGTGTGACACAGGAGACTGAATAGATTTGGCATGGGCTCTCGGATCCTCAAAAAGTTATTCGGTTGCACCATCGAGAGCATTTTTACTGGCTGTATCACCAACTGGTATGGCAAATGCACCGCCCTTGCCCGCGCAGCACTACAGAGGGTGGTGTGGACAGCCCAGTACATCACCGGGTCCGAGCTCCCTGTCATCAAGGACCTCTATATCAGGCGGTGTCAGAGGAAGGCCCAAAAAACTGCCAAAGACTCCAGCCACCCGAGTCGTAGACTGTTCACTGTGCTACCATCCGGCAGACAGTACCGGAGCGTCGGCTCTCGGGCCAACAGGCTCAGAGACAGTTTCTACCACCAACAGGCTCAGAGACAGTTTCTACCACCAACAGGCTCAGAGACAGTTTCTACCACCAACAGGCTCAGAGACAGTTTCTACCACCAACAGGCTCAGAGACAGTTTCTACCACCAACAGGCTCAGAGACAGTTTCTACCACCAACAGGCTCAGAGACAGTTTCTACCACCAACAGGCTCAGAGACAGTTTCTACCACCAACAGGCTCAGAGACAGTTTCTACCACCAAGCTGTAAGACTGCTAAATATCCAGACTGATAAATATCCAGACTGCTAAATATCCAGACTGCTAAATATCCAGACTGTTAAATATCCAGACTGTTAAATATCCAGACTGATAAATATCCAGACTGTTAAATATCCAGACTGCTAAATGTCCAGACTGCTAAATATCCAGACTGTTAAATATCCAGACTGTTAAATATCCAGACTGATAAATATCCAGACTGTTAAATATCCAGACTGCTAAATATCCAGACTGCTAAATATCCCGACTGATAAATATCCAGACTGTTAAATATCCAGACTGTTAAATATCCAGACTGTTAAATATCCAGACTGCTAAATATCCAGACTGTTAAATATCCAGACTGTTAAATATCCAGACTGCTAAATATCCAGACTGTTAAATATCCAGACTGCTAAATATCCAGACTGCTAAATATCCAGACTGTTAAATATCCAGACTGTTAAATATCCAGACTGTTAAATAGCCAATTAATGGTACCCAAACTATCTGCACTGACCCTACGGACACTCACTATACACAGAGTGTACAAAACATTAAGAACACCTGCTCTACAAGGTATCTAAAGCGTTCCACAGGGATGTTGGCCCCATGTTGACTCTACAATGTGTCTAAAGCGTTCCACAGGGATGCTGGTCCATGTTGACTCTACAAGGTGTCTAAAGCGTTCCACAGGGATGCTGGTCCATGTTGACTCTACAAGGTGTCTAAAGCGTTCCACAGGGATGCTGGTCCATGTTGACTCTACAAGGTGTCTAAAGCGTTCCACAGGGATGCTGGTCCATGTTGACTCTACAAGGTGTCAAAAGCGTTCCACAGGGATGCTGGCCCATGTTGACTCTACAAGGTGTTGAAAGCGTTCCACAGGGATGCTGGCCCATGTTGACTCTACAAGGTGTCTAAAGCGTTCCACAGGGATGCTGGTCCATGTTGACTCTACAAGGTGTCTAAAGCGTTCCACAGGGATGCTGGTCCATGTTGACTCTACAAGGTGTCTAAAGCGTTCCACAGGGATGCTGGCCCATGTTGACTCTACAAGGTGTTGAAAGCGTTCCACAGGGATGCTGGCCCATGTTGACTCTACAAGGTGTCTAAAGCGTTCCACAGGGATGCTGGCCCATGTTGACTCTACAAGGTGTCTAAAGCGTTCCACAGGGATGTTGGCCCATGTTGACTCTACAATGTGTCTAAAGCGTTCCACAGGGATGCTGGTCCATGTTGACTCTACAAGGTGTCTAAAGCGTTCCACAGGGATGCTGGCCCATGTTGACTCCAATGCTTCCCACCGTTGTGTCCAGTTGGCTGGATGTCCTTTGGGGTGTGGACCATTCTTGATACACACGGGAAACTGTTGAGCGAGAAAAAACCCAGCAGCGTTGCAGTCCTTCACACAAACCGGTGCGCCTGGCACCTACTACCATGCCCTGTTCAAAGGCACCTACTACCATGCCCTGTTCAAAGGCACCTACTACCATGCCCTGTTCAAAGGCACCTACTACCATGTCCTGTTCAAAGGCACCTACTACCATGCCCTGTTCAAAGGCATGCGCCTGGCACCTACTACCATACCCTGTTCAAAGGCACCTACTACCATACCCTGTTCAAAGGCACCTACTACCATACCCTGTTCAAAGGCATGCGCCTGGCACCTACTTCCATACCCTGTTCAAAGGCACCTACTACCATGCCCTGTTCAAAGGCACCTACTACCATGCCCTGTTTAAAGGCACCTACTACCATACCCTGTTCAAAGGCACCTACTACCATACCCTGTTCAAAGGCACCTACTACCATGCCCTGTTCAAAGGCACCTACTACCATGCCCTGTTTAAAGGCACCTACTACCATACCCTGTTCAAAGGCACCTACTACCATACCCTGTTCAAAGGCACCTACTACCATGCCCTGTTCAAAGGCACCTACTACCATGCCCTGTTCAAAGGCACCTACTACCATGCCCTGTTCAAAGGCACCTACTACCATGCCCTGTTCAAAGGCACCTACTACCATGCCCTGTTCAAAGGCACCTACTACCATACCCTGTTCAAAGGCACCTACTACCATGCCCTGTTCAAAGGCACCTACTACCATGCCCTGTTCAAAGGCACCTACTACCATACCCTGTTCAAAGGCATGCGCCTGGCACCTACTACCATGCCCTGTTCAAAGGCATGCGCCTGGCACCTACTACCATGCCCTGTTCAAAGGCACCTACTACCATGCCCTGTTCAAAGGCACCTACTACCATACCCTGTTCAAAGGCACCTACTACCATGCCCTGTTCAAAGGCACCTACTACCATACCCTGTTCAAAGGCACCTACTACCATACCCTGTTCAAAGGCACCTACTACCATGCCCTGTTCAAAGGCACCTACTACCATACCCTGTTCAAAGGCACCTACTACCATACCCTGTTCAAAGGCAACTACTACCATACCCTGTTCAAAGGCACCTACTACCATGCCCTGTTCAAAGGCACCTACTACCATACCCTGTTCAAAGGCACCTACTACCATACCCTGTTCAAAGGCACCTACTACCATGCCCTGTTCAAAGGCACCTACTACCATACCCTGTTCAAAGGCACCTACTACCATGCCCTGTTCAAAGGCACCTACTACCATACCCTGTTCAAAGGCAACTACTACCATACCCTGTTCAAAGGCACCTACTACCATGCCCTGTTCAAAGGCACCTACTACCATACCCTGTTCAAAGGCACCTACTACCAATACCCTGTTCAAAGGCACCTACTACCATGCCCTGTTCAAAGGCACCTACTACCATACCCTGTTCAAACTACCACCTAGGCACAAAGGCACCTACCATGCCCTGTTCAAAGGCACCTACTACCTGCCCTGTTCAAAGGCACCTACTACCATACCCTGTTCAAAGGCACCTACTACCACTACCATGCCCTGTTCAAAGGCACCTACTACCATGCCCTGTTCAAAGGCACCTACTACCATGCCCTGTTCAAAGGCACCTACTACCATGCCCTGTTCAAAGGCACCTACTACCATACCCTGTTCAAAGGCACCTACTACCATGCCCTGTTCAAAGGCACCTACTACCATGCCAAAGGCACCTACTACCAGTTCAAAGGCACCTACTACCATACCCTGTTCAAAGGCACCTACTACCATGCCCTGTTCAAAGGCAAGGCACCTACTACCATGCCCTGTTCAAAGGCACCTACTACCATGCCCTGTTCAAAGGCACCTACTACCATGCCCTGTTCAAAGGCACCTACTACCATGCCCTGTTCAAAGGCACCTACTACCATACCCTGTTCAAAGGCACCTACTACCATGCCCTGTTCAAAGGCACCTACTACCATACCCTGTTCAAAGGCACCTACTACCATACCCTGTTCAAAGGCACCTACTACCATGCCCTGTTCAAAGGCACCTACTACCATACCCTGTTCAAAGGCACCTACTACCATGCCCTGTTCAAAGGCACCTACTACCATACCCTGTTCAAAGGCACCTACTACCATGCCCTGTTCAAAGGCACCTACTACCATACCCTGTTCAAAGGCACCTACTACCATGCCCTGTTGCACCTACTTCTGTTCAAAGGCACCTACTACCATACCCTGTTCAAAGGCACCTACTACCATGCCCTGTTCAAAGGCACCTACTACCATACCCTGTTCAAAGGCACCTACTACCATACCCTGTTCAAAGGCACCTACTACCATGCCCTGTTCAAAGGCACCTACTACCATACCCTGTTCAAAGGCACCTACTACCATACCCTGTTCAAAGGCACCTACTACCATGCCCTGTTCAAAGGCACTACCATACCCCTCAAACTACCATGCCCTGTTCAAAGGCACCTACTACCATGCCCTGTTCAAAGGCACCTACTACCATGCCCTGTTCAAAGGCACCTACTACCATGCCCTGTTCAAAGGCATGACCTGTTCAAGGCACCTACTACCATGCCCTGTTCAAAGGCACCTACTACCATACCCTGTTCAAAGGCACCTACTACCATGCCCTGTTCAAAGGCACCTACTACCATGCCCTGTTCAAAGGCACCTACTACCATGCCCTGTTCAAAGGCACCTACTACCATGCCCTGTTCAAAGGCACCTACTACCATACCCTGTTCAAAGGCACCTACTACCATGCCCTGTTCAAAGGCACCTACTACCATGCCCTGTTCAAAGGCACCTACTACCATGCCCTGTTCAAAGGCATGCGCCTGGCACTACCATGCCCTGTTCAAAGGCAAGGCACCTACTACCATGCCCTGTTCAAGGCATGCGCCTGGCACCTACTACCATGCCCTGTTCAAAGGCACCTACTACCATGCCCTGTTCAAAGGCACCTACTACCATGCCCTGTTCAAAGGCACCTACTACCATGCCCTGTTCAAAGGCACCTACTACCATACCCTGTTCAAAGGCACCTACTACCATGCCCTGTTCAAAGGCACCTACTACCATGCCCTGTTCAAAGGCACCTACTACCATACCCTGTTCAAAGGCACCTACTACCATGCCCTGTTCAAAGGCACCTACTACCATACCCTGTTCAAAGGCACCTACTACCATGCCCTGTTCAAAGGCACCTACTACCATACCCTGTTCAAAGGCACCTACTACCATGCCCTGTTCAAAGGCACCTACTACCATACCCTGTTCAAAGCACCTACTACCACCTACTACCATACCCTGTTCAAAGGCACCTACTACCATGCCCTGTTCAAAGGCACCTACTACCATACCCTGTTGTTACTACCATGCCCTGTTCAAAGGCACCTACTACCATACCCTGTTCAAAGGCACCTACTACCATGCCCTGTTCAAAGGCACCTACTACCATACCCTGTTCAAAGGCACCTACTACCATACCCTGTTCAAAGGCACCTACTACCATGCCCTATTCAAAGGCACCTACTACCATACCCTGTTCAAAGGCACCTACTACCATGCCCTGTTCAAAGGCACCTACTACTATGCCCTGTTCAAAGGCACCTACTACCATACCCTGTTCAAAGGCATGCGCCTGGCACCTACTACCATGCCCTGTTCAAAGGCACCTACTACCATGACCTGTTCAAAGGCACCTACTACCATGCCCTGTTCAAAGGCACCTACTACCATACCCTGTTCAAAGGCATGCGCCTGGCACCTACTACCATGCCCTGTTCAAAGGCACCTACTACCATGCCCTGTTCAAAGGTACCTACTACCATGCCCTGTTCAAAGGCACCTACTACCATGCCCTGTTCAAAGGCACCTACTACCATGCCCTGTTCAAAGGCACCTACTACCATGCCCTGTTCAAAGGCACCTACTACCATACCCTGTTCAAAGGCACCTACTACCATGCCCTGTTCAAAGGCACCTACTACCATGCCCTGTTCAAAGGCACCTACTACCATACCCTGTTCAAAGGCATGGCGCCTGGCACCTACTACCATGCCCTGTTCAAAGGCATGCGCATGGCACCTACTACCATGCCCTGTTCAAAGGCATGCGCCTGGCACCTACTACCATGCCCTGTTCAAAGGCACCTACTACCATGCCCTGTTCAAAGGCACCTACTACCATACCCTGTTCAAAGGCACCTACTACCATGCCCTGTTCAAAGGCACCTACTACCATACCCTGTTCAAAGGCATCTACTACCATGCCCTGTTCAAAGGCACCTACTACCATGCCCTGTTCAAAGGCACCTACTACCATACCCTGTTCAAAGGCACCTACTACCATGCCCTGTTCAAAGGCACCTACTACCATACCCTGTTCAAAGGCACCTACTACCATGCCCTGTTCAAAGGCACCTACTACCATACCCTGTTCAAAGGCACCTACTACCATGCCCTGTTCAAAGGCACCTACTACCATACCCTGTTCAAAGGCACCTACTACCATACCCTGTTCAAAGGCACCTACTACCATGCCCTGTTCAAAGGCACCTACTACCATACCCTGTTCAAAGGCAACTACTACCATACCCTGTTCAAAGGCACCTACTACCATGCCCTGTTCAAAGGCACCTACTACCATACCCTGTTCAAAGGCACCTACTACCATACCCTGTTCAAAGGCACCTACTACCATGCCCTATTCAAAGGCACCTACTACCATACCCTGTTCAAAGGCACCTACTACCATGCCCTGTTCAAAGGCACCTACTACCATGCCCTGTTCAAAGGCACCTACTACCATACCCTGTTCAAAGGCATGCGCCTGGCACCTACTACCATGCCCTGTTCAAAGGCACCTACTACCATGCCCTGTTCAAAGGCACCTACTACCATGCCCTGTTCAAAGGCACCTACTACCATACCCTGTTCAAAGGCATGCGCCTGGCACCTACTACCATGCCCTGTTCAAAGGCACCTACTACCATGCCCTGTTCAAAGGTACCTACTACCATGCCCTGTTCAAAGGCACCTACTACCATGCCCTGTTCAAAGGCATGCGCCTGGCACCTACTACCATGCCCTGTTCAAAGGCACCTACTACCATGCCCTGTTCAAAGGCACCTACTACCATACCCTGTTCAAAGGTACCTACTACCATACCCTGTTCAAAGGCATGCGCCTGGCACCTACTACCATGCCCTGTTCAAAGGCATGCGCCTGGCACCTACTACCATGCCCTGTTCAAAGGCACCTACTACCATGCCCTGTTCAAAGGCACCTACTACCATACCCTGTTCAAAGGCATGCGCCTGGCACCTACTACCATGCCCTGTTCAAAGGCACCTACTACCATGCCCTGTTCAAAGGCACCTACTACCATGCCCTGTTCAAAGGCACCTACTACCATGCCCTGTTCAAAGGCATGCGCCTGGCACCTGCTACCATGCCCTGTTCAAAGGCATGAATGATAAATAAAACGAATGATAAATAACATCGTCATTCGGTACTCCATTAATAAATAACACATCAGAGAGGCGGCAGGGTAGCCTAGTGGTTAGAGTGTAGAGGTGGCAGGGTAGCCTAGTGGTTAGAGTGTAGAGGGGGCAGGGTAGCCTAGTGGTTAGAGTGTAGAGGGGGCAGGGTAGCCTAGTGGTTAGAGTGTAGAGGCGGCAGGGTAGCCTAGTGGTTAGAGTGTAGAGGTGGCAGGGTAGCCTAGTGGTTAGAGTGTAGGGGCGGCAGGGTAGCCTAGTGGTTAGAGTGTAGGGGCGGCAGGGTAGCCTAGTGGTTAGAGTGTAGAGGCGGCAGGGTAGCCTAGTGGTTAGAGTGTAGAGGCGGCAGGGTAGCCTAGTGGTTAGAGTGTAGGGGTGGCAGGGTAGCCTAGTGGTTAGAGTGTGGAGGCGGCAGGGTAGCCTAGTGGTTAGAGTGTAGAGGTGGCAGGGTAGCCTAGTGGTTAGAGTGTAGAGGCGGCAGGGTAGCCTAGTGGTTAGAGTGTAGGGGCGGCAGGGTAGCCTAGTGGTTAGAGTGTAGGGGCGGCAGGGTAGCCTAGTGGTTAGAGTGTAGAGGGGGCAGGGTAGCCTAGTGGTTAGAGTGTAGAGGTGGCAGGGTAGCCTAGTGGTTAGAGTGTAGAGGTGGCAGGGTAGCCTAGTGGTTAGAGTGTAGAGGGGGCAGGTAGCCTAGTGGTTAGAGTGTAGAGGGGGCAGGGTAGCGTAGTGGTTAGAGTGTAGAGGGGGTAGGTAGCCTAGTGGTTAGAGTGTAGAGGGGGCAGGTAGCCTAGTGGTTAGAGTGTAGAGGGGGCAGGTAGCCTAGTGGTTAGAGTGTATAGGCGGCAGGTAGCCTAGTGGTTAGAGTGTAGAGGGGGCAGGTAGCCTAGTGGTTAGAGTGTAGAGGGGGCAGGTAGCCTAGTGGTTAGAGTGTAGAGGTGGCAGGGTAGCCTAGTGGTTAGAGTGTAGGAGCGGCAGGGTAGCCTAGTGGTTAGAGTGTAGAGGAGGCAGGGTAGCCTAGTGGTTAGAGTGTAGTGGCGGCAGGGTAGCCTAGTGGTTAGAGTGTAGGGGCGGCAGGGTAGCCTAGTGGTTAGAGTGTAGAGGCGGCAGGGTAGCCTAATGGGTAGAGTGTAGGGGCGGCAGGGTAGCCTAGTGGTTAGAGTGTAGAGGGGGCAGGGTAGCCTAGTGGTTAGAGTGTAGAGGTGGCAGGGTAGCCTAGTGGTTAGAGTGTAGAGGTGGCAGGGTAGCCTAGTGGTTAGAGTGTAGAGGTGGCAGGGTAGCCTAATGGTTAGAGTGTAGAGGGGGCAGGTAGCCTAGTGGTTAGAGTGTAGAGGTGGCTGGGTAGCCTAGTGGTTAGAGTGTAGAGGGGGCAGGTAGCCTAGTGGTTAGAGTGTAGAGGGGGCAGGGTAGCGTAGTGGTTAGAGTGTAGAGGCGGCAGGTAGCCTAGTGGTTAGAGTGTAGAGGTGGCAGGGTAGCCTAGTGGTTAGAGCGTAGAGGTGGCAGGGTAGCCTAGTGGTTAGAGCGTAGAGGGGGCAGGTAGCCTAGTGGTTAGAGTGTAGAGGCGGCAGGGTAGCCTAGTGGTTAGAGAGTAGAGGTGGCAGGGTAGCCTAGTGGTTAGAGCGTAGAGGTGGCAGGGTAGCCTAGTGGTTAGAGTGTAGAGGCGGCAGGGTAGCCTAGTGGTTAGAGTGTAGAGGGGCAGGGTAGCCTAGTGGTTAGAGTGTAGGGACGGCAGGTAGCCTAGTGGTTAGAGTGTAGAGGCGGCAGGGTAGCCTAGTGGTTAGAGTGTAGAGGCGGCAGGGTAGCCTAGTGGTTAGAGTGTAGGGCGGCAGGGTAGCCTAGTGGTTAGAGTGTGGAGGCGGCAGGGTAGCCTAGTGGTTAGAGTGTAGAGGTGGCAGGGTAGCCTAGTGGTTAGAGTGTAGAGGCGGCAGGGTAGCCTAGTGGTTAGAGTGTAGGGGCGGCAGGGTAGCCTAGTGGTTAGAGTGTAGAGGGGGCAGGGTAGCCTAGTGGTTAGAGTGTAGAGGTGGCAGGGTAGCCTAGTGGTTAGAGTGTAGAGGTGGCAGGGTAGCCTAGTAGTTAGAGTGTAGAGGTGGCAGGGTAGCCTAGTGGTTAGAGTGTAGAGGGGGCAGGTAGCCTAGTGGTTAGAGTGTAGAGGGGCAGGGTAGCGTAGTGGTTAGAGTGTAGAGGGGGTAGGTAGCCTAGTGGTTAGAGTGTAGAGGGGGCAGGTAGCCTAGTGGTTAGAGTGTAGAGGGGGCAGGTAGCCTAGTGGTTAGAGTGTATAGGCGGCAGGTAGCCTAGTGGTTAGAGTGTAGAGGGGGCAGGTAGCCTAGTGGTTAGAGTGTAGAGGGGGCAGGTAGCCTAGTGGTTAGAGTGTAGAGGCGGCAGGGTAGCCTAGTGGTTAGAGTGTAGGAGCGGCAGGGTAGCCTAGTGGTTAGAGTGTAGAGGCGGCAGGGTAGCCTAGTGGTTAGAGTGTAGTGGGGGCAGGGTAGCCTAGTGGTTAGAGTGTAGGGGCGTCAGGGTAGCCTAGTGGTTAGAGTGTAGAGGCGGCAGGGTAGCCTAATGGTTAGAGTGTAGGGGCGGCAGGGTAGCCTAGTGGTTAGAGTGTAGAGGGGGCAGGGTAGCCTAGTGGTTAGAGTGTAGAGGTGGCAGGGTAGCCTAGTGGTTAGAGTGTAGAGGTGGCAGGGTAGCCTAGTGGTTAGAGTGTAGAGGTGGCAGGGTAGCCTAGTGGTTAGAGTGTAGAGGGGGCAGGTAGCCTAGTGGTTAGAGTGTAGAGGGGGCAGGGTAGCGTAGTGGTTAGAGTGTAGAGTGGGCAGGTAGCCTAGTGGTTAGAGTGTAGAGGCGGCAGGTAGCCTAGTGGTTAGAGTGTAGAGGTGGCAGGGTAGCCTAGTGGTTAGAGCGTAGAGGTGGCAGGGTAGCCTAGTGGTTAGAGCGTAGAGGGGCAGGTAGCCTAGTGGTTAGAGTGTAGAGGCGGCAGGGTAGCCTAGTGGTTAGAGAGTAGAGGTGGCAGGGTAGCCTAGTGGTTAGAGCGTAGAGGTGGCAGGGTAGCCTAGTGGTTAGAGTGTAGAGGCGGCAGGTAGACTAGTGGTTAGAGTGTAGAGGGGGCAGGGTAGCCTAGTGGTTAGAGCGTAGAGGTGGCAGGGTAGCCTAGTGGTTAGAGCGTAGAGGGGGCAGGTAGCCTAGTGGTTAGAGTGTAGAGGCGGCAGGGTAGCCTAGTGGTTAGAGTGTAGGGGCGGCAGGGTAGCCTAGTGGTTAGAGTGTAGAGGCGGCAGGGTAGCCTAGTGGTTAGAGTGTAGAGGCGGCAGGGTAGCCTAGTGGTTAGAGTGTAGGGGTGGCAGGGTAGCCTAGTGGTTAGAGTGTGGAGGCGGCAGGGTAGCCTAGTGGTTAGAGTGTAGAGGTGGCAGGGTAGCCTAGTGGTTAGAGTGTAGAGGCGGCAGGGTAGCCTAGTGGTTAGAGTGTAGGGGCGGCAGGGTAGCCTAGTGGTTAGAGTGTAGGGGCGGCAGGGTAGCCTAGTGGTTAGAGTGTAGAGGGGGCAGGGTAGCCTAGTGGTTAGAGTGTAGAGGTGGCAGGGTAGCCTAGTGGTTAGAGTGTAGAGGTGGCAGGGTAGCCTAGTGGTTAGAGTGTAGAGGGGCAGGTAGCCTAGTGGTTAGAGTGTAGAGGGGGCAGGGTAGCGTAGTGGTTAGAGTGTAGAGGGGGTAGGTAGCCTAGTGGTTAGAGTGTAGAGGGGGCAGGTAGCCTAGTGGTTAGAGTGTAGAGGGGCAGGTAGCCTAGTGGTTAGAGTGTATAGGCGGCAGGTAGCCTAGTGGTTAGAGTGTAGAGGGGGCAGGTAGCCTAGTGGTTAGAGTGTAGAGGGGCAGGTAGCCTAGTGGTTAGAGTGTAGAGGTGGCAGGGTAGCCTAGTGGTTAGAGTGTAGGAGCGGCAGGGTAGCCTAGTGGTTAGAGTGTAGAGGAGGCAGGGTAGCCTAGTGGTTAGAGTGTAGTGGCGGCAGGGTAGCCTAGTGGTTAGAGTGTAGGGGCGGCAGGGTAGCCTAGTGGTTAGAGTGTAGAGGCGGCAGGGTAGCCTAATGGGTAGAGTGTAGGGGCGGCAGGGTAGCCTAGTGGTTAGAGTGTAGAGGGGGCAGGGTAGCCTAGTGGTTAGAGTGTAGAGGTGGCAGGGTAGCCTAGTGGTTAGAGTGTAGAGGTGGCAGGGTAGCCTAGTGGTTAGAGTGTAGAGGTGGCAGGGTAGCCTAATGGTTAGAGTGTAGAGGGGGCAGGTAGCCTAGTGGTTAGAGTGTAGAGGGGGCAGGGTAGGGTAGTGGTTAGAGTGTAGAGTGGGCAGGTAGCCTAGTGGTTAGAGTGTAGAGGCGGCAGGTAGCCTAGTGGTTAGAGTGTAGAGGTGGCAGGGTAGCCTAGTGGTTAGAGCGTAGAGGTGGCAGGGTAGCCTAGTGGTTAGAGCGTAGAGGGGGCAGGTAGCCTAGTGGTTAGAGTGTAGAGGGGGCAGGGTAGCCTAGTGGTTAGAGAGTAGAGGTGGCAGGGTAGCCTAGTGGTTAGAGCGTAGAGGTGGCAGGGTAGCCTAGTGGTTAGAGTGTAGAGGTGGCAGGGTAGCCTAGTGGTTAGAGTGTAGAGGGGGCAGGGTAGCCTAGTGGTTAGAGTGTAGGGACGGCAGGTAGCCTAGTGGTTAGAGTGTAGAGGCGGCAGGGTAGCCTAGTGGTTAGAGTGTAGAGGCGGCAGGGTAGCCTAGTGGTTAGAGTGTAGGGGCGGCAGGGTAGCCTAGTGGTTAGAGTGTGGAGGCGGCAGGGTAGCCTAGTGGTTAGAGTGTAGAGGTGGCAGGGTAGCCTAGTGGTTAGAGTGTAGAGGCGGCAGGGTAGCCTAGTGGTTAGAGTGTAGGGGCGGCAGGGTAGCCTAGTGGTTAGAGTGTAGAGGGGGCAGGGTAGCCTAGTGGTTAGAGTGTAGAGGTGGCAGGGTAGCCTAGTGGTTAGAGTGTAGAGGTGGCTGGGTAGCCTAGTGGTTAGAGTGTAGAGGGGGCAGGTAGCCTAGTGGTTAGAGTGTAGAGGGGGCAGGGTAGCGTAGTGGTTAGAGTGTAGAGGCGGCAGGTAGCCTAGTGGTTAGAGTGTAGAGGTGGCAGGGTAGCCTAGTGGTTAGAGCGTAGAGGTGGCAGGGTAGCCTAGTGGTTAGAGCGTAGAGGGGGCAGGTAGCCTAGTGGTTAGAGTGTAGAGGCGGCAGGGTAGCCTAGTGGTTAGAGAGTAGAGGTGGCAGGGTAGCCTAGTGGTTAGAGCGTAGAGGTGGCAGGGTAGCCTAGTGGTTAGAGTGTAGAGGCGGCAGGGTAGCCTAGTGGTTAGAGTGTAGAGGGGGCAGGGTAGCCTAGTGGTTAGAGTGTAGGGACGGCAGGTAGCCTAGTGGTTAGAGTGTAGAGGCGGCAGGGTAGCCTAGTGGTTAGAGTGTAGAGGCGGCAGGGTAGCCTAGTGGTTAGAGTGTAGGGGCGGCAGGGTAGCCTAGTGGTTAGAGTGTGGAGGCGGCAGGGTAGCCTAGTGGTTAGAGTGTAGAGGTGGCAGGGTAGCCTAGTGGTTAGAGTGTAGAGGCGGCAGGGTAGCCTAGTGGTTAGAGTGTAGGGGCGGCAGGGTAGCCTAGTGGTTAGAGTGTAGAGGGGCAGGGTAGCCTAGTGGTTAGAGTGTAGAGGTGGCAGGGTAGCCTAGTGGTTAGAGTGTAGAGGTGGCAGGGTAGCCTAGTAGTTAGAGTGTAGAGGTGGCAGGGTAGCCTAGTGGTTAGAGTGTAGAGGGGGCAGGTAGCCTAGTGGTTAGAGTGTAGAGGGGGCAGGGTAGCGTAGTGGTTAGAGTGTAGAGGGGGTAGGTAGCCTAGTGGTTAGAGTGTAGAGGGGGCAGGTAGCCTAGTGGTTAGAGTGTAGAGGGGCAGGTAGCCTAGTGGTTAGAGTGTATAGGCGGCAGGTAGCCTAGTGGTTAGAGTGTAGAGGGGGCAGGTAGCCTAGTGGTTAGAGTGTAGAGGGGCAGGTAGCCTAGTGGTTAGAGTGTAGAGGCGGCAGGGTAGCCTAGTGGTTAGAGTGTAGGAGCGGCAGGGTAGCCTAGTGGTTAGAGTGTAGAGGCGGCAGGGTAGCCTAGTGGTTAGAGTGTAGTGGGGGCAGGGTAGCCTAGTGGTTAGAGTGTAGGGGCGTCAGGGTAGCCTAGTGGTTAGAGTGTAGAGGCGGCAGGGTAGCCTAATGGTTAGAGTGTAGGGGCGGCAGGGTAGCCTAGTGGTTAGAGTGTAGAGGGGGCAGGGTAGCCTAGTGGTTAGAGTGTAGAGGTGGCAGGGTAGCCTAGTGGTTAGAGTGTAGAGGTGGCAGGGTAGCCTAGTGGTTAGAGTGTAGAGGTGGCAGGGTAGCCTAGTGGTTAGAGTGTAGAGGGGGCAGGTAGCCTAGTGGTTAGAGTGTAGAGGGGGCAGGGTAGCGTAGTGGTTAGAGTGTAGAGTGGGCAGGTAGCCTAGTGGTTAGAGTGTAGAGGCGGCAGGTAGCCTAGTGGTTAGAGTGTAGAGGTGGCAGGGTAGCCTAGTGGTTAGAGCGTAGAGGTGGCAGGGTAGCCTAGTGGTTAGAGCGTAGAGGGGGCAGGTAGCCTAGTGGTTAGAGTGTAGAGGCGGCAGGGTAGCCTAGTGGTTAGAGAGTAGAGGTGGCAGGGTAGCCTAGTGGTTAGAGCGTAGAGGTGGCAGGGTAGCCTAGTGGTTAGAGTGTAGAGGCGGCAGGTAGACTAGTGGTTAGAGTGTAGAGGGGGCAGGGTAGCCTAGTGGTTAGAGCGTAGAGGTGGCAGGGTAGCCTAGTGGTTAGAGCGTAGAGGGGGCAGGTAGCCTAGTGGTTAGAGTGTAGAGGCGGCAGGGTAGCCTAGTGGTTAGAGAGTAGAGGTGGCAGGGTAGCCTAGTGGTTAGAGCGTAGAGGGGGCAGGGTAGCCTAGTGGTTAGAGTGTAGGGACGGCAGGTAGCCTAGTGGTTAGAGGCAGGTAGCCTAGTGGTTAGAGTGTAGGGACAGCAGGTAGCCTAGTGGTTAGAGCGTTGGACTAGTAACCGGAAGGTTGCAAGTTCAAATCCCCGTAAGTAGGTATTTCACTGTAAGGTCTACTACACCTGTTGTATTCAGACGGTTCCAGTCTGATTCCTGTCATTAATACAGACGGTTCCAGTCTGATTCCTGTCATTAATACAGACGGTTCCAGTCTGATTCCTGTAATTAATACAGAATGTTCCAGTCTGATTCCTGTAATTAATACAGACGGTTCCAGTGTGATTCCTGTAATTAATACAGACGGTTCCAGTCTGATTCCTGTCATTAATACAAACGGTTCCAGTCTGAATCCTGTCATTAATACAGACGGTTCCAGTCTGATTCCTGTAATTAATACAGACGGTTCCAGTCTGATTCCTGTAATTAATACAAACGGTTCCAGTGTGATTCCTGTCATTAATACAGACGGTTCCAGTGTGATTCCTGTAATTAATACAGACGGTTCCAGTGTGATTCCTGTAATTAATACAGAAGGTTCCAGTGTGATTCCTGTAATTAATACAGAAGGTTCCAGTCTGATTCCTGTCATTAATACAGAAGGTTCCAGTGTGATTCCTGTAATTAATACAGAAGGTTCCAGTCTGATTCCTGTAATTAATACAGGCGGTTCCAGTCTGATTCCTGTAATTAATACAGACGGTTCCAGTCTGATTCCTGTAATTAATACAGAATGTTCCAGTCTGATTCCTGTAATTAATACAGAAGGTTCCCGTGTAATTCCTGTAATTAATACAGAATGTTCCAGTGTGATTCCTGTAATTAATACAGAAGGTTCCCGTGTAATTCCTGTAATTAATACAGACGGTTCCAGTCTGATTCCTGTAATTAATACAGAAGGTTCCCGTGTAATTCCTGTAATTAATACAGATGGTTCCCGTGTGATTCCTGTAATTAATACAGACGGTTCCAGTCTGATTCCTGTAATTAATACAGACGGTTCCAGTGCAAAGCGTTATAAGGTACTAGAGAAATAAAGAGCATCTCTGTGTGACAACACACTGGTTGAATCGATGTTGTTTCCACGTCATTTCAATTAACCTACGTTGAACCGATGAGGAATAGACGTTGAATTGACGTCTGTGCCCAGTTAGCAGACCCGCTTTCCCTGCAGGAAATCAACAATGGCTCAGTCCACCAGATGGAGCTCTGGCAGTAGACTGCTAACAAGTGGTTTCCTGTCCTGTCCTGTCCTCTCCTGTCCTGTCCTGTCCTCTCCTCTCCTCTCCTCTCCTGTCCTCTCCTCTCCTGACCTCTCCTCTCCTCTCCTCTCCTCTCCTCTCCTCTCCTCTCTGTTCCTGTATAACTCTGGAGAATGCTGTGTAGCTAGGGAACTAGCTACACAGGGAACTCCTCCTCAATAAGCCGTCAGGGAGCTGCTCAACCAGCCTATCAGCTGCCAGGAAACAGCTCAACCAGCATATCAGCTATCAACGATGCTCAGAGGATTGAAAGCCAGTGGATACCATGACAACACATCCAATAATTTACCCTGAAAGAATGCCAGACCAGACTCATGGAATTAGAATGTTTTTTGGGTCAGAACCTTTTTTACACGTGACTGGATCTGTCGATGATTTATTACTCACAGACCTCCCACCCACAGGTCTGCAGAATAACAGCATGTAGCCTATCACTCATTATGGCTTACACCATGATCTAAGGACACATTTACATAGTTTGGAAATGTTTTGGATCAAACCTAGAACAGGGGCAGTCGTGGGCGAGAGACACCTAAATAGAACCCATGCATACACATCACTAATCACTTGTTACCGTAGTGACGCAAATGGCTTTACCCTGGTGACTGCTTTGGGGGGGTGGGACAGAGAGAGACATACAGAGAGAGAGAGAGACAGAGACAGACAGCGAGAGACAGAGAGAGAGAGAGAGAGAGAGAGAGAGAGAGAGAAATAGAGAGAGAGAGAGAGAGAGAGAGAGAGAGAGAGAGAGAGAGAGAGAGAAAGAGAGAGAGAGACAGAGAACGAGAGAGACAGAGAAAGAGAGAGAGAGACAGAGAACGAGAGAGACAGAGAGAGAGAGAGGGAGAAAGAGAGAAAGAGAGACAGAGAGACAAAGACACAGAGAGACAAAGACACAGAGAGACAAAGATAGAGAGACAAAGACACAGAGAGACAAAGACACAGAGAGACAAAGACACAGAGAGACAGAGAAAGAGAGACGACAGAGACACAGAGAGACAAAGACACAAAGAGACAGAGAGACAGAGAAAGAGAGACGACAGAGAGACAGAGACACAGAGAGACAAAGACACAGAGAGACAGAGAGACAAAGACACAGAGAGACAGAGAAAGAGAGACGACAGAGACACAGAGAGACAAAGACACAGAGAGAAAGAGAGACGACAGAGACACAGAGAGACAAAGACACAGAGAGACAGAGACACAGAGAGACAAAGACACAGAGAGACAGAGACACAGAGAGACAAAGACACAGAGAGAAAGAGAGACGACAGAGACACAGAGAGACAAAGACACAGAGAGACAGAGACACAGAGAGACAGAGACACAGAGAGACAGAGATTGAGATGAACACAACGTTCTAAGCCGGACTGGATTTCAAAAAAATTACAGACCACATTTTCACCCTCCACACTCTAATTGACAAACAAGTCAACCAAAACCAAAGACAAAATCTACTCATTTTTTGTAGACTACAAGAAAGCATTTGATTCGATTTGGCACAAAGGTCTTTTTTATAAACTAATAGAAAGTTGTATTGGAGGGAAAACATATGATTTTATTAAATCAATGTACACTAAAAACAAATGTCTGGTTAAAATTGGCAGAAAGCAAAGAGACTTCTTCTCTCAGGGACGTGGAGTGAAACATGGCTGTCCAACAAGTCCAACACTATTTAACATCTACATTAATGAATTGGCAAAAACATTAGAAGAATCGGCAGCACCTGGTCTCACCCTACACAACACTGAAATCAAGTGTCAGCTGTACACAGATGACCTGGTGCTACTGTCTCCCACTAAGGAGGGTCTGCTGTCTCCCACTAAGGAGGGTCTGCTGTAGACAGATGACCTGGTGCTGCTGTCTCCCACTAAGGAGGGTCTGATGTCTCCCACTAAGGAGGGTGTGCTGTACGCAGATGACCTGATGCTACTGTCTCCCACTAAGGAGGGTGTGCTGTAGACAGATGACCTGGTGCTGCTGTCTCCCATTAAGGAGGGTGTGCTGTAGACAGATGACCTGATGCTACTGTCTCCCACTAAGGAGGGTGTGCTGTAGACAGATGACCTGGTGCTGCTGTCTCCCACTAAGGAGGGTCTGATGTCTCCCACTAAGGAGGGTGTGCTGTAGACAGATGACCTGATGCTACTGTCTCCCACTAAGGAGGGTCTGCTGTAGACAGATGACCTGGTGCTGCTGTCTCCCACTAAGGAAGGTCTGCTGTAGACAGATGACCTGGTGCTGCTGTCTCCCACTAAGGAGGGTGTGCTGTAGACAGATGACCTGGTGCTGCTGTCTCCCACTAAGGAGGGTGTGCTGTAGACAGATGACCTGGTGCTGCTGTCTCCCACTAAGGAGGGTGTGCTGTAGACAGATGACCTGATGCTACTGTCTCCCACTAAGGAGGGTGTGCTGTAGACAGATGACCTGGTGCTGCTGTCTCCCACTAAGGAGAGGTTACAACAGCATCTAGATCATCTGCACAGGTTCTGTCAGACCTGGGCTCTGAGCGTTAACCACAGGTTCTGTCAGACCTGAGCTCTGACCGTTAACCACAGGTTCTGTCAGACCTGGGCTCTGACCGTTAACCACAGGTTCTGTCAAACCTGGGCTCTGAGCGTTAACCACAGGTTCTGTCAGACCTGGGCTCTGAGCGTTAATCACAGGTTCTGTCAAACCTGGGCTCTGACCGTTAACCACAGGTTCTGTCAGACCTGGGCTCTGAGCGTTAACCACAGGTTCTGTCAGACCTGGGCTCTGACCGTTAATCACAGGTTCTGTCAGACCTGGGCTCTGACCGTTAACCACAGGTTCTGCCAGACTTGGGCTCTGACCGTTAACCACAGGTTCTGCCAGACTTGGGCTCTGACCGTTAACCACAGGTTCTGTCAGACCTGGGCTCTGACCGTTAACCACAGGTTCTGCCAGACTTGGGCTCTGACCGTTAATCACAGGTTCTGCCAGACTTGGGCTCTGACCGTTAACCACAGGTTCTGCCAGACTTGGGCTCTGACCGTTAACCACAGGTTCTGCCAGACTTGGGCTCTGACCGTTAACCACAGGTTCTGCCAGATTTGGGCTCTGACCGTTAATCACAGGTTCTGTCTGACCTGGGCTCTGACCGTTAACCACAGGTTCTGCCAGACTTGGGCTCTGACCGTTAACCACAGGTTCTGCCAGACTTGGGCTCTGACCGTTAACCACAGGTTCTGCCAGACTTGGGCTCTGACCGTTAACCACAGGTTCTGCCAGACTTGGGCTCTGACCGTTAACCACAGGTTCTGCCAGACTTGGGCTAGGACCGTTAACCACAGGTTCTGCCAGACTTGGGCTCTGACCGTTAACCACAGGTTCTGCCAGACTTGGGCTCTGACCGTTAACCCGTTCTAACCACAGGTTCTGCCAGACTTGGGCCAGACTTGGGCTCTGACCGTTAACCACAGGTTCTGCCAGACTTGGGCTAGGGCTCTTAACCACAGGTTCTGCCAGACTTGGGCTCTGACCGTTAACCACAGGTTCTGCCAGACTTGGGCTAGGACCGTTAACCACAGGTTCTGCCAGACTTGGGCTCTGACCGTTAACCACAGGTTCTGCCAGACTTGGGCTAGGACCGTTAACCACAGGTTCTGCCAGACTTGGGCTCTGACCGTTAACCACAGGTTCTGCCAGACTTGGGCTCTGACCGTTAACCACAGGTTCTGCCAGACTTGGGCTCTGACCGTTAACCACAGGTTCTGCCAGACTTGGGCTCTGACCGTTAACCACAGGTTCTGCCAGACTTGGGCTCTGACCGTTAACCACAGGTTCTGCCAGACTTGGGCTCTGACCGTTAACCACAGGTTCTGCCAGACTTGGGCTCTGACCGTTAACCACAGGTTCTGCCAGACTTGGGCTCTGACCGTTAACCACAGGTTCTGCCAGACTTGGGCTAGGACCGTTAACCACAGGTTCTGCCAGACTTGGGCTCTGACCGTTAACCACAGGTTCTGCCAGACTTGGGCTCTGACCGTTAACCACAGGTTCTGCCAGACTTGGGCTCTGACCGTTAACCACAGGTTCTGCCAGACTTGGGCTCTGACCGTTAACCACAGGTTCTGCCAGACTTGGGCTAGGACCGTTAACCACAGGTTCTGCCAGACTTGGGCTAGGACCGTTAACCACAGGTTCTGCCAGACTTGGGCTCTGACCGTTAACCACAGGTTCTGCCAGACTTGGGCTAGGACCGTTAACCACAGGTTCTGCCAGACTTGGGCTCTGACCGTTAACCACAGGTTCTGCCAGACTTGGGCTAGGACCGTTAACCACAGGTTCTGCCAGACTTGGGCTCTGACCGTTAACCACAGGTTCTGCCAGACTTGGGCTAGGACCGTTAACCACAGGTTCTGCCAGACTTGGGCTAGGACCGTTAACCACAGGTTCTGCCAGACTTGGGCTCTGACCGTTAACCACAGGTTCTGCCAGACTTGGGCTCTGACCGTTAACCACAGGTTCTGCCAGACTTGGGCTAGGACCGTTAACCACAGGTTCTGCCAGACTTGGGCTCTGACCGTTAACCACAGGTTCTGCCAGACTTGGGCTCTGACCGTTAACCACAGGTTCTGCCAGACTTGGGCTCTGACCGTTAACCACAGGTTCTGCCAGACTTGGGCTAGGACCGTTAACCACAGGTTCTGCCAGACTTGGGCTCTGACCGTTAACCACAGGTTCTGCCAGACTTGGGCTAGGACCGTTAACCACAGGTTCTGCCAGACTTGGGCTCTGACCGTTAACCACAGGTTCTGCCAGACTTGGGCTCTGACCGTTAACCACAGGTTCTGCCAGACTTGGGCTCTGACCGTTAACCACAGGTTCTGCCAGACTTGGGCTCTGACCGTTAACCACAGGTTCTGCCAGACTTGGGCTCTGACCGTTAACCACAGGTTCTGCCAGACTTGGGCTCTGACCGTTAACCACAGGTTCTGCCAGACTTGGGCTCTGACCGTTAACCACAGGTTCTGCCAGACTTGGGCTCTGACCGTTAACCACAGGTTCTGCCAGACTTGGGCTCTGACCGTTAACCACAGGTTCTGCCAGACTTGGGCTCTGACCGTTAACCACAGGTTCTGCCAGACTTGGGCTCTGACCGTTAACCACAGGTTCTGCCAGACTTGGGCTAGGACCGTTAACCACAGGTTCTGCCAGACTTGGGCTAGGACCGTTAACCACAGGTTCTGCCAGACTTGGGCTCTGACCGTTAACCACAGGTTCTGCCAGACTTGGGCTAGGACCGTTAACCACAGGTTCTGCCAGACTTGGGCTAGGACCGTTAACCACAGGTTCTGCCAGACTTGGGCTCTGACCGTTAACCACAGGTTCTGCCAGACTTGGGCTCTGACCGTTAACCACAGGTTCTGCCAGACTTGGGCTCTGACCGTTAACCACAGGTTCTGCCAGACTTGGGCTCTGACCGTTAACCACAGGTTCTGCCAGACTTGGGCTCTGACCGTTAACCACAGGTTCTGCCAGACTTGGGCTAGGACCGTTAACCACAGGTTCTGCCAGACTTGGGCTCTGACCGTTAACCACAGGTTCTGCCAGACTTGGGCTAGGACCGTTAACCACAGGTTCTGCCAGACTTGGGCTCTGACCGTTAATCTAAAAAAAAAAAAGAGATTATAATGATATTCAAAAAAAGATCAGGAAATCAGGATGAGAAATATAAATTATATTTGGACACAGTTCTATTAGAACTCACCAAAAAATACACGTATCTAGGACTAAATATCACCAACACAGGTAGCTTTCACGTGGCTGTGAATGAGCTCAGAGACAAAGCAAGAAGAGCATTCTATGCCATTAAAAGGAACATTCAAATCAAAATTCCAATTAGAATCTGGCTCAAAATGTTCCAATCAGTTATAGAACCAATTGCTCTATATGGCAGTGAAGTATGGGGTCCACTCTCTAGTAATGAATTTACTAAATGAGACAAACATCGAATCAAAACACTAAATGCAGAACTTTGCAAGACATTATTGTAATTGCATAGAAAAACTCCAAATAACCCATGTAGAGAATTGGGCCGATACCCTCCTCATTCAAATAGAAAAAAGGGCCATCACATTTTACATCCATTTTACATCCATCTAAAAACAAGTGACCCCAAAACGGTCACTTTTTCCGTCACACAGCTCTACAATGTCAAGAGATGAAACAAGAGAAGAGTCCCCTCAGCCAGCTGGTTCTGAGGCTCAGTTCACTAACTCAAACCAACCCCATAGAGCCTCAGGACAGCACTCAGCCAGCTGGTTCTGAGGCTCAGTTCACTAACTCAAACCAACCCCATAGAGCCTCAGGACAGCACTCAGCCAGCTGGTTCTGAGGCTCAGTTCACTAACCCAAACCAACCCCGTAGAGCCTCAGGACAGCAGTCAGCCAGCTGGTTCTGAGGCTCAGTTCACTAACCCAAACCAACCCCGTAGAGCCTCAGGACAGCACTCAGCCAGCTGGTTCTGAGGCTCAGTTCACTAACCCAAACCAACCCCGTAGAGCCTCAGGACAGCACTCAGCCAGCTGGTTCTGAGGCTCAGTTCACCAACCCAAACCAACCCCGTAGAGCCTCAGGACAGCACTCAGCCAGCTGGTTCTGAGGCTCAGTTCACCAACCCAAACCAACCCCGTAGAGCCTCAGGACAGCACTCAGCCAGCTGGTTCTGAGGCTCAGTTCACCAACCCAAACCAACCCCATAGAGCCTCAGGACAGCACTCAGAACATCTGGCCCAACCAAATCATCACAAAACAAAAATTTAAAATACACCACCTATTGGAAAGACACCACAAAAAATCTAAGTAACTTCAATGCTATTTGGCTCTAAAAAGACAGTACATGGTGGCAGACTATCTGACCACTGTGACTGATAGAAAACTGAGGAAAATATTGACTAGGTACAGACGCAGTGAGCACAGTCTGGCTATGGAGACCTGTCATTACAGGCAAACCTGGCTGCCCAGAGAGGACAGTCTGGCTGTAGAGACCGGTCGTCACAGACAAACCTGGCTGCCCAGAGAGGACAGTCTGGCTAAAGAGACCGGTCGTCACAGACAAACCTGGCTGCCCAGAGAGCTCAGTCTGGCAATAGAGACCGGTCGTCACAGACAAACCTGGCTGCCCAGAGAGCTCAGTCTGGCTATAGAGACCGGTCGTCACAGACAAACCTGGCTGCCCAGAGAGGACAGTCTGGCTATAGAGACCGGTCGTCACAGACAAACCTGGCTGCCCAGAGAGCTCAGTCTGGCTATAGAGACCGGTCGTCACAGACAAACCTGGCTGCCCAGAGAGGACAGTCTGGCTGTAGAGACCGGTCGTCACAGACAAACCTGGCTGCCCAGAGAGGACAGTCTGGCTATAGAGACCGGTCGTCACAGACAAACCTGGCTGCCCAGAGAGCTCAGTCTGGCTATAGAGACCGGTCGTCACAGACAAACCTGACTGTCCAGAGAGGACAGTCTGGCTATAGAGACCGGTCGTCACAGACAAACCTGACTGTCCAGAGAGGACAGTCTGGCTATAGAGACCGGTCGTCACAGACAAACCTGGCTGCCCAGAGAGGACAGTCAACACTTTGTTGCTTTTATGAATTTTGTCTTGCTGCTTTTTGTTCTATGTTGCTCTGTCTAAATCAAATCAAATCCAATTTTATTTGTCACATACACATGGTTAGCAGATGTTAATGCGAGTGTAGCGAAATGCTTGTGCTTCTAGTTCCGACAATGCAGTGATAACCAACAAGTAATCTAACTAACAATTCCAAAACTACTGTCTTATACACAGTGTAAGGGGATAAAGAATATGTACATAAGGATATATGAATGAGTGATGGTACAGAGCAGCATACAGTAGATGGTATCGAGTACAGTATATACATATGAGATGAGTATGTAGACAAAGTAAACAAAGTGGCATAGTTAAAGTGGCTAGTGATACATGTATTACATAAGAATGCAGTCGATGATCTAGAGTACAGTATATATGTATGCATATGAGATGAATAATGTAGGGTAAGTAACATTATATAAGGTAGCATTGTTTAAAGTGGCTAGTGATATATTTACATCATTTCCCATCAATTCCCATTATTAAAGTGGCTGGAGTTGGGTCAGTGTCAATGACAGTGTGTTGGCAGCAGCCACTCAATGTTAGTGGTGGCTGTTTAACAGTCTGATGGCCTTGAGATAGAAGCTGTTTTTCAGTCTCTCGGCCCCAGTTTGATGCACCTGTACTGACCTCGCCTTCTGGATGATAGCGGGGTGAACAGGCAGTGGTTCGGGTGGTTGATGTCCTTGATGATCTTTATGGCCTTCCTGTAACATCGGGTGGTGTAGGTGTCCTGGAGGGCAGGTAGTTTGCCCCCGGTGATGCGTTGTGCAGACCTCACTACCCTCTGGAGAGCCTTACGGTTGAGGGCGGAGCAGTTGCCGTACCAAGCGGTGATACAGCCCGCCAGGATGCTCTCGATTGTGCATCTGTAGAAGATTGTGAGTGCTTTTGGTGACAAGCCGAATTTCTTCAGCCTCCTGAGGTTGAAGAGGCGCTGCTGCGCCTTCTTCACGACGCTGTCAGTGTGAGTGGACCAATTCAGTTTGTCTGTGATGTGTATGCCGAGGAACTTAAAACTTGCTACCCTCTCCACTACTGTTCCATCGATGTGGATTGGGGGGTGTTCCCTCTGCTGTTTCCTGAAGTCCACAATCATCTCCTTAGTTTTGTTGACGTTGAGTGTGAGGTTATTTTCCTGACACCACACTCCGAGGGCCCTCACCTCCTCCCTGTAGGCCGTCTCGTTGTTGTTGGTAATCAAGCCTACCACTGTTGTGTCGTCCGCAAACTTGATGATTGAGTTGGAGGCGTGCGTGGCCACGCAGTCGTGGGTGAACAGGGAGTACAGGAGAGGGCTCAGAACGCACCCTTGTGGGGCCCCCGTGTTGAGGATCAGCGGGGAGGAGATGTTGTTGCCTACCCTCACCATCTGTATGCTACGTCTTGCTTGTCCTATGTTGCTATGTCTTGCTTGTCCTATGTTGCTATGTCTTGCTTGTTCTATGTTGCTATTGTCTATATTGTAATTGTTTTTAATAACCTGCCCAGGGACTGCGGTTGAAAATGAGCCGGCTGGCTAAAACCGGCACTTTTACTGAAACGTTGATTAATGTGCACTGTCCCTGTAAAAATTAAAAAATTAACTTAAACTCAAACTCATAGAGACCAGTCGTAACAGACAAACCTGGCTGCCCAGAGAGGACAGGCTGTGCTCACTCTGCTCCAGGGGAGAGGTAGAGACAGAGCTGCATTTCCTATTACACTGTGACAAATACTCAGACCTAAGAGAATATTTATATCCCAAAATTATAATTCAATACAAAGAATTTGAAACTATATAATGAAGAAAAAACTCATATTTATTGGGTGAAAAGCCAAAATGTGTTTTGGCAGCCAATATGTGTCCCCCTGCCACAACATGAGGGACTGCCAGTGAAAAGGGCAATGTAATGTCAATAATATTTCCCATTTATTTTTGTTTTAGCTTTCATATCATGTCATGTTGCTTCTCAGTCAGGTTGTGACTGCTCTACAACTATTGCCTTCATCTATTATCCACTACTACTATTATTATTGCTGTTGGTCCCACCATTTTTGTTATATGTGTACTTTGACAATGTAAGTCATTTAACTTGCCATGTCAATAAAGTAAATTGAATTGAATTGAGAGACAGCGAGAGAGAGAGAGAGAGAGAGAGAGACAAATAGAAAGACAGTGAGATAGAGAGAGACAGACAGAGACAGAAAGAGACAGACAGAGAGAGAGAGAAAGACAGCAAGATAGAGAGAGAGACAGACAGAGACAGAGATAGATAGAGACAGAGAGAGAGAGAGCATGATCAGCAGCATAGCTCCTGAAATCTTTTTATAGAGATTAACATTCAAAACTTCACAAAAAGCACAATAGGAGAAAAACTTCTACCACTAGCCACCTAACCAGCTAACCACCTAACCAGTTAGCCAACAGGAATCCAGAGGAGAAAACATTGCAAAACTCTGTCAGCAACCTCACTTGAAAAGAAGGAGAAAGAACAGTCAGGTATGTTTTTTTTTTTACTAGGCAAGTCAGTTACGAACAAATTCTTATTTTCAATGACGGCCTAGGAACAGTGGGTTAACTGCCTGTTCAGGGGCAGAACGACAGATTTGTACCTTGTCGGCTCGGGGATTCGAACTTGCAACCTTTTGGTTACTAGTCCAACGCTCTAACCACTAGGCTACCCTGCCGCCCCACATGTTCTTGGTCTTTCACTACATTTAGGAGGACAACCGCTAAGCTAGGCTACACTCTTCGAAAAAAAATGGTTCCAAAGGGGTTCTCTGGTTGTCCCCATAGGAGCACCATTTTTTGGTTTCAGGTAGAACCCTCTGTGGGTTTGTCGTGGAGGTTCCAACAAACTTGACGCACCAGAGTGAACGTCTGTCAGGAGCTCTACCGAGGCAGTCCCGTTAGTTCCCTTGTATACAAGTTATATTTGCACAATTTAACTTACTCATTCATAATTAATTCATCATTAACTTCTTCGGGGTAGGGGACAGCATTTTCACTTTTGGATAAATAGCGTGCCCAAATTCAACTTCCTGCTACTCATCCCCGGAATATAAGATATGCGTATTATTAATAGATTTGGATAGAAAACACTCTGAAGTTTCTAAAAACGGTTTGAATCATGTCTGTGAGTATAACAGAACTTATGTAGCAGGCAAAACCCTGAGGACAAACCATTCAAATTTTATTTTTGAGGTCACTGTCTATTCAACTTTTCATTGGGAAACCAGATTTCTAAGGGACTTGTTTGCCGTTCCTACCACATTCCACTGGATGTCACCAGTCTTTAGAAATTGGTTGAGGTTATTCCTTTGTGTAATGAAGAAGTACGGCCATCTTGAATGAGTGTCACTTGAAGTGTACTTTTTTGAGAGAGGCGTATGACTCGAAAAGTAGCGTGAGTTTGTTGTCTTCCTGTATTGAACACAGATAGTCCCGTCTTCAATTTGATCGATTATTAACGTTTATAAATACCTAAAGTGGTATTACAAAAGTAGTTTGAAATGTTTTGGCAAAGTTTACAGGTAACTTTTGAGATATTTTGTAGTGACGTTGCGCAAATTGGAAGCTGTGTTTTTCTGGATCAAACGCGCCAAATAAATGGACATTTTGGGTACATATCGACGGAATTAATCGAACAAAAGGACCAATTGTGATGTTTATGGGACATATTGGAGTGCCAACAAAAGAAGCTCGTCAAAGGTAAGGCATGATTTAATTTTCTTTCTGCGTTTTGTGTCGCGCCTGCAGGGTTGAAATATGCTTCTCTCTCATTGTTTACTGTTGTGCTATCATCAGATAATAGCATCTTATGCTTTCACCGAAAAGCCTTTTTTGAAATCTGACATGTTGGCTGGATTCACAACGAGTGTAGCTTTAATTTGGTATCTTACATGTGTGATTTAATGAAAGTTAGATTTTTATTTATTTTTATAGTATTTTATTTGAATTTGGCGCTCTGCATTTTCCCTGGCTATTGGCCAAGTGGGACGTAAGCGTCCCAGAGAGGTTAACGTTTGCTTCATTCATGTGACCGACTATTACTGGGTCTTGCATGTGACAGACTAATACTGGTTCATAGCATGTGACAGACCAAAACCTCACGAGGCTTATATTCTCTCTAAGCTGAGACCTTGAACCTGAGATATCTTTTGTTCTCAAAACAAGGTTCTGGGCGTACTGGCAAATCAAAGATACTGAAAGTGAGGATTCGTTCAGTCAGTCACTTGCATGAACACAGAAATTGGTTTATAGAAAAGCACAAACATAAAAATGTCCATCACATTCCATCCTCTTATGGAATGTGATAATAATTGTTACATTTTTATGTCAGCATTTAAAATATTAAAATATTCTATACTCCTAAAGGAAATCAGCTCAGAAAAAAAACAGACACTTTATAATTTCAAACCCTTCATTCTGGGTTGTACCATCCAATTAGCACATTATTATTATCATCATAATAAAGGTTATACTTCTATTAACGGGAGTGAATTGATCACGAACACACACACACAGCTGTTAAATAACACAATTTAGACAAACTAAGAAGAAGAAAAAAACAAATTTGTGATCTCCAACTTCCCAAACAGGGATTCCAACCAAGTTGCAGGCTCTGAGAGAGACTGACAGAGAGAGACTGACAGAGAGAGACTGACAGAGTTCCACTCTGATTGTGGGGAATTATTCTTAGCAACAGTGGCAATGTATTCGGCGAGATCAGTTATATTAGAAGAGTGATCTGGGACAAAAGTACAACATTCATCGCCAATGATTGAACAAGTGTCCCCTTGGACATGCCAACAGATAGTCAAGAGCCTCTCTGTTTGCAGAGCCAATTTAATAAGCAGTTATTTTAGCATTGCCTATTTTCTCTACGTTTCTAGAGATCTCCCGAATCTGGTCTAGGGCACACGCATATTGACTTTCACAGGGAAGAGAGAGAGAACACATGTTATAACAGTTTCACACCAACCTTGATCAGAATGAGATTGAGGCAAGGTTGGCCCAAGCTACAATCTAATGTCTCTTCTCACATTGTAGGGGCATAGCTCTGTCTCTAGAAGCCTCACCTTTCCTAATCATAATTATTAACTATTGATAAATTATCCAAATTATTACTGTATGACAAATGTTTACTACTACTAACATTCTTAATACAAATTTCTAAAATAAATGTCAAAGAGAATAACAACACACAGTCGAAACCATTTCCTCCCCCAAACCGTCTTTATACTCCCTTATCATCTTGGCGATCTCGCTGCAGAGTTACAGGTTAAGGAGTCAGAGGGCCAATCCTCAGGGAGACATCCCCAGCATCCAGCAGACCCAAGCTGGTGAGATGTGTTATTGAAGCAGGGCAAAAACAAAGAAAACAACAACAGCAAGACACATCTATCACTCGAGGTGGGGGGAAACTTCCACCTATTTGGAGTAACTGTCAATCATTAGGAACATATATTTATTGATTTTACTGACAGGCATGTGAAGAAAATCTATTTGCATATTTACCAAAGGGCCCCAGGGACTGGTATTTCTGGTAATTGGTAATTTCACCTTTGGACACATGACTCACATGTCACATCTGTTTCACCTGTCTTTGTGCTCGTCTCCACCCATGTGTCGCCCATCTTCCCCATTATCCCTAGTGTATTTATACCAGTGTTCTCTGTTTGTCTGTTGCCAGTTCGTCTTGTGTTGTCAGGTCTCATCAGAGTGTTTTCCCGTCTCCCTGCTTTTCTCAAGTTCTGTTCCCTAGTTTCTCCGGTTTTGACAATTCTGCCTGCCCTGACCCTGAGACTGCCTGCCGTTCTGTACCTTATGGCCTCCGATCTGGATTACTGAGACTGTCTGCCATTTGGTACCTTATGGCCTCCGATCTGGATTACTGAGACTGCCTGCCGTTCTGTACTTTATGGACTCTGGTCTGGATTACTGACTTCTGCCTGCCTTTGACCTGTCATTTTTCCTGCCCCCTGTTCTAGTAATAAAATTTTGTTACTTCGACACTGTCTGCATCTGAGTCTTTTCCTGAAACGTGATATCACATCGTGATTCATTCATCCATTAAAACAACACTGCCTGTTAAATCAAAAATACACCAAATAGAATTACAACTCTTGATAACTCCATAAGTTAATAATTGTATCCCATAAGGTAATGGTAAAATAGACTACGGACTGGTGTCCCTCATTCAGGGGCAGAGCTCTCTCTCTCTCTGTCCTCATGGTCTGAATCACACATGGGACTATTGATGAATGATAAACTTATTCTAATTATTACTATTTACATATAGCCCATTTGTCTCTAGTCTTTCTAGCGTGATCGATCAGGCCTCACCAGGAAGTCAGAGCAGAACAGAGGTCAGAGGTCAGTCAGCCCTATTAATTGAGTGTCTGTTTTCCTGTACCTCAGACATTATTTAAAGATATTTCAAACATTTCAAACATTTTGCGTATCACGTTTACATTGGGATTTTCAAGAGAATTTTCAAGAGAATTTGCAACCAAAACTCTGACAATAAAAAATTCCGAAAATGTCATGCGTACAGCATCCTAAAACCAAAATAAAAAGGCAATATTTCAAAACAGAGTATCTACCACTAACACATATTAATTAACAGGTAGGTTGTGTGTGGATGCTGGTGTGTATATACTAAAAATCGTAGGGTAAAAAAAATATATAAAAAAATATAAAAAATGTTCAGGCTTCATTACTTCATTTGGGAGCTCCCTTAACAGCTGGTACCTTTTAACTGCTCTGCTAAGGCGCGTGCCTTTCAAAAGGTAGAGATACAGAATCACTGATAAACATGAACAACAAAAAACTTGGTAGAGGACATTCCATCAGTCGTATACAGAATTATACTTCAGACACGTGTCAGATGATACAGTGTCCCATCAAGCTGTCTAAAGTAAACAATCCCAGAGCACCTCTCAAGTAATCATTGTCATTTTGACCTGTTGCGTTGACACACAATTCTGTACAAACTGTCCCTGGGACATAAACTTAGTCAAAATATAAAACCTGTTTTTTAACAAATCTGCTAGGACCTTCAAAATGTCGGTGCTGGCTTATCAGCTCAGTATTCGGTACTAAAACATTTACTTGGATCTACTTCATTCTGAACACAGTTCTACGTAATGGAAAAAATATTATTGTTTTAATAAGATTACGTTCTTACTTAAATCCCTGGTGCCCCCCACACTATAGAATTGAGTAAAAAATGTGTTGTCTTTAATCATTCATACCGCTGTCCCAAAATTCCCCACTGTGTCCCCACTTACAGCCTGTTTGAGTTCAGTGTCTACTGGCGGGTGTATCTATTGTCCCACAGGAAGCTTATCTCTAACCCAAACAACAGATGACTTAAACACGAGAGCAGTGGGCCAGGCCTTGAAGAGTGAGGCTGTTGAAACTCTCCCCCGTCTCCCACTTCCACATATTAGTTAATAATGTCCACCTCTCTTTATGTCCCCTATTAAAGCCTAATGTTGTGTTCTTCACACTATCCACCTACTTCCTGTTACAACATTATGCACTTTCCTAATGCATTAGTCTTTTACCTCTTTCTATCATTTTATTTTGAATGATAAGTACAAGTCACAGCAACAACAAAAAAACATGTTTTTAATATTGAATATTGAATATTGATTTGCCTATATGTGTATTGGTATGTACACTGCTCAAAAAAATAAAGGGAACAGGCCAGGCCTTGAAGAGTGAGCAGCCTCTAATTTAATATCAGTCTCAATGCTCAATCCCTCTGTCCGACTTGTTAATATTACTAAGATATTGTATTATTACAATGCAATCTGAAAGCCAATTACCATTCACCTTGTTACTTTCACTAGTCTCCATTTCTGCTTCACAATTATTAAGTGTCAATTATTTTTAAGATTTATAAGTAATGTGGTCGATTCAGAAGGGGAGAGATAAACTGTTACTTTAACTGGGCTAGCAGGTAGCCTAGTGGTTAGAGGGGAGGGGTGGCAGGTAGCCTAGTGGTTAGAGTGGAGGGGTGGCAGGTAGCCTAGTGGTTAGAGGGGAGGGGGGCAGGTAGCCTAGTGGTTAGAGGGGAGGGGTGGCAGGTAGCCTAGTGGTTAGAGGGGAGGGGGGCAGGTAGCCTAGTGGTTAGAGGGGAGGGGTGGCAGGTAGCCTAGTGGTTAGAGGGGAGGGGTGGCAGGTAGCCTAGTGGTTAGAGGGGGGGTGGCAGGTAGCCTAGTGGTTAGTGGAGGGGAGCCTAGTGGTTGGCAGGTAGCCTAGTGGTTAGAGTGGAGGGGTGGCAGGTAGCCTAGTGGTTAGAGTGGAGGGGGGGTGGCAGGTAGCCTAGTGGTTAGAGTGGAGGGGTGGCAGGTAGCCTAATGGTTAGAGTGGAGGGGTGACAGGTAGCCTAGTGGTTAGAGGGGGAGGCAGGTAGCCTAGTGGTTAGAGTGGAGGGGTGGCAGGTAGCCTAGTGGTTAGAGTGGAGGGGTGGCAGGTAGCCTAATGGTTAGAGTGGAGGGTGACAGGTAGCCTAGTGGTTAGAGGGGAGGGGTGGCAGGTAGCCTAGTGGTTAGAGTGGAGGGGTGGCAGGTAGACTAGTGGTTAGAGTGGAGGGGTGGCAGGTAGCCTAGTGGTTAGAGGGGAGGGTGGCAGGTAGCCTAGTGGTTAGAGTGGAGGGGTGGCAGGTAGCCTAGTGGTTAGAGGGGGAGGCAGGTAGCCTAGTGGTTAGAGGGGAGGGGTGGCAGGTAGCCTAGTGGTTAGAGGGGAGGGGTGGCAGGTAGCCTAGTGGTTAGAGTGGAGGGTGGCAGGTAGCCTAGTGGTTAGAGTGGAGGGGTGGCAGGTAGCCTAGTGGTTAGAGGGGGAGGCAGGTAGCCTAGTGGTTAGAGTGGAGGGGTGGCAGGTAGCCTAGTGGTTAGAGTGGAGGGGTGGCAGGTAGCCTAATGGTTAGAGTGGAGGGGTGACAGGTAGCCTAGTGGTTAGAGGGGAGGGGTGGCAGGTAGCCTAGTGGTTAGAGTGGAGGGGTGGCAGGTAGACTAGTGGTTAGAGTGGAGGGGTGGCAGGTAGCCTAGTGGTTAGAGGGGAGGGGTGGCAGGTAGCCTAGTGGTTAGAGTGGAGGGGCGGCAGGTAGCCTAGTGGTTAGAGTGGAGGGGTGGCAAGTAGCCTAGTGGTTAGAGTGGAGGGGTGGCAGGTAGCCTAGTGGTTAGAGCGGAGGGGTGGCAGGTAGCCTAGTGGTTAGAGGGGAGGGGAGGCAGGTAGCCTAGTGGTTAGAGGGGAGGGGTGGCAGGTAGCCTAGTGGTTTTAGTGGAGGGGTGGCAGGTAGCCTAGTGGTTAGAGTGGAGGGGTGGCAGGTAGCCTAGTGGTTGAAGGGGAGGGATGGCAGGTAGCCTAGTGGTTAGAGTGGAGGGGTGGCAGGTAGCCTAGTGGTTAGAGTGTAGAGGAGGCAGGTAGCCTAGTGGTTAGAGGGGGGTGGCAGGTAGCCTAGTGGTTAGAGTGGAGGGGTGGCAGGTAGCCTAGTGGTTAGAGTGGAGGGGTGGCAGGTAGCCTAGTGGTTAGAGTGGAGGGGTGGCAGGTAGCCTAGTGGTTAGAGTGGAGGGGTGGCAGGTAGCCTAGTGGTTAGAGGGGAGGGGTGGCAGGTAGCCTAGTGGTTAGAGGGGAGGGGTGGCAGGTAGCCTAGTGGTTAGAGGGGAGGGTGGCAGGTAGCCTAGTGGTTAGAGGGGGAGGCAGGTAGCCTAGTGGTTAGAGGGGGTGGCAGGTAGCCTACTGGTTAGAGCAGGTAGCCTAGTGGTTAGAGTGGAGGGGTAGCAGGTAGCCTAGTGGTTAGAGTGGAGGGGTGGCAGGTAGTCTAGTGGTTAGAGTGGAGGGGTGGCAGGTAGCCTAGTGGTTAGAGTGGAGGGGTGGCAGGTAGCCTAGTGGTTAGAGGGGAGGGGTGGCAGGTAGCCTAGTGGTTAGAGTGTAGAGGAGGCAGGTAGCCTAGTGGTTAGAGTGTAGAGGAGGCAGGTAGCCTAGTGGTTAGAGTGGAGGGGTGGCAGGTAGCCTACTGGTTAGAGTGGAGGGGTGGCAGGTAGCCTAGTGGTTAGAGGGGAGGGGTGGCAGGTAGCCTAGTGGTTAGAGGGGAGGGGTGGCAGGTAGCCTAGTGGTTAGAGGGGAGGGGTGGCAGGTAGCCTAGTGGTTAGAGTGGAGGGGGCAGGTAGCCTAGTGGTTAGAGGGGAGGGGTGGCAGGTAGCCTAGTGGTTAGAGTGGAGGGGCGGCAGGTAGCCTAGTGGTTAGAGTGGAGGGGTGGCAGGTAGCCTAGTGGTTAGAGTGGAGGGTGGCAGGTAGCCTAGTGGTTAGAGGGGAGGGGTGGCAGGTAGCCTAGTGGTTAGAGTGGAGGGGTGGCAGGTAGACTAGTGGTTAGAGTGGAGGGGGCAGGTAGCCTAGTGGTTAGAGGGGAGGGGTGGCAGGTAGCCTAGTGGTTAGAGTGGAGGGGCGGCAGGTAGCCTAGTGGTTAGAGTGGAGGGGTGGCAAGTAGCCTAGTGGTTAGAGTGGAGGGGTGGCAGGTAGCCTAGTGGTTAGAGGGGAGGGGTGGCAGGTAGCCTAGTGGTTAGAGGGGAGGGGTGGCAGGTAGCCTAGTGGTTAGAGGGGAGGGGTGGCAGGTAGCCTAGTGGTTTTAGTGGAGTCGTGGCAGGTAGCCTAGTGGTTAGAGTGGAGGGGTGGCAGGTAGCCTAGTGGTTGAAGGGGAGGGATGGCAGGTAGCCTAGTGGTTAGAGTGGAGGGGTGGCAGGTAGCCTAGTGGTTAGAGTGTAGAGGAGGCAGGTAGCCTAGTGGTTAGAGGGGGGTGGCAGGTAGCCTAGTGGTTAGAGTGGAGGGGTGGCAGGTAGCCTAGTGGTTAGAGTGGAGGGGTGGCAGGTAGCCTAGTGGTTAGAGTGGAGGGGTGGCAGGTAGCCTAGTGGTTAGAGTGGAGGGGTGGCAGGTAGCCTAGTGGTTAGAGGGGAGGGGTGGCAGGTAGCCTAGTGGTTAGAGGGGAGGGGTGGCAGGTAGCCTAGTGGTTAGAGGGGGGAGGCAGGTAGCCTAGTGGTTAGAGGGGGGTGGCAGGTAGCCTAGTGGTTAGAGCAGGTAGCCTAGTGGTTAGAGTGGAGGGGTAGCAGGTAGCCTAGTGGTTAGAGTGGAGGGGTGGCAGGTAGTCTAGTGGTTAGAGTGGAGGGGTGGCAGGTAGCCTAGTGGTTAGAGTGGAGGGGTGGCAGGTAGCCTAGTGGTTAGAGTGGAGGGGTGGCAGGTAGCCTAGTGGTTAGAGGGGAGGGGTGGCAGGTAGCCTAGTGGTTAGAGTGGAGGGGTGGCAGGTAGTCTAGTGGTTAGAGTGTAGAGGAGGCAGGTAATCCTAGTGGTTAGAGTGTAGAGGAGGCAGGTAGCCTAGTGGTTAGAGTGGAGGGGTGGCAGGTAGCCTAGTGGTTAGAGTGGAGGGGTGGCAGGTAGCCTAGTGGTTAGAGGGGAGGGGTGGCAGGTAGCCTAGTGGTTAGAGGGGGGGTGGCAGGTAGCCTAGTGGTTAGAGGGGAGGGTGGCAGGTAGCCTAGTGGTTAGAGTGGAGGGGGCAGGTAGCCTAGTGGTTAGAGGGGAGGGGTGGCAGGTAGCCTAGTGGTTAGAGTGGAGGGGCGGCAGGTAGCCTAGTGGTTAGAGTGGAGGGGTGGCAGGTAGCCTAGTGGTTAGAGTGGAGGGGTGGCAGGTAGCCTAGTGGTTAGAGGGGAGGGGTGGCAGGTAGCCTAGTGGTTAGAGTGGAGGGGTGGCAGGTAGACTAGTGGTTAGAGTGGAGGGGGCAGGTAGCCTAGTGGTTAGAGGGGAGGGGTGGCAGGTAGCCTAGTGGTTAGAGTGGAGGGGCGGCAGGTAGCCTAGTGGTTAGAGTGGAGGGGTGGCAAGTAGCCTAGTGGTTAGAGTGGAGGGGTGGCAGGTAGCCTAGTGGTTAGAGGGGAGGGGTGGCAGGTAGCCTAGTGGTTAGAGGGGAGGGGTGGCAGGTAGCCTAGTGGTTAGAGGGGAGGGGTGGCAGGTAGCCTAGTGGTTTTAGTGGAGTCGTGGCAGGTAGCCTAGTGGTTAGAGTGGAGGGTGGCAGGTAGCCTAGTGGTTGAAGGGGAGGGATGGCAGGTAGCCTAGTGGTTAGAGTGGAGGGGTGGCAGGTAGCCTAGTGGTTAGAGTGTAGAGGAGGCAGGTAGCCTAGTGGTTAGAGGGGGTGGCAGGTAGCCTAGTGGTTAGAGTGGAGGGGTGGCAGGTAGCCTAGTGGTTAGAGTGGAGGGGTGGCAGGTAGCCTAGTGGTTAGAGTGGAGGGGGTGGCAGGTAGCCTAGTGGTTAGAGTGGAGGGGTGGCAGGTAGCCTAGTGGTTAGAGGGGAGGGGTGGCAGGTAGCCTAGTGGTTAGAGGGGAGGGGTGGCAGGTAGCCTAGTGGTTAGAGGGGGAGGCAGGTAGCCTAGTGGTTAGAGGGGGTGGCAGGTAGCCTAGTGGTTAGAGCAGGTAGCCTAGTGGTTAGAGTGGAGGGGTAGCAGGTAGCCTAGTGGTTAGAGTGGAGGGTGGCAGGTAGTCTAGTGGTTAGAGTGGAGGGGTGGCAGGTAGCCTAGTGGTTAGAGTGGAGGGGTGGCAGGTAGCCTAGTGGTTAGAGTGGAGGGTGGCAGGTAGCCTAGTGGTTAGAGGGGAGGGTGGCAGGTAGCCTAGTGGTTAGAGTGGAGGGGTGGCAGGTAGTCTAGTGGTTAGAGTGTAGAGGAGGCAGGTAATCCTAGTGGTTAGAGTGTAGAGGAGGCAGGTAGCCTAGTGGTTAGAGTGGAGGGGTGGCAGGTAGCCTAGTGGTTAGAGTGGAGGGGTGGCAGGTAGCCTAGTGGTTAGAGGGGAGGGGTGGCAGGTAGCCTAGTGGTTAGAGTGTAGAGGAGGCAGGTAGCCTAGTGGTTAGAGTGTAGAGGAGGCAGGTAGCCTAGTGGTTAGAGTGGAGGGGTGGCAGGTAGCCTACTGGTTAGAGTGGAGGGGTGGCAGGTAGCCTAGTGGTTAGAGGGAGTGGTGGCAGGTAGCCTAGTGGTTAGAGGGGAGGGGTGGCAGGTAGCCTAGTGGTTAGAGCAGGTAGCCTAGTGGTTAGAGTGGAGGGGTAGCAGGTAGCCTAGTGGTTAGAGTGGAGGGGTGGCAGGTAGTCTAGTGGTTAGAGTGGAGGGGTGGCAGGTAGCCTAGTGGTTAGAGTGGAGGGGTGGCAGGTAGCCTAGTGGTTAGAGTGGAGGGGTGGCAGGTAGCCTAGTGGTTAGAGGGGAGGGGTGGCAGGTAGCCTAGTGGTTAGAGTGGAGGGGTGGCAGGTAGTCTAGTGGTTAGAGTGTAGAGGAGGCAGGTAATCCTAGTGGTTAGAGTGTAGAGGAGGCAGGTAGCCTAGTGGTTAGAGTGGAGGGGTGGCAGGTAGCCTAGTGGTTAGAGTGGAGGGGTGGCAGGTAGCCTAGTGGTTAGAGGGGAGGGTGGCAGGTAGCCTAGTGGTTAGAGTGTAGAGGAGGCAGGTAGCCTAGTGGTTAGAGTGTAGAGGAGGCAGGTAGCCTAGTGGTTAGAGTGGAGGGGTGGCAGGTATTCTACTGGTTAGAGTGGAGGGGTGGCAGGTAGCCTAGTGGTTAGAGGGGAGGGGTGGCAGGTAGCCTAGTGGTTAGAGGGGAGGGGTGGCAGGTAGCCTAGTGGTTAGAGGGGAGGGTGGCAGGTAGCCTAGTGGTTAGAGTGGAGGGGGCAGGTAGCCTAGTGGTTAGAGGGGAGGGGTGGCAGGTAGCCTAGTGGTTAGAGTGGAGGGCGGCAGGTAGCCTAGTGGTTAGAGTGGAGGGGTGGCAGGTAGCCTAGTGGTTAGAGTGGAGGGGTGGCAGGTAGCCTAGTGGTTAGAGGGGAGGGGTGGCAGGTAGCCTAGTGGTTAGAGTGGAGGGGTGGCAGGTAGACTAGTGGTTAGAGTGGAGGGGGCAGGTAGCCTAGTGGTTAGAGGGGAGGGGTGGCAGGTAGCCTAGTGGTTAGAGTGGAGGGGCGGCAGGTAGCCTAGTGGTTAGAGTGGAGGGGTGGCAAGTAGCCTAGTGGTTAGAGTGGAGGGGTGGCAGGTAGCCTAGTGGTTAGAGGGGAGGGGTGGCAGGTAGCCTAGTGGTTAGAGGGGAGGGGTGGCAGGTAGCCTAGTGGTTAGAGGGGAGGGGTGGCAGGTAGCCTAGTGGTTTTAGTGGAGGGGTGGCAGGTAGCCTAGTGGTTAGAGTGGAGGGTGGCAGGTAGCCTAGTGGTTGAAGGGGAGGGATGGCAGGTAGCCTAGTGGTTAGAGTGGAGGGGTGGCAGGTAGCCTAGTGGTTAGAGTGTAGAGGAGGCAGGTAGCCTAGTGGTTAGAGTGGAGGGGTGGCAGGTAGCCTAGTGGTTAGAGTGGAGGGTGGCAGGTAGCCTAGTGGTTAGAGTGGAGGGGTGGCAGGTAGCCTAGTGGTTAGAGTGGAGGGGTGGCAGGTAGCCTAGTGGTTAGAGGGGAGGGGTGGCAGGTAGCCTAGTGGTTAGAGGGGAGGGGTGGCAGGTAGCCTAGTGGTTAGAGGGGAGGGGTGGCAGGTAGCCTAGTGGTTAGAGGGGGAGGCAGGTAGCCTAGTGGTTAGAGGGGGTGGCAGGTAGCCTAGTGGTTAGAGCAGGTAGCCTAGTGGTTAGAGTGGAGGGGTAGCAGGTAGCCTAGTGGTTAGAGTGGAGGGTGGCAGGTAGTCTAGTGGTTAGAGTGGAGGGGTGGCAGGTAGCCTAGTGGTTAGAGTGGAGGGGTGGCAGGTAGCCTAGTGGTTAGAGGGGAGGGTGGCAGGTAGCCTAGTGGTTAGAGTGTAGAGGAGGCAGGTAGCCTAGTGGTTAGAGTGTAGAGGAGGCAGGTAGCCTAGTGGTTAGAGTGGAGGGGTGGCAGGTAGCCTACTGGTTAGAGTGGAGGGGTGGCAGGTAGCCTAGTGGTTAGAGGGGAGGGGTGGCAGGTAGCCTAGTGGTTAGAGGGAGGGGTGGCAGGTAGCCTAGTGGTTAGAGGAGGGGTGGCAGGTAGCCTAGTGGTTAGAGTGGAGGGGGCAGGTAGCCTAGTGGTTAGAGGGGAGGGGTGGCAGGTAGCCTAGTGGTTAGAGTGGAGGGGCGGCAGGTAGCCTAGTGGTTAGAGTGGAGGGTGGCAGGTAGCCTAGTGGTTAGAGGGGAGGGGTGGCAGGTAGCCTAGTGGTTAGAGTGTAGAGGAGGCAGGTAGCCTAGTGGTTAGAGTGTAGAGGAGGCAGGTAGCCTAGTGGTTAGAGTGGAGGGGTGGCAGGTAGCCTACTGGTTAGAGTGGAGGGGTGGCAGGTAGCCTAGTGGTTAGAGGGGAGGGGTGGCAGGTAGCCTAGTGGTTAGAGGGGAGGGGTGGCAGGTAGCCTAGTGGTTAGAGGGGAGGGGTGGCAGGTAGCCTAGTGGTTAGAGTGGAGGGGGCAGGTAGCCTAGTGGTTAGAGGGGAGGGGTGGCAGGTAGCCTAGTGGTTAGAGTGGAGGGGCGGCAGGTAGCCTAGTGGTTAGAGTGGAGGGGTGGCAGGTAGCCTAGTGGTTAGAGTGGAGGGTGGCAGGTAGCCTAGTGGTTAGAGGGGAGGGGTGGCAGGTAGCCTAGTGGTTAGAGTGGAGGGGTGGCAGGTAGACTAGTGGTTAGAGTGGAGGGGGCAGGTAGCCTAGTGGTTAGAGGGGAGGGGTGGCAGGTAGCCTAGTGGTTAGAGTGGAGGGCGGCAGGTAGCCTAGTGGTTAGAGTGGAGGGGTGGCAGGTAGACTAGTGGTTAGAGTGGAGGGGGCAGGTAGCCTAGTGGTTAGAGGGGAGGGGTGGCAGGTAGCCTAGTGGTTAGAGTGGAGGGGCGGCAGGTAGCCTAGTGGTTAGAGTGGATGGGTGGCAAGTAGCCTAGTGGTTAGAGTGGAGGGGTGGCAGGTAGCCTAGTGGTTAGAGGGGAGGGTGGCAGGTAGCCTAGTGGTTAGAGGGGAGGGGTGGCAGGTAGCCTAGTGGTTAGAGGGGAGGGGTGGCAGGTAGCCTAGTGGTTTTAGTGGAGGGGTGGCAGGTAGCCTAGTGGTTAGAGTGGAGGGGTGGCAGGTAGCCTAGTGGTTGAAGGGGAGGGATGGCAGGTAGCCTAGTGGTTAGAGTGGAGGGGTGGCAGGTAGCCTAGTGGTTAGAGTGTAGAGGAGGCAGGTAGCCTAGTGGTTAGAGGGGGGTGGCAGGTAGCCTAGTGGTTAGAGTGGAGGGGTGGCAGGTAGCCTAGTGGTTAGAGTGGAGGGGTGGCAGGTAGCCTAGTGGTTAGAGTGGAGGGGTGGCAGGTAGCCTAGTGGTTAGAGTGGAGGGGTGGCAGGTAGCCTAGTGGTTAGAGTGGAGGGTGGCAGGTAGCCTAGTGGTTAGAGTGGAGGGGTGGCAGGTAGCCTAGTGGTTAGAGGGAGGGTGGCAGGTAGCCTAGTGGTTAGAGGGGAGGGGTGGCAGGTAGCCTAGTGGTTAGAGGGGGAGGCAGGTAGCCCTAGTGGTTAGAGGGGGTGGCAGGTAGCCTAGTGGTTAGAGCAGGTAGCCTAGTGGTTAGAGTGGAGGGGTAGCAGGTAGCCTAGTGGTTAGAGTGGATGGGTGGCAGGTAGTCTAGTGGTTAGAGTGGAGGGGTGGCAGGTAGCCTAGTGGTTAGAGTGGAGGGGTGGCAGGTAGCCTAGTGGTTAGAGGGGAGGGGTGGCAGGTAGCCTAGTGGTTAGAGTGGAGGGGTGGCAGGTAGTCTAGTGGTTAGAGTGTAGAGGAGGCAGGTAGCCTAGTGGTTAGAGTGTAGAGGAGGCAGGTAGCCTAGTGGTTAGAGTGGAGGGGTGGCAGGTAGCCTAGTGGTTAGAGTGGAAGGGTGGCAGGTAGCCTAGTGGTTAGAGTGGAGGGGTGGCAGGTAGCCTAGTGGTTAGAGTGGAGGGGTGGCAGGTAGCCTAGTGGTTAGAGTGGAGGGTGGCAGGTAGCCTAGTGGTTAGAGTGGAGGGGTGGCAGGTAGCCTAGTGGTTAGAGTGGAGGGTAGGCAGGTAGCCTAGTGGTTAGAGAGGGGAGGCAGGTAGCCTAGTGGTTAGAGTGGGGAGGCAGGTAGCCTAGTGGTTAGAGTGGAGGGGTGGCAGGTAGCCTAGTGGTTAGAGTGGAGGGGTGACAGGTAGCCTAGTGGTTAGAGTGGAGGGGTGGCAGGTAGCCTAGTGGTTAGAGGGAGGGGTGGCAGGTAGCCTAGTGGTTAGAGTGGAGGGGTGGCAGGTAGCCTAGTGGTTAGAGGGAGGGTGGCAGGTAGCCTAGTGGTTAGAGTGGAGGGTGGCAGGTAGCCTAGTGGTTAGAGTGGAGGGGTGGCAGGTAGCCTAGTGGTTAGAGTGGAGGGGTGGCAGGTAGCCTAGTGGTTAGAGTGTAGAGGAGGCAGGTAGCCTAGTGGTTAGAGTGTAGAGGAGGCAGGTAGCCTAGTGGTTAGAGTGGAGGGGTGGTAGGTAGCCTAGTGGTAAGAGTGGAGGGGTGGCAGGTAGCCTAGTGGTTAGAGTGGAGGGTGGCAGGTAGCCTAGTGGTTAGAGGGGAGGGGTGGCAGGTAGCCTAGTGGTTAGAGGGGAGGGGTGGCAGGTAGCCTAGTGGTTAGAGGGGAGGGGTGGCAGGTAGCCTAGTGGTTAGAGGGGGAGGCAGGTAGCCTAGTGGTTAGAGCGTTGGACCAGTAACCAGCAGGTAGCCTAATGGTTAGAGCGTTGGACCAGTAACCAGCAGGTAGCCTAGTGGTTAGAGCATTGGACTAGTAACCAGCAGGTAGCCTAGTAGTTAGAGGGGGGCTAGCAGGTAGCCTAGTGTTTAGAGGGGGGCTAGCAGGTAGCCTAGTGGTTAGAGGGGGGCTAGCAGGTAGCCTAGTGGTTAGAGGGGGGCTAGCAGGTAGCCTAGTGGTTAGAGGGGGGCTAGCAGGTAGCCTAGTGTTTAGAGGGGGCCAGCAGGTAGCCCAGTGGTTAGAGGGGCTAGCAGGTAGCCTAGTGGTTAGAGGGGGCCAGCAGGTAGCCTAGTGTTTAGAGGGGGGCTAGCAGGTAGCCTAGTGGTTAGAGGGGGGCTAGCAGGTAGCCTAGTGGTTAGAGGGGGGCTAGCAGGTAGCATAGTGTTTAGAGCATTGGACTAGTAAGACCAGTAAGTAGTAAGTAGACCAGTTAACCCACTGTTCCTAGACCAGTTAACCCACTGTTCCTAGACCAGTTAACCCACTGTTCCTAGGCCAGTTAACCCACTGTTCCTAGACCAGTTAAGCCCACTGTTCCTAGACCAGTTAACCCACTGTTCCTAGACCAGTTAACCCCACTGTTCCTAGACCAGTTAACCCATTGTTCCTAGACCAGTTAACCCACTGTTCCTAGACCAGTTAACCCACTGTTCCTAGACCAGTTAACCCACTGTTCCTAGACCAGTTAACCCACTGTTCCTAGACCAGTTAACCCACTGTTCCTAGACCAGTTAACCCACTGTTCCTAGACCAGTTAACCCCACTGTTCCTAGACCAGTTAACCCCACTGTTCCTAGACCAGTTAACCCACTGTTCCTAGACCAGTTAACCCCACTGTTCCTAGACCAGTTAACCCACTGTTCCTAGACCAGTTAACCCACTGTTCCTAGACCAGTTAACCCACTGTTCCTAGACCAGTTAACCCCCTGTTCCTAGACCAGTTAACCCCACTGTTCCTAGACCAGTTAACCCATTGTTCCTAGACCAGTTAACCCACTGTTCCTAGACCAGTTAACCCACTGTTCCTAGACCAGTTAACCCACTGTTCCTAGACCAGTTAACCCACTGTTCCTAGACCTGTTAACCCACTGTTCCTAGACCAGTTAACCCACTGTTCCTAGACCAGTTACCCCCACTGTTCCTAGACCAGTTAACCCACTGTTCCTAGACCAGTTAACCCACTTTTCCTAGGCCGTCATCCAAAATAATAATTGGTTCTTTAACTGACTTGCCTAGTTAAATAAAGGTAAAATAAATAAAATCAGTCCACTGTCATTGTAATGTTCTATCCATAAGGTATCTGACACCTGAGACAAAGTACACTGGGAGGCCGTGTCAGATCCTCACTCCTCCTGGGGGAGTGGTTCAATTTGTCTGCTTACTCACTGGTTTAATATCTCATCGTTTGGGAAACAATAAACTGTAGCATTAAGTTTTGTTGACAGAAAATCTTGTTCAACACTAAGATTTATTAGTTAAGGGGGTAAGTCAAGTGGTGTACAATGCTTATCGTACCTCAAATGATCCATAAAGGGACCATGCTGAACATTTCGAAGAATACTTTTAACACCACTTAAGTAGGTCTAGGTGTTGGATATTATTATAATTTGTTATATTGTTACTTTGTCAGATCTCTAGTAACCCATTATACTCAATTTGATGTTACTTTACCTCTAGTAACCCATTATATTCAATATGATGTTACTTTACCTCTAGTAACCCATTATACTCAATATGATGTTAGTTTACCTCTAGTAACCCATTATATTCAATTTGATGTTACTTTACCTCTAGTAACCCATTATATTCAATATGATGTTACTTTACCTCTAGTAACCCATTATATTCAATATGATGTTACTTTACCTCTAGTAACCCATTATATTCAATATGATGTTAGTTTACCTCTAGTAACCCATTATATTCAATATGATGTTACTTTACCTCTAGTAACCCATTATACTCAATATGATGTTAGTTTACCTCTAGTAACCCATTATATTCAATATGATGTTACTTTACCTCTAGTAACCCATTATATTCAATATGATGTTACTTTACCTCTAGTAACCCATTATATTCAATATGATGTTACTTTACCTCTAGTAACCCATTATACTCAATATGATGTTACTTTACCTCTAGTAACCCATTATATTCAATATGATGTTACTTTACCTCTAGTAACCCATTATATTCAATATGATGTTACTTTACCTCTAGTAACCCATTATATTCAATATGATGTTACTTTACCTCTAGTAACCCATTATATTCAATATGATGTTACTTTACCTCTAGTAACCCATTATACTCAATATGATGTTACTTTACCTCTAGTAACCCATTATATTCAATATGATGTTACTTTACCTCTAGTAACCCATTATATTCAATATGATGTTACTTTACCTCTAGTAACCCATTATATTCAATATGATGTTACTTTACCTCTAGTAACCCATTATATTCAATATGATGTTACTTTACCTCTAGTAACCCATTATACTCAATATGATGTTAGCTTACCTCTAGTAACCCATTATATTCAATATGATGTTAGTTTACCTCTAGTAACCCATTATATTCAATATGATGTTACTTTACCTCTAGTAACCCATTATATTCAATATGATGTTAGTTTACCTCTAGTAACCCATTATATTCAATATGATGTTACTTTACCTCTAGTAACCCATTATATTCAATATGATGTTACTTTACCTCTAGTAACCCATTATACTCAATATGATGTTACTTTACCTCTAGTAACCCATTATACTCAATATGATGTTAGTTTACCTCTAGTAACCCATTATATTCAATTTGATGTTACTTTACCTCTAGTAACCCATTATACTCAATATGATGTTAGTTTACCTCTAGTAACCCATTATATTCAATATGATGTTACTTTACCTCTAGTAACCCATTATATTCAATATGATGTTAGTTTACCTCTAGTAACCCATTATACTCAATTTGATGTTACTTTACCTCTAGTAACCCATTATATTCAATATGATGTTACTTTACCTCTAGTAACCCATTATACTCAATATGATGTTACTTTACCTCTAGTAACCCATTATATTCAATATGATGTTACTTTACCTCTAGTAACCCATTATATTCAATATGATGTTAGTTTACCTCTAGTAACCCATTATACTCAATATGATGTTACTTTACCTCTAGTAACCCATTATACTCAATTTGATGTTACTTTACCTCTAGTAACCCATTATACTCAATTTGATGTTAGTTTACCTCTGGTAACCCATTATATTCAATATGATGTTACTTTACCTCTAGTAACCCATTATACTCAATTTGATGTTAGTTTACCTCTAGTAACCCATTATACTCAATTTGATGTTACTTTACCTCTAGTAACCCATTATACTCAATTTGATGTTACTTTACCTCTAGTAACCCATTATACTCAATTTGATGTTACTTTACCTCTAGTAACCCATTATACTCAATTTGATGTTACTTTACCTCTAGTAACCCATTATACTCGATGTTACTTTACCTCTAGTAACCCATTATACTCAATTTGATGTTACTTTACCTCTAGTAACCCATTATATTCAATATGATGTTACTTTACCTCTAGTAACCCATTATACTCAATTTGATGTTAGTTTACCTCTAGTAACCCATTATACTCAATTTGATGTTACTTTACCTCTAGTAACCCATTATACTCAATTTGATGTTACTTTACCTCTAGTAACCAATTATACTCAATTTGATGTTAGTTTACCTCTAGTAACCCATTATATTCAATATGATGTTACTTTACCTCTAGTAACCCATTATACTCAATTTGATGTTACTTTACCTCTGGTAACCCATTGTACATTTGTGTTACATCACAAATTCCTCCTCTACACCAGTGTTCTATTCATACAGGGGTTTACGTATTCATACAGGGGTTTGCATATTCAGACAGGGGTTTACATATTCATACAGGGGTTTACATATTCATACAGGGGTTTACATATTCATACAGGGGTTTACATATTCATACAGGGGTTTACATATTCATACAGGGGTTTGCATATTCATACAGGGGTTTACATATTCATACAGGGGTTTGCATATTCATACAGGGGTTTGTATATTCTTACAGGGGTTTACATATTCATACAGGGGTTTACATATTCATACAGGGGTTTACATATTCATACAGGGGTTTGCATATTCTTACAAGGGTTTACATATTCATACAGGGGTTTGCATATTCATACAGGGGTTTACATATTCATACAGGTGTTTACATATTCATACAGGGGTTTATATATTCATACAGGGGTTTACATATTCATACAGGGGTTTACATATTCATACAGGGGTTTACATATTCATACAGGGGTTTACATATTCAAATCAAATCAAATCAAATTGTATTTGTCACATACACATGGTTAGCAGATGTTAATGCAAGTGTAGTGAAATGCTTGTGCTTCTAGTTCCGACAATGCAGTGATAACCAACAAGTAATCTAACTAACAATTCTAAAACTACTGTCTTATACACAGTGTAAGGGGATAAAGAATATGTACATAAGGATATATGAGTGAGTGATGGTACAGAGCAGCATACAGTAGATGGTATCGAGTACAGTATATACATATGAGATGAGTATGTAGACAAAGTAAACAAAGTGGCATAGTTAAAGTGGCTAGTGATACATGTATTACATAAGGATGCAGTCGATGATGTAGAGTACAGTATATACGTATGCATATGAGATGAATAATGTAGGGTAAGTAACATTTATATAAGGTAGCATTGTTTAAAGTGGCTAGTGATATATTTACATCATTTCCCATCAATTCCCATTATTAAAGTGGCTGGAGTTGGGTCAGTGTCAATGACAGTGTGTTGGCAGCAGCCACTCAATGTTAGTGGTGGCTGTTTAACAGTCTGATGGCCTTGAGATAGAAGCTGTTTTTCAGTCTCTCAGTCCCAGCTTTGATGCACCTGTACTGACCTCGCCTTCTGGATGATAGCGGGGTGAACAGGCAGTGGTTCGGGTGGTTGATGTCCTTGATGATCTTTATGGCCTTCCTGTAACATCGGGTGGTGTAGGTGTCCTGGAGGGCAGGTAGTTTGCCCCGGTGATGCGTTGTGCAGACCTCACTACCCTCTGGAGAGCCTTACGGTTGAGGGCGGAGCAGTTGCCGTACCAGGCGGTGATACAGCCCGCCAGGATGCTCTCGATTGTGCATCTGTAGAAGTTTGTGAGTGCTTTTGGTGACAAGCCGAATTTCTTCAGCCTCCTGAGGTTGAAGAGGCGCTGCTGCGCCTTCTTCACGACGCTGTCAGTGTGAGTGGACCAATTCAGTTTGTCTGTGATGTGTATGCCGAGGAACTTAAAACTTGCTACCCTCTCCACTACTGTTCCATAAATGTGGATAGGGGGGTGTTCCCTCTGCTGTTTCCTGAAGTCCACAATCATCTCCTTAGTTTTGTTGACGTTGAGTGTGAGGTTATTTTCCTGACACCACACTCCGAGGGCCCTCACCTCCTCCCTGTAGGCCGTCTCGTCGTTGTTGGTAATCAAGCCTACCACTGTTGTGTCGTCCGCAAACTATTCATACAGGGGTTTGCATATTCATACAGGGGTTTACGTATTCATACAGGGGTTTACATATTCATACAGGGGTTTACATATTCATACAGGGGTTTATATATTCATACAGGGGTTTATATATTCATACAGGGGTTTATGTATTCATACAGGGGTTTACGTATTCATACAGGGGTTTACATATTCATACAGGGGTTTACATATTCATACAGGGGTTTACATATTCATACAGGGGTTTGCATATTCATACAGGGGTTTACATATTCATACAGGGGTTTACATATTCATACAGGGGTTTACATATTCATACAGGGGTTTACATATTCATACAGGGGTTTGCATATTCATACAGGGGTTTACATATTCATACAGGGGTTTACATATTCATACAGAGGTTTACATATTCATACGGTGTCACGCCCTGGTCGAAGTATTTTGTATTTATCTTCATGTATTGGGTCAGGCCAGGGTGTGGCATGGAGTTTTTGTATTGTGGTGTGTTTTGTCTTGGTGTTTTGGTGTGTATGTATTTGGGATTGTAGCTAGTAGGGTGTTCTAGCAAAGTCTATGGCTGTCTGGAGTGGTTCTCAATCAGAGGCAGGTGCTTATCGTTGTCTCTGATTAGGAACCATGTTTAGGCAGCCATATTCTTTGAGTTTGTCGTGGGTGATTGTCCTTAGTGTCCTTGTAACTATCTACTGTTAGTTTGCACCAGTTTAGGCTGTTTCGGTTTTCGTTACGTTTATTGTTTTTTGTATTGATTCGTGTTTACGTGTGTTTTTTTTTTTCATTAAACATGGATCGCAATCTACACGCTGCGTTTTGGTCCGACTCTCCTTCACCACACCTAGAAAACCGTTACAGAATCACCCACCACCAACGGACCAAGCAGCGTGTCAACAGGCAGGAGCCACAGGAGCGGCAGCAGGAGCAGCAGCAGGAGCAGCAGCAGCTGCAGTGGGAGAGGCTGCACCACCTGGAGAAATGGACTTGGGAGGAAGAACTGGACGGTAAAGGACCCTGGGCTCAGCCTGGAGAATATCGCCGCCCCAAGGAAGAACTGGAGGCGGCGAAAGCTGAGAGGCGCAGATATTAGGAGGCAGCACGGCGTAGCGGATGGAAGCCTGAGAATCAGCCCCAAAAATGTATTGGGGGGAGGCTCAGGGAGAGTGTGGCAGAGTCAGGAGTCAGACCTGAGCCAACTCTCCCTGTTTATCGTGAGGAGCCAAGGAGGAGACCAGAACCAGAGCCGGTGTTGGAGGTGAGCGAAACAGAGACTGTGAAGGAGTTAATGGGGAAATTGGAGGAGAGAGAAATGAGGGAGTTGCTGTGTTGGTGCTTTTTGCATGGAATTCGCCCGACGGAACGTGTCGGGATTTGATGGCACCTGGGTTAGCGCTCCATACTCGTCCTGAGGTGCGTGTTAGTCGGCTGGTGAAGTTGGTGCCAGCCTCACGCACCAGGCCTCCTGTGCACATCCCTAGCCTTGCACGTCCTGTGCCAACACTGCTCTCAAGATCTCCAGTACGCCTTCACGGTCTAGCCCATCCTGTGCCACCTCCACACTCCAGTCCTCCGGTAGCAGCTCCCCGCACCAGGCTTCCTGTGCGTGTCCTCAATCCAGTACCACCAGTTCCAGCACCACGCACCAGGCCTTCAGTGCGCCTCGTCAGTCTACATGGAGCAGCCAGAGCTGCCAGTCTGCATGAAGCAGCCAGAGCTGTCAGTCTGCATGGAGCAGCCAGAGCTGCCAGTCTGCAAGGAGCTGCCAGTCTGCATGGAGCTGCCAGTCTGCAAGGAGCAGCCAGAGCTGTCAGTCTACATGAAGCAGCCAGAGCTGTCAGTCTTCAAGGAGCTGCCAGTCTGCAAGGAGCTGCCAGTCTGCAAGGAGCTGTCAGTCTGCAAGGAGCCGCCAGTCTGCCCAGCGCCGCCAGTGCCACCAGTCTGCCCAGCGCCGCCAGTGCCCCCAGTCTGCCCAGCGTCGCCAGTCTGCCCAGCGCCGCCAGTGCTCCCAGTCTGCCCAGCGCCGCCAGTGCCGCCAGTCTGCCCAGCGCCGCCAGTGCCCCCAGTCTGCCCAGCGTCGCCAGTCTGCCCAGCACCGCCAGTCTGCCCAGCGCCGCCAGTGCCCCCAGTCTGCCCAGCGTCGCCAGTCTGCCCAGCACCGCCAGTCTGCCCAGCGCCGCCAGTCTGCCCAGCGCCGCCAGTCTGCCCAGTGCCGCCAGTCTGCCCAGCGTCGCCAGTCTGTCAAGATCAGTTAGATCCACCAGTCAGCCAGGATCCACCAGTCTGCCAGGATCCGCCAGAAGTGCCAGTCGGCCAGGATCTGCCAGTAGGCCAGGATCTGCCAGTCGGCCAGGATCTGCCAGTCGGCCAGGATCTGCCAGTCGGCCAGGATCTGCCAGTCAGCCAGGATCTGCCAGTCAGCCAGGATTCGCCAGTCAGCCAGGATCCACCAGTCAGCCAGGATCTGCCAGTCAGCCAGGATCTGCCGGAACCACCAGCCAGCCAGGATCTGGTAGATCCATCAACCTGCCTGAGCTTCTTCTCACTCCTGAGCTTTCTCTCACTCCTGAGCTTCTTCTCACTCCTGAGCTTTCTCTCACTCCTGAGCTTTCTCTCACTCCCGAGCTTTCTCTCACTCCCGAGCTTTCTCTCACTCCCGAGCTTCCCCTCAGTCCCGAGCTGCCTCAGTCCCGAGCTGTCCTTCAGTCCCGATCTGCTCCTCAGTCCCGATCTGCTCCTCAGTCCAGTGGGGTTCTGGGTGAGGACTACTAGGCCATGGTCGGCGGCGAGGGTGGTCTATCCAGGGACGCGAGGAGAGGGGACTAAGACATTGACTGAGTGGGTTCCACGTCCCGCGCCGGAGCCGCCACCATGGACAGACGCCCACCCGGACCCTCCCTATTGTTTTGAGGTGCGTTCGGGAGTCCGCACCTTAGGGGGGGGGGATTCTGTCACGCCCTGGTCTAAGTATTTTGTGTTTATCTTCATGTATTGGGTCAGGCCAGGGTGTGGCATAGAGTTTTTGTATTGTGGTGTGTTTTGTCTTGGTGTTTTGGTGTGTATGTATTTGGGATTGTAGCTAGTGGGGTTATCTAGCAAAGTCTATGGCTGTCTGGAGTGGTTCTCAATCAGAGGCAGGTGCTTATCGTTGTCTCTGATTAGGAACCATGTTTAGGCAGCCATATTCTTTGAGTTTGTCGTGGGTGATTGTCCTTAGTGTCCTTGTAACTATCTACTGTTAGTTTGCAACAGTTTAGGCTGTTTCGGTTTTCGTTACGTTTATTGTTTTTTGTATTGATTCGTGTTTACGTGTGTTTTTTTTTCATTAAACATGGATCGCAATCTACACGCTGCGTTTTGGTCCGACTCTCCTTCACCACACCTAGAAAACCGTTACATTAACTGACTTAAAAAAAAAAAAATTAAATACTGCTCAGGAAGGAGGTGTTCTGTCTCCTAGAGATTAACGTACTTTGGTCCTAAAAGTGCAAAACAATCCCAGAACAACAGCAAAGGACCTTGTGAAGATGCTGGAAGAAACAGGTACAAAAGTATCTATAACCACAGTAAAACAAGTCCTATATCGACATAACCTGAAAGGCCGCTCAGCAAGGAAGAAGCCACTGCTCCAAAACAACCATAAAAAAGCCAGACTACGGTTTGCATCTGCACATGGGGACAAAGATCGAACTTTTCGTACAAAAATAGAACTGTTAGGCCATAATGACCATAGTTATGTTTGAAGGGAAAGGGGGAGGCTTGCAAGACGAAGAACACCATCCCAACCAGACATTAAAGCTTGGTCACAAATGGGTCTTCCAAATGGACAATAACCCCAAGCATACTTCCAAAGTTGTGGCAAAATGGCTTAAGGACAACAAAGTCAAGGTATTGGAGTGGCCATTACAAAGCCCTGACCTCAATCCCATAGGAAATTTGTGCGCAAAACTGAAAAAGCATGTGCGAGCCAGGAGGCCTACAAACCTGACTCAGTTACACCAGCTCTGTCAGGAGGAATGGGCCAAAATTCATCCGACTTATTGTGGGTAGTTTGTGGAAGGCTACTTGAAACGTTTCACCCAAGTTAAACCATTTAAAGGCAATGCTACCAAATACTAACTGAGTGTATGTAAACCTCTGGCCCACTGGGAATGTGATGAAAGAAATAAAAGCTGAAATAAATCATTCTCTCCACTATTATTCTGACATTTCACATTCTTAAAATAAAGTGGTGATCCTAACTGACCTTAAGACAGGGAATTTTTTACTAGGATTAAAAGTCAGGAATTGTGAAAAACTGAGTTTAAATGTATTTGGCTGAGGTGTATGTAAAACTTCCGACTTCAACTGTATTTATAGAGTCCTATTTACAACAGCAATTGTACAGAAACTCCAGAAAGGAAGCAATGCAGCAGATGTAGAGGCATGGTGGCTAGGAAAAACTCCCCTAGAAAGGCTGGAACCTAGGAAGAAACCTAAAGAGGAACCAGGCTCTGAGGGGTGGCCAGGTCTCTTCTGGCTGTTCTGGTTGAGATTATAAAAAAGTACATGGCCAGATCGTTCTTCAAGATGTTCAAATGTTCATAGAAGACCAGCATGGTCTAATAATAATAATAATAATAATAATCACAGTGGTTGTAGAGGGTGCAATAGGTGGGTGGGGGGGGGGATTGAACAGGTCAGAGTTCCTTGGCCGCAGATAGAACAGCAGAAACTGCGTTAGCAGCACGACCAGTTGGACTGGGGACCAAGTGGACTGGGGACCAGGTGGACTGGGGACTGGGGACAAGGTGGACTGGAGACCAGGTGGACAGAGGACCAGGTGGACTGGGGACCAGGTGGATTGGAGACCAGCTGGACTGGGGACTAGGTGGACTGGGGACCAGGTGGACAGAGGACCAGGTGGACTGGGGACCAGGTGGACTGGAGACCAGGTGGACTGGGGACTGGGGACAAGGTAGACTGGGGACCAGGTGGACAGAGGACCAGGTGGACTGGGGACCAGGTGGACTGGAGACCAGGTGGAATGGGGACCAGGTGGATTGGAGACCAGCTGGACTGGGGACTAGGTGGACTGGGGACCAGGTGGACAGAGGACCAGGTGGACTAGGGACTGGGGACCAGGTGGACTAGGGACCAGGTGGACTAGGGACTGGGGACCAGGTGGACTAGGGACCAGGTGGACTAGGGACCAGGTGGACTAGGGACCCGGGGGACTAGGGACCAGGTGGACTAGGGACCCGGGGGACTGGGGACCAGGTGGACTAGGGACTGGGGACCAGGTGGACTAGGGACTGGGGACCAGGTGGACTAGGTGGACTGGGGACCAGGTGGACTGGGGACCAGGTGGACTAGGGATGGAGACAGCAAGGAGTCGTCAGGCCAGGTAGTCTTGAGGCATGGTTCTAGGGCTCAGGTCCTCCGGGAGGGGAGGGAGAAAGGCTCCCTCTTATTCTCCCATCACTCTATCTAAGATCACGCAGGAGAATTACACCAAATATAACAGACTGACCCTAGCCCCCCCGGCACATAGAGTATTGCAGCATAGATACAGGAGACTGAGACGGAGACGGGGGGGGGGGGGACAACAAGGCAGGATATAACCCCACCCACTTTGGCAAAGCACAGCCCTCACACCACTAAAAGGATATCAACAGACCACTAACTTACAACAATGAGACAAGGCCGAGTATAGCCCACGAAGATCTCCCCCCACCGCACGAGCCCAAGGACAGGAAGGATGGAGGAGCGCGAGCAAGCCAGTGACTCAGCCCCCGTAATCAGATCAGAGGCAGAGAATCCAGCAAGGGTGGTTTGTCACACCAGGGCCTTATTTCTATCACAGCATATTGGGATGACTGTCATTCATATTCCATTCACCCAGTTCAATGTAACAACAATAGGTTTAGGCTCCTACGTGACACTCTAATTTTCCCGATACCCATCACGAGGTTGCTACAACCCGGCCTATGAATGAAAGTTTACAATGTAGGAGCACACAGGTCGAGAGACAAATTAGAGGTGACAGACAGTGACATTCAATACCATCTTGCACTCTCTTGCCTGCATCTAGCTGATATAAAAAGTAATCCTTAGTCCAACAGTTGCAAAAGAGAGTTTCTATTGGACAAATTCAGGTATGTTTATCCCCTGTTCTGTTCCGTTTGCTTCCGTTTATGAAACGTTTTCCAACAGAATCGGCAGAATGAATACACCCCTAATCACACATAAGCTCAGATCATTTTCATAGCAGCCACGTTGTATAATTCCTTCTCGCATCTACGCGCTCTCCTCCCCTCACCTCTTCCCATTGCTTGTGGACTTCAATGCACAACTCATCAGCTGTATGTGACCAGGCAACAAAAAAACTTTTCAAGCCAAACCGTAAAAAAAAAAAATCTGATTCTACTATTTGCATCAGTTACCTGATGTTGAATGTAGTCACGGCTCTATGTAGTACTGTGCGCCTCCCATAGTCTGTTCTGGACTTGGGGACTGTGAACAGACCTCTGGTGGCATGTCTGGTGGGGTATGGATGGGTGTCTGAGCTGTGTGCTAGTAGTTTAAACAGGCAGATCGGTACCTTCAGCTTGTCAATACCTCTCACAAATACAAGTAGTTATGAAGTCAATCTCTCCTCCACTTTCATCCAGGAGAGATTGACACGCATATTATTGTATATATATATATAAATATGTATATATTATTAATATTAGCTCTCTGTGTACATCCAAGGGCCAGCACCTGACCACACGACTGAACAGTAGTCCAGGTGTGACAAAACTAGAGCCTGTAGGAACTGCCTTGTTGATAGTGGTAGAGCAGCACTTTATTATGGACAGACTTCTCCCCATCTTAGCTACTGTTGTATCATTATGTTTTGACCATGACAGTTTACAATCCAGGGTTACTCCTCTTAAGAAGGTAGAAACTAGAGCCTATAGGACCTGCCTTGTTGATAGTGTTGTTAAGAAGGTAGAAACTAGAGCCTATAGGACCTGCCTTGTTGATAGTGCTGTTAAGAAGGTAGAAACTAGGGCCTGTAGGACCTGCCTTGTTGATAGTGTTGTTAAGAAGGTAGAAACTAGGGCCTGTAGGACCTGCCTTGTTGATAGTGCTGTTAAGAAGGTAGAAACTAGGGCCTGTGGGACCTGCCTTGTTGATAGTGCTGTTAAGAAGGTATAAACTTTGGCCTGTAGGACCTACCTTGTTGATAGTGTTGTTAAGAAGGAAGAAACTAGAGCCTGTAGGACCTGCCTTGTTGATAGTGTTGTTAAGAAGGTAGAAACTAGGGCCTGTAGGACCTGCCTTGTTGATAGTGTTGTTAAGAAGGTAGAAACTAGGGCCTGTAGGACCTGCCTTGTTGATAGTGTTGTTAAGAAGGTAGAAACTAGAGCCTGTAGGACCTGCCTTGTTGATAGTGTTGTTAAGAAGGTAGAAACTAGGGCCTGTAGGACCTGCCTTGTTGATAGTGTTGTTAAGAAGGTAGAAACTAGAGCCTGTAGGACCTGCCTTGTTGATAGTGCTGTTAAGAAGGTATAAACTAGGGCCTGTAGGACCTGCCTTGTTGATAGTGTTGTTAAGAAGGTAGAAACTAGGGTCTGTAGGACCTGCCTTGTTGATAGTGTTGTTAAGAAGGTAGAAACTAGAGCCTGTAGGACCTGCCTTGTTGATAGTGCTGTTAAGAAGGTAGAAACTAGGGCCTGTGGGACCTGCCTTGTTGATAGTGCTGTTAAGAAGGTATAAACTTTGGCCTGTAGGACCTACCTTGTTGATAGTGTTGTTAAGAAGGAAGAAACTAGAGCCTGTAGGACCTGCCTTGTTGATAGTGTTGTTAAGAAGGTAGAAACTAGGGCCTGTAGGACCTGCCTTGTTGATAGTGTTGTTAAGAAGGTAGAAACTAGGGCCTGTAGGACCTGCCTTGTTGATAGTGTTGTTAAGAAGGTAGAAACTAGAGCCTGTAGGACCTGCCTTGTTGATAGTGTTGTTAAGAAGGTAGAAACTAGGGTCTGTAGGACCTGCCTTGTTGATAGTGTTGTTAAGAAGGTAGAAACTAGGGCCTGTAGGACCTGCCTTGTTGATGGTGCTGTTAAGAAGGTAGAAACTAGGGCCTGTGGGACCTGCCTTGTTGATAGTGCTGTTAAGAAGGTATAAACTTTGGCCTGTAGGACCTACCTTGTTGATAGTGTTGTTAAGAAGGAAGAAACTAGAGCCTGTAGGACCTGCCTTGTTGATAGTGTTGTTAAGAAGGTAGAAACTAGGGCCTGTAGGACCTGCCTTGTTGATAGTGTTGTTAAGAAGGTAGAAACTAGGGCCTGTAGGACCTGCCTTGTTGATAGTGTTGTTAAGAAGGTAGAAACTAGAGCCTGTAGGACCTGCCTTGTTGATAGTGTTGTTAAGAAGGTAGAAACTAGGGCCTGTAGGACCTGCCTTGTTGATAGTGTTGTTAAGAAGGTAGAAACTAGAGCCTGTAGGACCTGCCTTGTTGATAGTGCTGTTAAGAAGGTATAAACTAGGGCCTGTAGGACCTGCCTTGTTGATAGTGTTGTTAAGAAGGTAGAAACTAGGGTCTGTAGGACCTGCCTTGTTGATAGTGTTGTTAAGAAGGTAGAAACTAGAGCCTGTAGGACCTGCCTTGTTGATAGTGTTGTTAAGAAGGTAGAAACTAGGGCCTGTAGGACCTGCCTTGTTGATAGTGCTGTTAAGAAGGTATAAACTAGGGCCTGTAGGACCTGCCTTGTTGATAGTGTTGTTAAGAAGGTAGAGCAGCACTTTATTATGGACAGACTTCTCCCCATCTTAGCTACTGTTGTATCATTATGTTTTGACCATGACAGTTTACAATCCAGGGTTACTCCAAGCAGTTTAGTCACCTCCATTTGCTCAATTTCCACATTATTCATTACGAGATTGAGGTTTAGGGTTTCGTGAATGCTTTTGGTTTTGAAATATTTAGGACTAACTTATTCCTTGCCACCCATTCTGAAACTAACTGCAGCTTTTTGTTCAGTGTTGCAGTCATTTCAGTCGCTGTCGTAGCTGACGTGTACAGTGTTGAGTCATCAAAATACATAGACACACTGGCTTTACTCAATGTAAGGGGCCTAGACAGCTACCCTGGGGAATTCCTGATTCTACCTGGATTATGTTGGAGAGGCTTCCATTAAAGAACACCCTCTGTGTTCTGTTAGACAGGTAACTCTTCATCCACATTATAGCAGGGGGTGTAAAGCCATAACACCCTCTGTGTTCTGTTAGACAGGTAACTCTTTATCCACATTATAGCAGGGGGTGTAAAGCCATAACACCCTCTGTGTTCTGTTAGGTAACTCTTTATCCACAATATAGCAGGGGGTGTAAAGCCATAACACCCGCTGTGTTCTGTTAGACAGGTAACTCTTTATCCACATTATAACAGAGGGTGTAAAGCCATAACACCCTCTGTGTTCTGTTAGACAAGTAACTCTTTATCCACATTATAGCAGGGGGTGTAAAGCCATAACACCCTCTGTGTTCTGTTAGACAGGTAACTCTTCATCCACATTATAGCAGGGGGTGTAAAGCCATAACACCCTCTGTGTTCTGTTAGACAGGTAACTCTTCATCCACATTATAGCAGGGGGTGTAAAGCCATAACACCCTCTGTGTTCTGTTAGACAGGTAACTCTTCATCCACAGTATAGCAGGGGGTGTAAAGCCATAACACCCTCTGTGTTCTGTTAGACCAGTAACTCTTTATCCACATTATAGCAGGGGGTGTAAAGCCATAACACCCTCTGTGTTCTGTTAGACCAGTAACTCTTTATCCACATTATAACAGAGGGTGTAAAGCCATAACACCCTCTGTGTTCTGTTAGACCAGTAACTCTTTATCCACATTATAGCAGGGGGTGTAAAGCCATAACACCCTCTGTGTTCTGTTAGACAGGTAACTCTTTATCCACATTATAGCAGGGGGGTGTAAAGCCATAACACCCTCTGTGTTCTGTTAGACAGGTAACTCTTTATCCACATTATAGCAGGGGGTGTAAAGCCATAACACCCTCTGTGTTCTGTTAGACAGGTAACTCTTTATCCACATTATAGCAGGGGGTGTAAAGCCATAACACCCTCTGTGTTCTGTTAGACAGGTAACTCTTCATCCACATTATAGCAGGGGGTGTAAAGCCATAACACCCTCTGTGTTCTGTTAGACAGGTAACTCTTCATCCACAGTATAGCAGGGGGTGTAAAGCCATAACACCCTCTGTGTTCTGTTAGGTAACTCTTTATCCACATTATAGCAGGGGGTGTAAAGCCATAACACCCTCTGTGTTCTGTTAGGTAACTCGTTATCCACAATATAGCAGGGGGTGTAAAGCCATAACACCTGCTGTGTTCTGTTAGACAGGTAACTCTTTATCCACATTATAGCAGGGGGTGTAAAGCCATAACACCCTCTGTGTTCTGTTAGACAGGTAACTCTTTATCCACATTATAGCAGGGGGTGTAAAGCCAGAACACCCTCTGTGTTGTGTTAGACAGGTAACTCTTTATCCACATTATAGCAGGGGGTGTAAAGCCATAAGACCCTCTGTGTTCTGTTAGACAAGTAACTCTTTATCCACATTATAGCAGGGGGTGTAAAGCCATAACACCCTCTGTGTTCTGTTAGACAGGTAACTCTTTATCCACATTATAGCAGGGGGTGTAAAGCCATAACACCCTCTGTGTTCTGTTAGACATGTAACTCTTTATCCACAGGGGGTGTAAAGCCATAACACCCTCTGTGTTCTGTTAGACCAGTAACTCTTTATCCACATTATAACAGAGGGTGTAAAGCCATAACACCCTCTGTGTTCTGTTAGACCAGTAACTCTTTATCCCCATTATAACAGAGGGTGTAAAGCCATAACACCCTCTGTGTTCTGTTAGACAGGTAACTCTTTATCCACATTATAGCAGGGGGTGTAAAGCCATAACACCCTCTGTGTTCTGTTAGACAGGTAACTCTTTATCCACATTATAGCAGGGGGTGTAAAGCCATAACACCCTCTGTGTTCTGTTAGACCAGTAACTCTTTATCCACATTATAGCAGGGGGTGTAAAGCCATAACACCCTCTGTGTTCTGTTAGACCAGTAACTCTTTATCCACATTATAACAGAGGGTGTAAAGCCATAACACCCTCTGTGTTCTGTTAGACCAGTAACTCTTTATCCACATTATAGCAGGGGGTGTAAAGCCATAACACCCTCTGTGTTCTGTTAGACAGGTAACTCTTTATCCACATTATAGCAGGGGGGTGTAAAGCCATAACACCCTCTGTGTTCTGTTAGACAGGTAACTCTTTATCCACATTATAGCAGGGGGTGTAAAGCCATAACACCCTCTGTGTTCTGTTAGACAGGTAACTCTTTATCCACATTATAGCAGGGGGGTGTAAAGCCATAACACATACGTTTTTTCAGCAGCAGACTATGATCGATAATGTCAAAAGCCACAGTGAAGTCTAACAAAACAGCCCCCCCGCAATCTTTTTCTCATCATTTTTCTCCCAGCCAATCGTCAGTCATTATTTTGTGTAAGTGCTGTGCTTGTTGAGTGTCCTTCCCTATAAGTGTGCTGAAAGTCTGTTGTCAATTTGTTTACTGTAGAATAGAATTGTATCTGGTCAAACACCATTTTTTTCCAGAAGTTTACTGAGGGTTGGTAACAGGCTGATTTGTCGACTATTTGAGCCAGTAAAGGGGTCTTTACTATTCTTGGGTAGAGGAATAACTTTAACTTCCCTCCAGGCCTGAGGGAACACACTTTCTAGTAGGCTTAAATTGAATATATGGCAAATAGGAGTGGCAATATCGTCCGCTATTCTCCTCAGTAATTTTCCATCCAAGTTGTCAGACCCCAGTGTCTTGTCATTGTTAATAGACAACAATAATTTTTACACCTCTTCCTCATTCACTTTACAGAATTCAAAATGTCAGCGTTTGTTGCTGGCATGTCATGCCTAAGTTTGCTTATATTGCCAAAATTTTTTAAAAAATTGTTTAACTAGTTGGCAATATCAGTCGGTTTTTGTAATGAATGAGCCATCTGATTCAATGAATGATGGAGTTGAGTTTGCTTTTTTTTCCCCAAAATGTAATTGATGCTCCAAAGGTTTTTAACATCATTCTTCATGTCATTTGTCTTTGTTTCATAGTGTAGTTTCCTCTTCTTTTTATTCAGTTTAGTCACATGATTTCTCAATTTGCAGTACGTTTGCCAATCGGTTGTGCAGCCAGACTTATTTGCCTCATCCCTCTCAACCAGTGGTGATTTTAGCATTTCAATCTTGGTGGGGGCCAGCAAAGACACTACACAACACTAAACAGTACATTAATTGCACTATAACGGCGTCAAGCGGTGCCCACAAACCGTTAGGGTTTGTCCCAACAACAGCTTTCTTTCCAGCACCATGCAGTGAATCCTTACCACCGCTATACCTAGCTATCAGCAGAGCATTCTTTCCAGCACCATGCAGTGAATCCTTACCACCGCTATACCTAGCTATCAGCAGAGCATTTTCTGCCAGTGAAACAGAGCCATTCAGCCTGATTTACTGCCTTTTCAAAGCACAGCTGATATGGTTGACTTGCATTGCGTCATTTTCAATTAAGACCTCGGTTTCTACTGACAATTGAGCTGTACAAACTATAGCAAAAGGGAACGATGATGAGTGGATAAGAGGCATTGCGTCATTTTCGATTAAGACATTAATGAGCGACAGACGACGGATGTGTTCAGTACTTTTGAAGGGTACAGCGACAGAATGCAGAACATGGGCTGCTCTTACAGTATTTTCCCTGTACACCAAGTCAAAACCGTAGGATAAATAAAGGGGTCATATAAGCAGACAAGTAAACCTCGTATTAGATGACATTTCTCAAAAAACAGGTTATAGGCTACATGTGAAGCACCACCGGGTCAGAACAGTAACATTAGGTGAAATTAAGAGGTGAAAATAGACCAAATTATTAGGGTGAGGCACATGGGCTACTAACAGCTTACTACACAACATACACTTAGTATCACTTTCTTAGCTACAGTATACACATCTCCCTGGCATATTACATCATTTATGCAGCAGCATACAAGACATTTATGGACTCACCTTGTTGTGCTTGAACAGGAAGTTGGCACGGCGGTTTTGTCATCAAAGTCTAACTCTGGATTTATGATTTATCCCCAGTCCCTAGTCCACCTGGTCCCTAGTCCACTGGTCCCTAGTCCACTGAAAAAAACACGCACAGCCACTCTATTGAATAGCAGGCTATTGGTTGCTTTGCACTGCTTGCAGTTAGCTCCAAACGACTCATTGTTGAATTAGCGATTTCCAACTTGTTGTGTAATCTTTATGTCCAATGGCCGATGAGCACCGATACGTTTCATCTATCATTTCTCTTCATTATTTCTCGTCACATGACAAGGATTCAAAAGGATTTGCCAGTAGATTGTCGACATCGTGATGATGAATGCCAGCTAAGACTTTACATTTACATTTAACATTTAAGTCATTTAGCAGACGCTCTTATCCAGAGCGACTTACAAATTGGTGCGTTCACCTTATGACATCCAATGGAAAGCAAGATGTTGACATGATCAGTCCAATCAAAAGCTGCTGGACATATAACGTGATTTGATGTCATTTTATCTGTGGCCAATGACCTTGAGCCTTATTGGAAAGGCACTTGTAATATAACTCTATGGTAAGGACATAAACTTCACGATGGTGTAGTGTCCCTATGAGTAATAGAACACTGAGCCAATCACGGCGCAATGCTCCTATTTTTTGCTGGCTCGCCCAACCACCACAGAAAGCACTGAGCTAGGCTGAAACACATGCATTTTGGAGCGGCCTTACTCAAGAAAACAAAAAAAGAGACCATGTGTGTATTCGGCTTTATTAACTCAATGATAAATATTGTTTTTTACATTGTTTTTGCAAACTGATATGTGACACGTATTAATGCCAAAATAACATGCAAAACAGGCAAGCCAAAAAATATGTATATATTATTATTATATTTTTTATATATATAAAAATGTGGGGCTCAAAACCACTGAACCCTGAATGACGGGTCGCCAACCATGCAATTTCTCAATTCCTCATCAATCCATAGAGATTTAGCAGTTTTTACAGTCATTTTCTTAGTGGGTGGATGCTTATTGGTAACTGGGATTAGCAATTTTATAAATGTGTCAAGTGCAGCATCTGGTTGCTCCTCATTACACACCACGGACCAACAGATATGCTTTACATCAACAACATAGGAATCACAACAAAACATATTGTATGACCTCTTATACACTATATTAGGCCCAGCCTGACCTCTTATACACTATATTAGGCCCAGCCTGACCTCTTATACACTATATTAGGCCCAGCCTGACCTCTTATACACTATATTAGGCCCAGCCTGACCTCTTATACACTATATTAGGCCCAGCCTGACCTCTTATACACTATATTAGGCCCTGCCTTTGGAACTTTGGTTTTCCTAGATATGCTACTATATTGTGATCGTTTCATGAACCTTGTTTCTGAAGCTACGTATGTTAATGTGAGTTATTTTGTGCACTTTTCTGGGGATGCTTTCTTGTTTTCATTGCTTTACTGGGAAGCTTAGCAGAAGTAGATATTCTCATCTTATTTATGTTAGTGGACTTCCTACTAGAACTAACACATTTACATTACATTTAAGTCATTTAGCAGACGCTCTTATCCAGAGCGACTTACAAATTGGTGCGTTCACCTTATGACATCCAGTGGAACTGCCACTTTACAATAGTGCATCTAAATCTTTTAAGGGGGGTGAGAAGGATTACTTTATCCTATCCTAGGTATTCCTTAAAGAGGTGGGGTTTCAGGTGTCTCCGGAAGGTGGTGATTGACTCCGCTGTCCTGGCGTCGTGAGGGAGTTTGTTCCACCATTGGGGGGCCAGAGCAGCGAACAGTTTTGACTGGGCTGAGCGGGAACTGTACTTCCTCAGTGGTAGGGAGGCGAGCAGGCCAGAGGTGGATGAACGCAGTGCCCTTGTTTGGGTGTAGGGCCTGATCAGAGCCTGGAGGTACTGAGGTGCCGTTCCCTCACAGCTCCGTAGGCAAGCACCATGGTCTTGTAGCGGATGCGAGCTTCAACTGGAAGCCAGTGGAGGGAGCGGAGGAGCGGGGTGACGTGAGAGAACTTGGGAAGGTTGAACACCAGACGGGCTGCGGCGTTCTGGATGAGTTGTAGGGGTTTAATGGCACAGGCAGGGAGCCCAGCCAACAGCGAGTTGCAGTAATCCAGACGGGAGATGACAAGTGCCTGGATTAGGACCTGCGCCGCTTCCTGTGTGAGGCAGGGTCGTACTCTGCGGATGTTGTAGAGCATGAACCTACAGAAACGGGCCACCGCCTTGATGTTCGTTGAGAACGACAGGGTGTTGTCCAGGATCACGCCAAGGTTCTTAGCGCTCTGGGAGGAGGACACAATGGAGTTGTCAACCGTGATGGCGAGATCATGGAACGGGCAGTCCTTCCCCGGAAGGAAGAGCAGCTCCGTCTTGCCGAGGTTCAGCTTGAGGTGGTGATCCATCATCCACACTGATATGTCAGCCAGACATGCAGAGATGCGATTCGCCACCTGGTCATCAGAAGGGGGAAAGGAGAAGATTAATTGTGTGTCGTCTGCATAGCAATGATAGGAGAGACCATGTGAGGTTATGACAGAGCCAAGTGACTTGGTGTATAGCGAGAATAGGAGAGGGCCTAGAACAGAGCCCTGGGGGACGCCAGTGGTGAGAGCGCGTGGTGAGGAGACAGATTCTCGCCACGCCACCTGGTAGGAGCGACCTGTCAGGTAGGACGCAATCCAAGCGTGGGCCGCGCCGGAGATGCCCAACTCGGAGAGGGTGGAGAGGAGGATCTGATGGTTCACAGTATCGAAGGCAGCCGATAGGTCTAGAAGGATGAGAGCAGAGGAGAGAGAGTTAGCTTTAGCAGTGCGGAGCGCCTCCGTGATACAGAGAAGAGCAGTCTCAGTTGAATGACTAGTCTTGAAACCTGACTGATTTGGATCAAGAAGGTCATTCTGAGAGAGATAGCGGGAGAGCTGGCCAAGGACGGCACGTTCAAGAGTTTTGGAGAGAAAAGAAAGAAGGGATACTGGTCTGTAGTTGTTGACATCGGAGGGATCGAGTGTAGGTTTTTTCAGAAGGGGTGCAACTCTCGCTCTCTTGAAGACGGAAGGGACGTAGCCAGCGGTCAGGGATGAGTTGATGAGCGAGGTGAGGTAAGGGAGAAGGTCTCCGGAAATGGTCTGGAGAAGAGAGGAGGGGATAGGGTCAAGCGGGCAGGTTGTTGGGCGGCCGGCCGTCACAAGACGCGAGATTTCATCTGGAGAGAGAGGGGAGAAAGAGGTCAGAGCACAGGGTAGGGCAGTGTGAGCAGAACCAGCGGTGTCGTTTGACTTAGCAAACGAGGATCGGATGTCGTCGACCTTCTTTTCAAAATGGTTGATGAAGTCATCTGCAGAGAGGGAGGAGGTGGGGGCAGAGAGGGAGGAGGGGGAGGGGAGGAGGATTCAGGAGGGAGGAGAAGGTGGCAAAGAGCTTCCTAGGGTTAGAGGCAGATGCTTGGAATTTAGAGTGGTAGAAAGTGGCTTTAGCAGCAGAGACAGAAGAGGAAAATGTAGAGAGGAGGGAGTGAAAGGATGCCAGGTCCGCAGGGAGGCGAGTTTTCCTCCATTTCCGCTCGGCTGCCCTGACCGTGTCACGGTGTGCAGTGTGCAGTCAGAAAGCAGTTTACCACTTACACCGGCTGGACCCGGCGGCAATACATTTGTAAAACCAAAAGCTTACCTTGACTTGGAACAGTTCCATTGTTGTGTTGGGGAGTCATAACCAGCTAGCTAACATAGCATCCCTCTGTTATAGCCAGCTAGCTAACATAGCATCCCTCTGTTATAGCCAGCTAGCTAACATAGCATCCCTCTGTTATAGCCAGCTAGCTAACATAGCATCCCTCTGTTATAGCCAGCTAACTAACATAGCATCCCTCTGTTATAGCCAGCTAGCTAACATAGCATCCCTCTGTCATAACCAGCTAGCTAGCATAGCATCCCTCTGTCATAACCAGCTAGCTAACATAGCATCCCTCTGTTATAACCAGCTAGCTAACATAGCACCCCTCTGTCATAACCAGCTAGCTAACATAGCATCCCTCTGTCATAACCAGCTAGCTAACATAGCATCCCTCTGTTATAACCAGCTAGCTAACATAGCATCCCTCTGTTATAACCAGCTAGCTAATATAGCATCCCTCTGTTTGAGCAGCGTGTTTCAGTAGGCTAAACTAGCTAGCTGCATTTGCTAGCTAATAAGTAAGTAAAACTGAAAGTGAAAAAAATAAATATATTTGTTAAAAACTTTTCAGCTATTGTTTTTCTCTCTCTTTGAGTCAACTACTCATCACATTCAATGCACTGCTGTGCTAGCTAGCTGTAGCTTATGCTTTCGTTACTAGATGAATTCTCTGATCCTTTGATTGGATGGACAACATGTCAGTTCATGCCGCAAGAGCTCTAGGTTGGAGGACGTCCTCCAGGAAGTTGTCAGAATTACTGTGTAAGTCTATGGAAGGGGGTGAGCCTCCTAGATTTTGTAATGAAGTCAATGTACCCAGAGGAGAACGGAAGCTAGCTGTCCTCTGGCTATACCATGGTGCTACCCTACAGAGTGCTGTTGAGGCTACAATAGATCTTCTTTGAAAATATGTGTGTTTTAAATCAATTATTTGGTGATTATATTTATTATTGTTTTATCTAAAAAGGATAACTTTTTATACGTTTAAACATTTTAATGTTTATGAAATTCACTAAGGAGGATGTTCCTCCCCTTCCTCCTCTGAGGAGCCTCCGCTGACGTGTAGGTATGTATGGCAGAACCAAAACGACGAGATAGGTATAGTTGAAGTTGGAAGTTTACATACACCTTAGCCAAATACATTTCAACTCCGTTTTTAACCATTCCTGACATGTAATCATAGTAAAAATGCCCTGTCTTAGGTCAGTTAGGATCACCACTTTATTTTAAGAATGTGAAATGTCAGAATAATAGTTGAGAGAATTATTTGCGCTTGTATTTCTTTCATCACATTCCCAGTGGGTCAGATGTCTAGAGTCCCTAGTCCACCTGGTCCCTAGTCCACCTGGTCCCTAGTCCACCTGGTCCCTAGTCCACCTGGTCCCTAGTCCACCTGGTCCCCAGTCCCTAGTCCACCTGGTCCCTAGTCCACCTGGTCCCTAGTCCACCTGGTCCCCAGTCCACCTGGTCGCTAGTCCACCTGGTCCCCCCCTCCCCATCATTCCCAGTGGGCCAGAAGTTTACCTACACTCAATTAGTATTTGGTAGCATTGCCTTTAAATTGTTTAACTTGGGTGAAACGTTTCGGGTAGCCTTCCACAAGCTTCCCACAATAAGTCGGATGAATTTTGGCCCATTCCTCCTGACAGAGCTGGTGTAACTGAGTCAGGTTTGTAGGCCTCCTGGCTCGCACATGCTTTTTCAGTTTTGCGCACAAATTTCCTATGGGATTGAGGTCAGGGCTTTGTAATGGCCACTCCAATACCTTGACTTTGTTGTCCTTAAGCCATTTTGCCACAACTTTGGACGAATGCTTGGGGTCATTGTCCATTTGGAAGACCCATTTACGACCAAGCTATAACTTCCTGACTGATGTCTTGAGATGTTGCTTCAATATATCCACATAATTTTCCTTCTCATGATGCCATCTATTTTGTGAGGAGCACCAGACCCTCCTGCAGCAAAGCACCCCTCACAGTTAGGATGGGGTTCTTCGGCTTGCAAGCCTCCCCCTGTTTCCTACAGCATCTTCACAAGGTCCTTTGCTGTTGTTATGGGATTGATTTGCACTTTTCGCACCAAAGTACGTTCATCTCTAGGAGACAGAATGCGTCTCCTTACTGAGCATGACGGCTGTGTGTTCGCATGGTGTTCATACAGATGAACATGGTACCTTCAGGCGTTTGGAAATTGCTCCCAAGGAGGAACCAGACTTGTGGAGGTCTACAATTTTATTTCTGAGGTCTTGGCTGATTTCTTTTGATGTCAAGCAAAGAGGCACTGCGTTTGAAGGTAAGCCTTGAAATACATCCACTGGTACACCTCCAATTGACTCAAATGATGTCAATTAGCCTATCAGAAGCTTCTAAAGCCATGACATCATTTTCTGGAATTTTCCAAGCTGTTTAAAGGCACAGTCAATTTACTGGAATTGTGACACAGTAAATTATAAGTGAAATAATCTGTCTGTCAAGATTCTGTCAGACGTATTTAGCAGTAGCTGAAGTTTATTTAGTGCCTTATCCTGGTAGCCGGAAAGTAGAGCGTTGCAGTAGTCTAGTCTTGAAGTGACAAAAGCATTAGCATTAGCCTTTCTGCATCACATTTGGACAAAAAGCTTCTGTATTTTTGCAATTGTTACAAGATGAAAAAAAGGCTGTTCTTTAACTATTTTTTTTATATATTCATCGATGGAGAGATCATGGTCCAGAGTAGAGGTCCTTCACAGTTTTAGTTGAGACGACTGTACAACCGTAGAGATTCATTGTGAGATCTGACAACAGATCGCTTTGTTTCTTGGGACATAGATTTTTTTTAAATACACTTTTTTTGTAAAAAAATAAATATTTAACCTTTATTTAACTAGGCAAGTCAGTTAAAGGACAAATTCTTATTTATAATGACGGTCTACACCGGCCCAAACACGGGTGTGCGTCGCCCTATGGGACTCCCAATCACGGCCGGTTGTGATACGGCCTGGAATCGGCCCAAAAAGAACCAAAGAACCGTTTAATGTTCTTAGATAGAACATAAGGTGTTAAGACTGTTCCGGTTGCGTGTCGTCTGCATTGCAGGGAGGGTTGACATTGTGTTTCCAGATGACATCACAAAGACAACAGTGGTCCTAGAATGGAATTTTGAACTCTGAAACCCACCATTGATTTGTCAGAGGACAAACCATCATCCACAGAGACAAACTGATATCTTTCCCGAACAGACAGGATCTAAACTAGGCCAGCTCTTGTCCACGTAGACCAATTACGGTTTCCAATCTTTCCCGAAAATAATGTGGTGATCAATGGCGTCGAAAGCAGCACAAAAAGGTCTAGGAGCACGAAAATAGACGCAGAGCCTCAGTCTGATGCCATTAAAAGGTGCTTCACGATTGTGGTCTCAGTTCTATGATTGGGTCTAAAACTAGACTGGAGCAGATCGTATACATTGTTTATCCTCAGGGAGGCAGTGAATTGCTGAGCATCAGCTTTTTCCCCCCCAAAAAATGACAGGAATGGGAGATTGGATACAGGCCGATAGTTAAACATTTTCCAGGTCAAGTTTTGGCTTTTTCAAGAGAGGCTTTATTACTGCCACTTTTAGTGTGTTTGAGGATAGGGAGACATTTATAATATTCAATATAGGAGGGCCAAGCACAGGAAGAGTTTAGCTGGAATAGGATCCAGTAGACAGCTGGAAGATTTAGAGGCCGTGATTATTTTCCTAAATGTTTTGAGGAATTGTGTTTATATGTTTGCTTTGGCAATGTACAGAACATTCGGGAAGTATTCAGACCACTTGACTTGTTTCACATTTTGTTACGTTAATTACGCCCAATTTAAAAAAAAATAGAATACATTGATTTTTTTCCCTCAATCAATTTACACGCAATATACACCATAACGACAAAAGTGAAAACAGGTTTTTAGAAATGTTTGCAAATTTATTACAAATAAAAAACAGAAATACCTTATTTATAAGTACCCCACAATGACATCACAATACCCCACAATGACATCACAATACCCCACAATGACATCACAATACCCCACAATGACATCACAATACCCCACAATGACAAAGCGAAAACAAGGTTTTAGACATAAGTATTCAGACGCTTTGCTATGAGACTCGAAATTGAGCTCAGGCGCATCCTGTTTCCATTGATCATCCTTGAGATGTTTCTACAACTTGATTTGAGTCCACCTGTTGTAAATTCAATTGATTGGACATGATTTGGAAAGGCACACACCTGTCTATATAAGGTCCCACAGTTGACAGGTGCATGTCAGAGGAAAAACCAAGCCATGAGGTCGACGGTATTGTCTGTAGAGCTCCGAGACAGGATTGTGTTGAGGCACAGATCTGGGGAAGGGTACCAAAACATTTATGCAGCATTTAAGGTCCTCAAGAACACAGTGGCCTCCATCATTCTTAACACTTGTGTGGTGTTCATGTGCATGTTATTCACCCAATGTTCACGGGTCTGACAACATTATTGTTTATTTAAAACAATAGAGCCATAACAATATGTAAAAATACTTCATATTTAGATGTTGACTTATATCAATTACAAGCAATACAGACAGTATACATGGTTCATATTTGCCATTTATGTCAATGTAGTGCGCTACTGGTACGAAGTCAGGTAAATACACTGGTACAGAGAGACAGGAAACACAGGGATAAATACACTGGTACAGAGAGACAGGAAACACAGGGATAAAGACACTGGTACAGAGAGACAGGAAACACAGGGATAAATACACTGGTACAGAGAGACAGGAAACACAGGGATAAAGACACTGGTACAGAGAGACAGGAAACACAGGGATAAATACACTGGTACAGAGAGACAGGAAACACAGGGATATATACACTGGCCCAGAGAGACAGGAAACACAGGGATAAATACACTGGCACAGAGAGACAGGAAACACAGGGATAAATACACTGGTACAGAGAGACAGGAAACACAGGGGGAAATACACTGGTACAGAGAGACAGGAAACACAGGGATAAATACACTGGTACAGAGAGACAGGAAACATAGGGATAAATACACTGGTACAGAGAGACAGGAAACATAGGGATAAATACACTGGTACAGAGAGACAGGAAACACAGGGATAAATACACTGGTACAGAGAGACAGGAAACACAGGGATAAATACACTGGTACAGAGAGACAGGAAACACAGGGATAAATACACTGGTACAGAGAGACAGGAAACACAGGGATAAATACACTGGTACAGAGAGACAGGAAACACAGGGATAAATACACTGGCCCAGAGAGACAGGAAACACAGGGATAAATACACTGACCCAGAGAGACAGGAAACACAGGGATAAATACACTGGTACAGAGAGACAGGAAACACAGGGATAAATACACTGGTACAGAGAGACAGGAAACACAGGGATAAATACACTGGTACAGAGAGACAGGAAACACAGGGATAAATACACTGGCACAGAGAGACAGGAAACACAGGGGGAAATACACTGGCACAGAGAGACAGGAAACACAGGGATAAATACACTGGCCCAGAGAGACAGGAAACACAGGGATAAATACACTGGTACAGAGAGACAGGAAACACAGGGATAAATACACTGGTACAGAGAGACAGGAAACACAGGGATAAATACACTGGTACAGAGAGACAGGAAACACAGGGATAAAGACACTGGTACAGAGAGACAGGAAACACAGGGATAAATACACTGGTACAGAGAGACAGGAAACACAGGGATATATACACTGGCACAGAGAGACAGGAAACACAGGGATAAATACACCGGCACAGAGAGACAGGAAACACAGGGGGAAATACACTGGCCCAGAGAGACAGGAAACACAGGGATAAATACACCGGCACAGAGAGACAGGAAACACAGGGGGAAATACACTGGTACAGAGAGACAGGAAACACAGGGATAAATACACTGGCACAGAGAGACAGGAAACACAGGGGGAAATACACTGGCACAGAGAGACAGGAAACACAGGGGGAAATACACTGGTACAGAGAGACAGGAAACACAGGGATAAATACACTGGTACAGAGAGACAGGAAACACAGGGGGAAATACACTGGCCCAGAGAGACAGGAAACACAGGGGGAAATACACTGGCCCAGAGAGACAGGAAACACAGGGGGAAATACACTGGCCCAGAGAGACAGGAAACACAGGGGGAAATACACTGGCCCAGAGAGACAGGAAACACAGGGATAAATACACTGGTACAGAGAGACAGGAAACACAGGGATAAATACACTGGTACAGAGAGACAGGAAACACAGGGATAAATACACTGGTACAGAGAGACAGGAAACACAGGGATAAATACACTGGTACAGAGAGACAGGAAACACAGGGGGAAATACACTGGCACAGAGAGACAGGAAACACAGGGGGAAATTCACTGGGGAAAACAAGCGACACCTGGACGGGCTGGAGACAATAACGAGGACAGGTGAAACTGATCAGGGTGTGACAATGTGAGGCTCTTGATCATATCTTTGAGCATGGCACTGGTGAGGAGGAGAGAGGTCAGGAAACTGACAGTGAAGTAGTCTGTGATAAATACCACAATATGTTTCATCTGAGTATTTGTTATAGTTTTTTTTTTTTACTGAAAAACGAGTTGTATGACCTCAGGTCAATGAGGCCTACAGACAATAAATAGGAAACAGAAGTTCAAAATGTGTAATATTCACAAGAACTTAAGTTGATAAAAAGATCTAACACAACATTAGGTGATAATATGTGTATTATTATGGATTTATAATCAGCTATAATACGGGCGGCCATTTTGGACCGGGAACACAGAATTAATTAACATGAAATGAACACAACAGGAGGGTTAATGGAATGTCTACATGAGCGTACAGAGGCCCATTAGCAGCAACCATCAGTCCTGTGTTCCAATGGCACGTTGATTATTATGGATTTATAATCAGCTATAATACGGGCGGCCATTTTGGACCGGGAACACAGAATTAATTAACATGAAATGAACACAACAGGAGGGTTAATGGAATGTCTACATGAGCGTACAGAGGCCCATTAGCAGCAACCATCAGTCCTGTGTTCCAATGGCACGTTGATTATTATGGATTTATAATCAGCTATAATACGGGCGGCCATTTTGGACCGGGAACACAGAATTAATTAACATGAAATGAACACAACAGGAGGGTTAAATAAATATAAATGGAACAGTGTTTTCTTCACTATTGATGTTTATTGCTTTGAACTGAATAAATTGGAAGGACAATTTTTACATTCGTATTTGATGGAAATGATAAATGTTTCTTTGATTGTTTAATCAATTTGAAAAGAATATAGTGTCAGGAAGTGAGAAACAATATTGGGGATCATGTAGGAGAGTCAGACACACATACAACAACATCACTCACACCTACTTCCTGTATTGGAGTTGTTTGTTCTGGGGGTCGGGGCAGATGGGGAACCAGGCCACAGATTCTCTCATCCCTATACAGTTTACTCATTAGTACCACATCGTTGCCTATCTTTGGCATGTACAGTAGGACACTAGGGACGTGTCGGCCGTGAACACAAACGTAGAGGAATCGATATTAAATCAAATTGATTTATATAGCCCTTCGTACATCAGCTGATATCTCAAAGTGCTGTACAGAAACCCAGCCTAAAACCCCAAACAGCAAGCAATGCATGTGTAGAAGCACGGTGGCTAGGAAAAACTCCCTAGAAAGGCCAAAACCTAGGAAGAAACCTAGAGAGGAACCAGGCTATGTGGGGTGGCCAGTCCTCTTCTGGCTGTGCCGGGTGGAGATTATAACAGAACATGGCCAAGATGTTCAAATGTTCATAAATGACCAGCATGGTCGAATAATAATAAGGCAGAACAGTTGAAACTGGAGCAGCAGCACAGTCAGGTGGAAGTTGAAACTGGAGCAGCAGCATGGCCAGGTGGACTGGGGACAGCAAGGAGTCATCATGTCAGGTAGTCCTGGGGCATGGTCCTAGGGCTCAGGTCAGTTGAAACTGGAACAGCAGCATGGCCAGGTGGACTGGGGACAGCAAGGAGTCATCATGTCAGGTAGTCCTGGGGCATGGTCCTAGGGCTCAGGTCCTCAGAGAGAGAGAAAGAAAGAGAGAAGGAGAGAATTAGAGAACGCACACTTAGATTCACACAGGACACCGATAGAGCAGTTCCGTGTATCCAACAGCTGAGGTGGGAGCTCTGGCTAGTTTTCTCGTACTGTTCCTACCGTCGTCAGCTTCCTCTTGAGGAGCTCCTGTCCCAGTTTGTGCAAAGTAAAGAAGTTATCGCACGTGATGTTGTAGTGACAAGAGTCCCTGTGTCACGTCCAGGACAACCTGCATCCCTTGGTTCTTCTCAGGGGCTCCTCCATCTGGCTTCTCCGTATACACTTCAAGTTCCACCATATGATGAAGCAGCATCACAGGAAGCCTAGATCTAGATTCCATATTTTGCAGGTTTAGACAGTATCTACTGCCTGAAAGGACAGCGGCCCCTAAATGGCATAAGCTGCTCATCAACACTAACGTTGGGGCCAGGGTTGTACAACAGGGGAAAGCGGTCCACCCACTTCTCCCACACTGACCTGATTGCAGCTGGCTTGTCTCTCTGTCGCCGAGCTGGTTTTGTGTCTCGGGTACCGAAGCGGAAAATCCTGAAACTAATGTGGAATAGTTACACAGAAAAGTTATCTGACATGTTTCTGCATCCCAAAGGGATTCTGGGGATTCCCCATTGGATTCTGTGGATTCCCCATGGATTCTGTGGATACCCCAGGGATTCTGTGGATTCCCCATTGGATTCTGTGGATTCCCCATTGGATTCTGTGGATTCCCCATGGATTCTGTGGATTCCCCAGGGATTCTGTGGATTCCCCAGGGATTCTGTGGAATCTCCAGGGATTCTGTGGATTCCCCATGGATTCTGTGGATTACCCAGGGATTCTGTGGATTACCCAGGGATTCTGTGGATTACCCATGGATTATGTGGATTCCCCATTGGATTCTGTGGATTACCCATGGATTCTGTGGATTCCCCATTGGATTCTGTGGATTCCCCAGGGATTCTGTGGATTCCCCATTGGATTCTGTGGATTCCCCATTGGATTCTGTGGATTCCCCAGGGATTCTGTGGATTCCCCAGGGATTCTGTGGATTCCCCATTGGATTCTGTGGATTCCCCATTGGATTCTGTGGATTCCCCAGGGATTCTGTGGATTCCCCATGGATTCCCCATTGGATTCTGTGGATTCCCCATTGGATCTGACAACACCAGCAAGGATAAGAAGTAAAAGGATGCAAGTAAATGAGTTTGGTCTGTCTCCTTCCATCTCTCTCCAAAATCACTCCTCCAAATTAGTGCAGTCCAGAATACATTTCTGGATGGTGTCTGGGATGAACTGCTCCATAAAAGACTTTATGTTCTGCACATGAGTAACCGCCATCCGCGTCGGCCCCGGTTGTATCCTTATCACATTGGACAGCCATGCAGGGTGGCTCATTCCGTAGGCAAGAACACCATTCAATTGACATCCATATTTCTCGTCCTGCAGGCTGCTGATGTGCTGGGTGCTGACGGGCTGGTCCTGGAGGATAAATCTCCTCCTCTTCTTCCAACTCACTGTCAGACTCAGAATTGACAGAGACATGATCCTCATATTCGGGAAGATGCTCCTTCCACACTAGCTTCTCTCTCTCTCTCTCTCTCTGCAAAAATCATTTCTAAGACCATCGGAGATGAGATTATTTTCACCATACTGATTCATAGTGGTAAGCAGCCATTCATGCGAAGCTATTTATTTATTGTTTCCCTCCCCCAATTTGCACCTGACTGGGATGAGGTGTGAGTGAGTGAGTGAGTGAGTGAGTGAGTGAGTGAGTGAGTGAGTGAGTGAGTGAGTGAGTGAGTGAGTGAGTGAGTGAGTGAGTGAGTGAGTGAGTGAGTGAGTGAGTGAGTGAGCGAGTGAGACAGAGAGAGATATTTCCCTCAGATTACACAGATACACAAAGAATTCGAAAACAAAACCCCATTTTGATAAACTCCCATATCTATTTGGTGAAATACCACAGTGTGACATCACAGCAGCAAGATGTATGACCTGTTGCCACAAGGAAAGGGCAACCAGTGAAGAACAAACACCATTGTAAATACAATCCATATTAATGTTTATTTATTTTCCCTTTTGTACTTGAACTATTTGCACATAATTTGATATTTGAAATGTCTTTATTATTTTGGAACTTTTGTAAGTGTAATGTTTACTGTTAATTTTTATGGTTAATTTCACTTTTGTTTATTATCTAGTTCACTTGCTTTGGCAATGTTAACATAAACTCAGCACAAAAATAGAAACGTCCCTTTTTCAGGACCCTGGATTTCAAAGATAATTAGTAAAAATCCAAATAACTTATCTTCATTGTAAAGGGTTTAAACACTGTTTCCCATGCTTGTTCAATGAACCATAAACAATCAGCGGCAGCGAGAGAGAGGCAGCGAGAGACAGCGAGAGAGACAGCGAGAGAGAGACAGCGAGAGAGAGACAGCGAGAGAGGCAGCGAGAGAGAGGCAGCGAGAGAGGCAGCGAGAGAGAGACAGCGAGAGAGGCAGCGAGAGAGAGGCAGCGAGAGAGAGACAGCGAGAGAGAGACAGCGAGAGAGAGGCAGCGAGAGAGAGGCAGCGAGAGAGAGACAGCGAGAGAGAGGCAGCGAGAGAGAGGTAGCGAGAGACAGCGAGAGAGGCAGCGAGAGAGAGGCAGCGAGAGAGAGACAGCGAGAGAGAGGCAGCGAGAGAGAGGCAGCGAGAGAGAGGCAGCGAGAGAGAGGCAGCGAGAGAGAGGCAGCGAGAGAGAGGCAGCGAGAGAGGCAGCGAGAGAGAGGCAGCGAGAGAGAGGCAGCGAGAGAGAGGCAGCGAGAGAGGCAGCGAGAGAGGCAGCGAGAGAGAGGCAGCGAGAGAGAGGCAGCGAGAGAGGCAGCGAGAGAGAGGCAGCGAGAGACAGCGAGAGAGAGACAGCGAGAGAGGCAGCGAGAGAGACAGCGAGAGAGGCAGCGAGAGAGAGGCAGCGAGAGAGGCAGCGAGAGAGAGGCAGCGAGAGAGAGGCAGCGAGAGAGAGGCAGCGAGAGAGAGGCAGCGAGAGAGAGACAGCGAGAGAGAGGCAGCGAGAGAGAGGCAGCGAGAGAGAGGCAGCGAGAGAGAGACAGCGAGAGAGAGACAGCGAGAGAGAGACAGCGAGAGAGAGACAGCGAGAGAGAGGCAGCGAGAGAGAGGCAGCGAGAGAGAGACAGCGAGAGAGAGGCAGCGAGAGAGAGGCAGCGAGAGAGAGGCAGCGAGAGAGAGACAGCGAGAGAGAGACAGCGAGAGACAGCGAGAGAGAGGCAGCGAGAGAGAGGCAGCGAGAGAGAGGCAGCGAGAGAGAGGCAGCGAGAGAGAGGCAGCGAGAGAGGCAGCGAGAGAGAGGCAGTGAGAGAGGCAGCGAGAGAGAGGCAGCGAGAGAGAGGCAGCGAGAGAGACAGCGAGAGAGAGGCAGCGAGAGAGACAGCGAGAGAGAGGCAGCGAGAGAGAGGCAGCGAGAGAGGCAGCGAGAGAGAGGCAGCGAGAGAGGCAGCGAGAGAGAGGCAGCGAGAGAGGCAGCGAGAGAGGCAGCGAGAGAGAGGCAGCGAGAGAGAGGCAGCGAGAGAGGCAGCGAGAGAGAGGCAGCGAGAGAGAGGCAGCGAGAGAGGCAGCGAGAGAGAGGCAGCGAGAGAGAGGCAGCGAGAGAGAGACAGCGAGAGAGAGGCAGCGAGAGAGAGGCAGCGAGAGAGAGGCAGCGAGAGAGAGGCAGCGAGAGAGAGGCAGCGAGAGAGGCAGCGAGAGAGAGACAGCGAGAGAGAGGCAGCGAGAGAGAGGCAGCGAGAGAGAGGCAGCGAGAGAGGCAGCGAGAGAGAGGCAGCGAGAGAGAGGCAGCGAGAGAGAGACAGCGAGAGAGAGACAGCGAGAGAGAGGCAGCGAGAGAGAGGCAGCGAGAGAGAGACAGCGAGAGAGAGACAGCGAGAGAGAGGCAGCGAGAGAGGCCGAGAGAGAGACAGCGAGAGAGAGGCAGCGAGAGAGAGGCAGCGAGAGAGAGACAGCGAGAGAGAGACAGCGAGAGAGGCAGCGAGAGAGAGGCAGCGAGAGAGAGGCAGCGAGAGAGAGGCAGCGAGAGAGAGGCAGCGAGAGAGAGGCAGCGAGAGAGAGGCAGCGAGAGAGAGGCAGCGAGAGAGAGGCAGCGAGAGAGGCAGCGAGAGAGAGACAGCGAGAGAGGCAGCGAGAGAGAGGCAGCGAGAGAGAGGCAGCGAGAGAGAGACAGCGAGAGAGAGACAGCAAGAGAGAGAGACAGCGAAAGCGAGACAGCGAAAGCGAGACAGCGAAAGCGAGACAGCGAAAGCGAGACAGCGAGAGAGAGACAGCGAAAGCGAGACAGCGAAAGCGAGACAGCGAGAGAGAGACAGCGAGAGAGAGAGGCAGCGAGAGAGAGAGACAGCGAGAGAGAGAGGCAGCGAGAGAGAGAGACAGCGAGAGAGAGAGAGAGAGACAGCGAGAGAGACAGCGAGAGAGAGACAGCGAAAGCGAGACAGCGAGAGAGACAGCGAGAGAGAGGCAGCGAGAGAGAGAGAGACAGCGAGAGAGAGAGACAGAGAGAGAGACAGAGAGAGAGACAGAGAGAGAGACAGCGAGAGAGACAGCGAGAGATCGGCAGTTTGAGAGCTGGAAGACGATGAGTCAGAAGGGTCTGTCTCCTGGAGACGTCTGCTTTCTGCTCATCAGGAAGAGGAAACAAACACTGACTAACAGGTCTATACTGGGATCAATCTCTCACTGTTTGCATAGGATGTCTCCCAAACAGCACCCTATTCCCTATGTAGTGCACTACTTTTGACCACAACGTCCCTGGTCAAAAGTAGTGCACTACATAGGGAATAGTGTGCCATTTGGGATTCATACATAGTTGTGATCAAACATATTAGAAGATAACTATATGGGTAAACAACATCAACATAGACAATCAATGTTATAAACTGACTGCAGATTCTACACTAACGTTGTATTATCATCAAAGCTGAGCTAGGCTACAGCTCGTCATTCTGGTCTTCAGCTGGCTGAGCTAGGCTACAGCTCGTCATTCTGGTCTTCAGCTGGCTGAGCTAGGCTACAGCTCGTCATTCTGGTCTTCAGCTAACGGCTGAGCTAGGCTACAGCTCGTCATTCTGGTCTTCAGCTGGCTGAGCTAGGCTACAGCTCGTCATTCTGGTCTTCAGCTGGCTGAGCTAGGCTACAGCTCGGCTACAGCTCGTCATTCTGGTCTTCAGCTGGCTGAGCTAGGCTACAGCTCGTCATTCTGGTCTTCAGCTGGCTGAGCTAGGCTACAGCTCGTCATTCTGGTCTTCAGCTGGCTGAGCTAGGCTACAGCTCGTCATTCTGGTCTTCAGCTGGCTGAGCTAGGCTACAGCTCGTCATTCTGGTCTTCAGCTAACGGCTGAGCTAGGCTACAGCTCGTCATTCTGGTCTTCAGCTGGCTGAGCTAGGCTACAGCTCGTCATTCTGGTCTTCAGCTGGCTGAGCTAGGCTACAGCTCGTCATTCTGGTCTTCAGCTGGCTGAGCTAGGCTACAGCTCGTCATTCTGGTCTTCAGCTAACGGCTGAGCTAGGCTACAGCTCGTCATTCTGGTCTTCAGCTGGCTGAGCTAGGCTACAGCTCGTCATTCTGGTCTTCAGCTGGCTGAGCTAGGCTACAGCTCGTCATTCTGGTCTTCAGCTAACGGCTGAGCTAGGCTACAGCTCGTCATTCTGGTCTTCAGCTGGCTGAGCTAGGCTACAGCTCGTCATTCTGGTCTTCAGCTGGCTGAGCTAGGCTACAGCTCGGCTACAGCTCGTCATTCTGGTCTTCAGCTGGCTGAGCTAGGCTACAGCTCGTCATTCTGGTCTTCAGCTGGCTGAGCTAGGCTACAGCTCGTCATTCTGGTCTTCAGCTGGCTGAGCTAGGCTACAGCTCGTCATTCTGGTCTTCAGCTGGCTGAGCTAGGCTACAGCTCGTCATTCTGGTCTTCAGCTAACGGCTGAGCTAGGCTACAGCTCGTCATTCTGGTCTTCAGCTGGCTGAGCTAGGCTACAGCTCGTCATTCTGGTCTTCAGCTGGCTGAGCTAGGCTACAGCTCGTCATTCTGGTCTTCAGCTGGCTGAGCTAGGCTACAGCTCGTCATTCTGGTCTTCAGCTAACGGCTGAGCTAGGCTACAGCTCGTCATTCTGGTCTTCAGCTGGCTGAGCTAGGCTACAGCTCGTCATTCTGGTCTTCAGCTGGCTGAGCTAGGCTACAGCTCGTCATTCTGGTCTTCAGCTAATGACTGAGCTAGGCTACAGCTCGTCATTCTGGTCTTCAGCTAACAGCTGAGCTAGGCTACAGCTCGTCATTCTGGTCTTCAGCTGGCTGAGCTAGGCTACAGCTCGTCATTCTGGTCTTCAGCTGGCTGAGCTAGGCTACAGCTCGTCATTCTGGTCTTCAGCTAACGGCTGAGCTAGGTTACAGTTCGTCATTCTGGTCCTCAGCTAACAGATGAGCTAGGCTACAGCTCGTCATTCTGGTCTTCAGCTAACGGCTGAGCTAGGTTACAGCTCGTCATTCTGGTCCTCAGCTAACAGATGAGCTAGGCTACAGCTCGTCATTCTGGTCTTCAGCTAACAGCTGAGCTAGGCTACAGCTCGTCATTCTGGTCTTCAGCTGGCTGAGCTAGGCTACAGCTCATCATTTTGGTCTTCAGCTGGCTGAGCTAGGCTACAGCTCGTCATTCTGGTCTTCAGCTGGCTGAGCTAGGCTACAGCTCGTCATTCTGGTCTTCAGCTGGATGAGCTAGGCTACAGCTCGTCATTCTGGTCTTCCCCTAACGGCTGAGCTAGGCTACAGCTCGTCATTCTGGTCTTCAGCTGGATGAGCTAGGCTACAGCTCGTCATTCTGGTCTTCCCCTAACGGCTAAGCTAGGCTACAGCTCGTCATTCTGGTCTTCCCCTAACGGCTAAGCTAGGCTACAGCTCGTCATTCTGGTCTTCAGCTGGATGAGCTAGGCTACAGCTCGTCATTCTGGTCTTCAGCTAACAGCTGAGCTAGGCTACACCTCTTCATTCTGGTCTTCAGCTAATGACTGAGCTAGGCTACAGCTCGTCATTCTGGTCTTCAGCTAATGACTGAGCTAGGCTACAGCTCGTCATTCTGGTCTTCAGCTAATGACTGAGCTAGGCTACAGCTCGTCATTCTGGTCTTCAGCTAATGACTGAGCTAGGCTACAGCTCGTCATTCTGGTCTTCAGCTAACGGTTGAGCTAGGCTACAGCTCGTCATTCTGGTCTTCAGCTAACAAGCCGGTAATGTGTCGGAAATGTGGAGCACCTTTTCCAGTGATGCTGTCGTGGTACGGTGGGGTATGGGAAATGTGGAGCACCTTTTGCAGTGATGCTGTCGTGGTACGGTGGGGTATGGGAAATGTGGAGCACCTTTTCCTGAATGTTTTGGCATTCAGGTCCCAAAAAAAAGAAGTCCCTTTCTGAGCACTTCTATATTATGGACAAATATGTAAATGAATATATAAATCAAAAAGACGTACTGTTCAAAGATGATTGAATTCGGATGGATTTACCCCAATAACAAACCAAACATACGCCTTAATTCCCTAGCAGGTGATCCATTGTTGAACACATAATGAGATGTATGAGCCAGGGACACACTACAAAAACAATTAACAGAACAGCTCTCTCTCTCTACAGTAGAGATTTTATTACATATGTTTTTCACAGATGTGTTCTCTTACAGTAACATGTCAGGAAGGAAAATTACAGATTCTCTCTCTCTCTCTCGCTCTCTCTCTCTCTCTCTCTCTCTCTCGCATTGCAAAAGCAAACGAGGTAGACAATAAAAATTAACAGTAAACATTACCACTCACATTAGAAAAAATATAAATATGAGTTTCTGTCAGTCTCTCTGTGTGTGTGTGTGGTCTAAGGCACTGCATCACAGCTGTGCCACTAGAGATTCTGGGTTTGAGTCCAGGCTCTGTCGCAGCCGGCCGCGACCAGGAGACCCATGGGGCGGCACACAATTGGCCCAGCGTCGTCCGGGTTAGGAGAGGGTTTGGCCCGGCAGGGATGTACTTATCCCATCGCGCACTAGCAACTCCTGTGGTGGGCCGGGCGCAGTGCACGCTGACTTGGTGCGGCTGGCTTCCGGGTTAAATGGGCATTGTGTCAAGAAGCAGTGCGGCTTGGTTGGGTTGTGTTTCGGAGGACGCACTGCTCTCGACCTTCGCCTCTCCAGAGTCCGTACTTTAGTTGTAGAGAAAACAGGGTAAAAAAAAATTTAAAAAATGTAATACAATTTTTTTTAAATAAACCGTTTTGGTTCCAGGAAGAAACCTCTGTGGATTCTAGATGGGTTCTACATGGAACCCAAAATGATTCTACTTGGAACCAGAAGCTTTTTCTCAGAGTGTATCAATTAGCATGTAGATAGTGAGTTATGCATTCAGTGTGCGGTAGACATGTTTCCTCCCTCATTATAGGATGGAATAATGTATGACGGGCTGCTCATCACATCGCCTCCTAAATACAACCCTAGTCCCTTTAATTAGCGCACTATAATCCAGGGGTCTGGTCAAAAGTAGTGCACTGTGAAGGGAATAGGGTGCCATTTGGGATGCTGGAGTGTACACTAAGAAGGGAATAGGATGCCATTTGGGATGCTGAAGTGTACACTAGGCCCCCAATAGGTACAGAAACAAAACAAGTTCAAGGACAACTTAGAAACCTGTCTGCTCCGACAAGCTGTTATTTGGATAAGTGTTTATCCTTCAAGTCTACAATTCCACTTAGTCTGATCCTTCTCTGTTCTCTCCCCCTAACCGTCCTATTGTGTGTGGTCTGGAATACCAAAAACCTGGGCAGTTTGTCTCGGGCTGACTGACTTAACAGCTGTATTGGGCTTTAAGGGGCTAATCATTTCTTCCGAAATGTTTACGTAGTCTTTAGGCTTTATAAAAGTCATTTTAATATATAGACCAGAAAACCACTAGTTTACCACGCCTGCTTGTTTACGCCTGCTTGTTTACCCCTGCTTGTTTACCTCTGCTTGTTTACCTCTGCTTGTTTACCTCTGCTTGTTTACCTCTGCTTGTTTACGCCTGCTTGTTTACGCCTGCTTGTTTACCTCTGCTTGTTTATGCCTGCTTGTTTACCCCTGCTTGTTTACCCCTGCTTGTTTACCCCTGCTTGTTTATGCCTGCTTGTTTACGCCTGCTTGTTTACGCCTGCTTGTTTACCCCTGCATGTTTACGTCTTCTTGTTTACGTCTTCTTGTTTACGTCTGCTTGTTTATGCCTGCTTGTTTATGCCTGCTTGTTTGGTTATCTGAGGGATAGATAGTTTTGATTCACCTGCCTGTTTGCCTACCTGTGTTTGACCTTTACCTACCTGTGTTTGACCTTTACCTACATGTGTTTGACCTTTACCTACATGTGTTTGACCTTTACCTACCTGTGTTTGACCTTTACCTACCTGTTTGACCTTTACCTACCTGTTTGACCTTTACCTACTTGTGTTTGACCTTTACCTACCTGTGTTTGACCTTTACCTACCTGTGTTTGACCTTTACCTACCTGTGTTTGACCTTTGCCTACCTGTGTTTGACCTTTGCCTACCTGTGTTTGACCATTGCCTACCTGTGTTTGACCATTTCCTACCTGTGTTTGACCTTTACCTAGTGATAGGGCACTACTTTTGACCAGTATCCATATGAAGTAGTGCACTACTTTTGACCAGTGTCCATATGGAGTAGTGCACTACTTTTGACCAGTGTCCATATGGAGTAGTAAACTACTTTTGACCAGAGACCATATGGAGTAGTGTACTACTTTTGACCAGAGTCCATAGGGGCTCTACGCCACCATAGAGAATAGGGTACCATTTGGGCCAGCCACAATGATATTCTTGTCAGCTGCAGCAGAAAGCTATGCATGGTGTTATGAGAGCTGCTACATTAGGGACGGTGCGTTATTTACAATGAGGGATACCTGGAGAAAATCGGATCTCTCTGAAATGACAATGGATGTCCCTCCCTTCAGTAAAAAAAATATTTTTACCCGACCCTCCCCGAATGCTTGAAAAAAATAAAGTGACCCTCCCTTATTTATTTTTATCTTTATTTAACTAGGCAAGTCAGTTAAGAACAAATTCTTATTTTCAATGACGGCATAGGAACAGTGGGTTAACTGCCTGTTCAGGGGCAGAACAACAGACTTTAACCTTGTCAGCTCGGGAATTCGATTTTGTAACCTTCCGGGTTACGAGTCCAACGCCCTAACCACTAGGCTACCCTGCCGCCTCTACACTCTAACCACTAGGCTACCCTGCCGCCTCTACACTCTAACCACTAGGCTACCCTGCCGCCTCTACACTCTAACCACTAGGCTACCCTGCCGCCCTCTACACTCTAACCACTAGGCTACCTGCCGCCTCTACACTCTAACCACTACGCTACCCTGCCCCCTCTACACTCTAACCACTAGGCTACCTGCCGCCCTCTACACTCTAACCACTACGCTACCCTGCCCCCTCTACACTCTAACCACTAGGCTACCCTGCCCCCTCTACACTCTAACCACTAGGCTACCCTGCCACCTCTACACTCTAACCACTAGGCTACCCTGCCACCTCTACACTCTAACCACTAGGCTACCCTGACCCCTCTACACTCTAACCACTAGGCTACCCTGCCCCCTCTACACTCTAACCACTAGGCTACCCTGCCACCTCTACACTCTAACCACTAGGCTACCCTGCCCCTCTACACTCTAACCACTAGGCTACCCTGCCCCCTCTACACTCTAACCACTAGGCTACCTGCCGCCCTCTACACTCTAACCACTAGGCTACCCTGACCCCTCTACACTCTAACCACTAGGCTACCCTGCCACCTCTACACTCTAACCACTAGGCTACCCTGACCCCTCTACACTCTAACCACTAGGCTACCCTGCCCCCTCTACACTCTAACCACTAGGCTACCCTGACCCCTCTACACTCTAACCACTAGGCTACCCTGACCCCTCTACACTCTAACCACTAGGCTACCCTGACCCCTCTACACTCTAACCACTAGGCTACCCTGCCTCCTCTACACTCTAACCACTAGGCTACCCTGACCCCTCTACACTCTAACCACTAGGCTACCCTGCCTCCTCTACACTCTAACCACTAGGCTACCCTGACCCCTCTACACTCTAACCACTAGGCTACCCTGCCCCCTCTACACTCTAAACACTAGGCTACCCTGCCTCCTCTACACTCTAACCACTAGGCTACCTGCCACCTCTACACTCTAACCACTAGGCTACCCTGCCGTCTCTACACTCTAACCACTAGGCTACCTGCCGTCTCTACACTCTAACCACTAGGCTACCCTGCCGTCTCTACACTCTAACCACTAGGCTACCTGCCGTCTCTACACTCTAACCACTAGGCTACCTGCCCCCTCTACACTCTAACCACTAGGCTACCTGCCCCCTCTACACTCTAACCACTAGGCTACCCTGCCACCTCTACACTCTAACCACTAAGCTACCCTGCCCCCTCTACACTCTAACCACTAGGCTACCTGCCGCCCTCTACACTCTAACCACTAGGCTACCCTGACCCCTCTACACTCTAACCACTAGGCTACCCTGACCCCTCTACACTCTAACCACTAGGCTACCCTGACCCCTCTACACTCTAACCACTAGGCTACCCTGACCCCTCTACACTCTAACCACTAGGCTACCCTGACCCCTCTACACTCTAACCACTAGGCTACCCTGACCCCTCTACGCTCTAACCACTAGGCTACCCTGACCCCTCTACACTCTAACCACTAGGCTACCCTGCCACCTCTACACTCTAACCACTAGGCTACCCTGCCACCCTCTACACTCTAACCACTAGGCTACCTGCCGCCCTCTACACTCTAACCACTAGGCTACCCTGCCACCTCTACACTCTAACCACTAGGCTACCCTGACCCCTCTACACTCTAACCACTAGGCTACCTGCCCACTCTACACTAGACAGAGAACATGCCTACCGTTTACCCTCACTCCTAGGACAGACCAGAGCCATCGATATACAGTTTTATAATCTGTTATTTGTTTTGTCAGCATTACATTGCAAAGTAGCCAGAAGGTTGTGGATTCCCAGAACACCGTGACAATTGCCTTTTTATAAACACATTTCATGCAATTATTCATCATTTTACATGACTGGAGACAAGCTGAATCTTTTCTAATACCACAACAGAGCATGACAATGAATGAGCGAACGCTGCAGCACCAGAGACGTTTAATCACCAGATACAGGCTACTATTAATCACCAGAGACATTAGATACAGGCTACTATTAATCACCACAGACATTAGATACAGGCTACTATTAATCACCACAGACATTAGATACAGGCTACTATTAATCACCACAGACATTAGATACAGGCTACTATTAATCACCAGAGACATTAGATACAGGCTACTATTAACACCAGAGACAGGCTACTATTAATCACCAGAGACAGGCTACTATTAATCACCAGAGACAGGCTACTATTAATCACCAGAGACATTAGATACAGGCTACTATTAATCACCAGAGACATTAGATACAGGCTACTATTAATCACCAGAGACAGGCTACTATTAATCACCAGAGACATTAGATACAGGCTACTATTAATCACCAGAGACAGGCTACTATTAAACACCAGAGACATTAGATACAGGCTACTATTAATCACCAGAGACATTAGATACAGGCTACTATTAATCACCAGAGACATTAGATACAGGCTACTATTAATCACCAGAGACAGGCTACTATTAATCACCAGAGACATTAGATACAGGCTACTATTAATCACCAGAGACAGGCTACTATTAATCACCAGAGACATTAGATACAGGCTACTATTAATCACCAGAGACATTAGATACAGGCTACTATTAATCACCAGAGACATTTATTAATCACCAGAGACATTATTAATCACAGACATTAGATACAGGCTACTATTAATCACCAGACAGACATTAGACAGGCTACTATTAATCACCAGAGACATTAGATACAGGCTACTATTAATCACCAGACATTAGACAGGCTACTATTAATCACCAGAGACATTAGATACAGGCTACTATTAATCACCAGAGACATAATAGATACAGGCTACTATTAATCACCAGAGACATTAGATACAGGCTACTATTAATCACCAGAGACATTAGACAGGCTACTATTAATCACCAGAGACATTAGATACAGGCTACTATTAATCACCAGAGACAGGCTACTATTAATCACCAGAGACATTAGATACAGGCTACTATTAATCACCAGAGACATTAGAGACAGGCTACTATTAATCACCAGAGACATTAGATACAGGCTACTATTAATCACCAGAGACAGACATTAGAGCTACTATTAACACCAGAGACAGGCTACTATTAATCACCAGAGACATTAGATACAGGCTACTATTAATCACCAGAGACAGGCTACTATTAATCACCAGAGACATTAGATACAGGCTACTATTAATCACCAGAGACATTAGATACAGGCTACTATTAATCACCAGAGACATTAGATACAGGCTACTATTAATCACCAGAGACATTAGATACAGGCTACTATTAATCACCAGAGACATTAGATACAGGCTACTATTAATCACCACAGACATTAGATACAGGCTACTATTAATCACCAGAGACATTAGATACAGGCTACTATTAATCACCAGAGACATTAGATACAGGCTACTATTAATCACCAGAGACATTAGATACAGGCTACTATTAATCACCAGAGACAGGCTACTATTAATCACCAGAGACATTAGATACAGGCTACTATTAATCACCAGCTAATCACCAGACTATACAGGCTACTATTAATCACCAGAGACATTAGATACAGGCTACTATTAACACCAGAGACAGGCTACTATTAATCACCAGAGACAGGCTACTATTAATCACCAGAGACATTAGATACAGGCTACTATTAATCACCAGAGACATTAGAGACAGGCTACTATTAATCACCAGAGACATTAGAGACAGGCTACTATTAATCACCAGAGACAGGCTACTATTAATCACCAGAGACAGGCTACTATTAATCACCAGAGACATTAGAGACAGGCTACTATTAATCACCAGAGACATTAGATACAGGCTACTATTAATCACCAGAGACATTAGATACAGGCTACTATTAATCACCAGAGACATTAGAGACAGGCTACTATTAATCACCAGAGACATTAGATACAGGCTACTATTAATCACCAGAGACAGGCTACTATTAATCACCAGAGACATTAGAGACAGGCTACTATTAATCACCAGAGACATTAGATACAGGCTACTATTAATCACCAGAGACAGGCTACTATTAATCACCAGAGACATTAGAGACAGGCTACTATTAATCACCAGAGACATTAGATACAGGCTACTATTTTTTTAAAGGATCGGCTAAGCTCCGGAACAGTGCAAAAGTTGTCGATTAACCGTAAAAATTGAGCTCAACAGAACCAGTTACAACTGAAGTATCTGACCATCAGTGAATTCGAGAAAACGGCAGTTATTGTTTAACACAGCAGCACACTAGACTACTGACATAACCCCTCACACTAGACAACTTAACACAGCAGACATGTATTGTTTTGTTTGTTGTAATATTGTTTATTTCACCTTTATTTAACCAGGTAGGTCCCGTTGAGAACACCTTTATTTAACCAGGTAGGTCCCGTTGAGAACACCTTTATTTAACCAGGTAGGCTAGTTGAGAACACCTTTATTTAACCAGGTAGGCTAGTTGAGAACACCTTTATTTAACCAGGTAGGCTAGTTGAGAACACCTTTATTTAACCAGGTAGGCTAGTTGAGAACACCTTTATTTAACCAGGTAGGCTAGCTGAGAACACCTTTATTTAACCAGGTAGGCTAGTTGAGAACACCTTTATTTAACCAGGTAGGCTAGTTGAGAACACCTTTATTTAACCAGGTAGGCCGGTTGAGAACACCTTTATTTAACCAGGTAGGCTAGTTGAGAACACCTTTATTTAACCAGGTAGGCCGGTTGAGAACACCTTTATTTAACCAGGTAGGCTAGTTGAGAACACCTTTATTTAACCAGGTAGGCCGGTTGAGAACACCTTTATTTAACCAGGTAGGCTAGTTGAGAACACCTTTATTTAACCAGGTAGGCCGGAGTTGAGAACACCTTTATTTAACCAGGTAGGCTAGTTGAGAACACCTTTATTTAACCAGGTAGGCTAGTTGAGAACACCTTTATTTAACCAGGTAGGCTAGTTGAGAACACCTTTATTTAACCAGGTAGGCTAGTTGAGAACACCTTTATTTAACCAGGTAGGCTAGTTGAGAACACCTTTATTTAACCAGGTAGGCTAGTTGAGAACACCTTTATTTAACCAGGTAGGCCGGCTGAGAACACCTTTATTTAACCAGGTAGGCCGGCTGAGAACACCTTTATTTAACCAGGTAGGCTAGTTGAGAACACCTTTATTTAACCAGGTAGGCTAGTTGAGAACACCTTTATTTAACCAGGTAGGCTAGTTGAGAACACCTTTATTTAACCAGGTAGGCTAGTTGAGAACACCTTTATTTAACCAGGTAGGCTAGTTGAGAACACCTTTATTTAACCAGGTAGGCTAGTTGAGAACACCTTTATTTAACCAGGTAGGCTAGTTGAGAACACCTTTATTTAACCAGGTAGGCTAGTTGAGAACACCTTTATTTAACCAGGTAGGCTAGTTGAGAACACCTTTATTTAACCAGGTAGGCCGGTTGAGAACACCTTTATTTAACCAGGTAGGCTAGTTGAGAACACCTTTATTTAACCAGGTAGGCTAGTTGAGAACACCTTTATTTAACCAGGTAGGCTAGTTGAGAACACCTTTATTTAACCAGGTAGGCTAGTTGAGAACACCTTTATTTAACCAGGTAGGCTAGTTGAGAACACCTTTATTTAACCAGGTAGGCCTAGCCGGATGAGAACACCTTTATTTAACCAGGTAGGCCGGTTGAGAACACCTTTATTTAACCAGGTAGGCTAGTTGAGAACACCTTTATTTAACCAGGTAGGCCGGCTGAGAACACCTTTATTTAACCAGGTAGGCTAGTTGAGAACACCTTTATTTAACCAGGTAGGTCCCGTTGAGAACACCTTTATTTAACCAGGTAGGCTAGTTGAGAACACCTTTATTTAACCAGGTAGGCTAGTTGAGAACACCTTTATTTAACCAGGTAGGCTAGTTGAGAACACCTTTATTTAACCAGGTAGGCTAGTTGAGAACACCTTTATTTAACCAGGTAGGCGGCTGAGAACACCTTTATTTAACCAGGTAGGCTAGTTGAGAACACCTTTATTTAACCAGGTAGGCTAGTTGAGAACACCTTTATTTAACCAGGTAGGCTAGTTGAGAACACCTTTATTTAACCAGGTAGGCTAGTTGAGAACACCTTTATTTAACCAGGTAGGCTAGTTGAGAACACCTTTATTTAACCAGGTAGGCTAGTTGAGAACACCTTTATTTAACCAGGTAGGCTAGTTGAGAACACCTTTATTTAACCAGGTAGGCTAGTTGAGAACACCTTTATTTAACCAGGTAGGCTAGTTGAGAACACCTTTATTTAACCAGGTAGGCTAGTTGAGAACACCTTTATTTAACCAGGTAGGCCGGTTGAGAACACCTTTATTTAACCAGGTAGGCCGGCTGAGAACACCTTTATTTAACCAGGTAGGCCGGTTGAGAACACCTTTATTTAACCAGGTGAGAACACCTTTATTTAACCAGGTAGGCCGGATGAGAACACCTTTATTTAACCAGGTAGGCCGGTTGAGAACACCTTTATTTAACCAGGTAGGCCGGCTGAGAACACCTTTATTTAACCAGGTAGTTGAGAACACCTTTATTTAACCAGGTAGGCTAGTTGAGAACACCTTTATTTAACCAGGTAGGCCGGTTGAGAACACCTTTATTTAACCAGGTAGGCCGGCTGAGAACACCTTTATTTAACCAGGTAGGCTAGTTGAGAACACCTTTATTTAACCAGGTAGGCCGGCTGAGAACACCTTTATTTAACCAGGTAGGCTAGTTGAGAACACCTTTATTTAACCAGGTAGGCCGGCTGAGAACACCTTTATTTAACCAGGTAGGGTTGAGAACACCTTTATTTAACCAGGTAGGCCGGCTGAGAACACCTTTATTTAACCAGGTAGGCCGGATGAGAACACCTTTATTTAACCAGGTAGGCCGGCTGAGAACACCTTTATTTAACCAGGTAGGCCGGCTGAGAACACCTTTATTTAACCAGGTAGGCCGGCTGAGAACACCTTTATTTAACCAGGTAGGCCGGCTGAGAACACCTTTATTTAACCAGGTAGGCCGGCTGAGAACACCTTTATTTAACCAGGTAGGCCGGCCGGATGAGAACACCTTTATTTAACCAGGTAGGCCGGCTGAGAACACCTTTATTTAACCAGGTAGGCCGGCTGAGAACACCTTTATTTAACCAGGTAGGCCGGCCGGCTGAGAACACCTTTATTTAACCAGGTAGGCCGGCTGAGAACACCTTTATTTAACCAGGTAGGCCGGCTGAGAACACCTTTATTTAACCAGGTAGGCTAGTTGAGAACACCTTTATTTAACCAGGTAGGCCGGCTGAGAACACCTTTATTTAACCAGGTAGGCCGGCTGAGAACACCTTTATTTAACCAGGTAGGCCGGCTGAGAACACCTTTATTTAACCAGGTAGGCCGGCTGAGAACACCTTTATTTAACCAGGTAGGCCGGCCGGCTGAGAACACCTTTATTTAACCAGGTAGGCCGGCTGAGAACACCTTTATTTAACCAGGTAGGCCGGCTGAGAACACCTTTATTTAACCAGGTAGGCCGGCCGGATGAGAACACCTTTATTTAACCAGGTAGGCCGGCTGAGAACACCTTTATTTAACCAGGTAGGCCGGCTGAGAACACCTTTATTTAACCAGGTAGGCCGGCTGAGAACACCTTTATTTAACCAGGTAGGCCAGTTGAGAACACCTTTATTTAACCAGGTAGGCCGGCTGAGAACACCTTTATTTAACCAGGTAGGCCAGTTGAGAACACCTTTATTTAACCAGGTAGGCCGGCTGAGAACACCTTTATTTAACCAGGTAGGCCGGCTGAGAACACCTTTATTTAACCAGGTAGGCCGGCTGAGAACACCTTTATTTAACCAGGTAGGCTAGTTGAGAACACCTTTATTTAACCAGGTAGGCTAGTTGAGAACACCTTTATTTAACCAGGTAGGCCGGCTGAGAACACCTTTATTTAACCAGGTAGGCTAGTTGAGAACACCTTTATTTAACCAGGTAGGCTAGTTGAGAACACCTTTATTTAACCAGGTAGGCTAGTTGAGAACACCTTTATTTAACCAGGTAGGCAGTTGAGAACACCTTTATTTAACCAGGTAGGCTAGTTGAGAACACCTTTATTTAACCAGGTAGGCTAGTTGAGAACACCTTTATTTAACCAGGTAGGCCGGTTGAGAACACCTTTATTTAACCAGGTAGGCTAGTTGAGAACACCTTTATTTAACCAGGTAGGCCGGTTGAGAACACCTTTATTTAACCAGGTAGGCTAGTTGAGAACACCTTTATTTAACCAGGTAGGCCTGTTGAGAACACCTTTATTTAACCAGGTAGGCTAGTTGAGAACACCTTTATTTAACCAGGTAGGCTAGTTGAGAACACCTTTATTTAACCAGGTAGGCTAGTTGAGAACACCTTTATTTAACCAGGTAGGCTAGTTGAGAACACCTTTATTTAACCAGGTAGGCTAGTTGAGAACACCTTTATTTAACCAGGTAGGCTAGTTGAGAACACCTTTATTTAACCAGGTAGGCTAGTTGAGAACACCTTTATTTAACCAGGTAGGCTAGTTGAGAACACCTTTATTTAACCAGGTAGGCTAGTTGAGAACACCTTTATTTAACCAGGTAGGCTAGTTGAGAACACCTTTATTTAACCAGGTAGGCCGGTTGAGAACACCTTTATTTAACCAGGTAGGCCGGTTGAGAACACCTTTATTTAACCAGGTAGGCTAGTTGAGAACACCTTTATTTAACCAGGTAGGCTAGTTGAGAACACCTTTATTTAACCAGGTAGGCCGGCTGAGAACACCTTTATTTAACCAGGTAGGCTAGTTGAGAACACCTTTATTTAACCAGGTAGGCTAGTTGAGAACACCTTTATTTAACCAGGTAGGCTAGCTGGAGAACACCTTTATTTAACCAGGTAGGCTAGTTGAGAACACCTTTATTTAACCAGGTAGGCCGGCTGAGAACACCTTTATTTAACCAGGTAGGCTAGTTGAGAACACCTTTATTTAACCAGGTAGGCTAGTTGAGAACACCTTTATTTAACCAGGTAGGCCGGCTGAGAACACCTTTATTTAACCAGGTAGGCCGGCTGAGAACACCTCTATTTAACCAGGTAGGCTAGTTGAGAACACCTTTATTTAACCAGGTAGGCCGGATGAGAACACCTTTATTTAACCAGGTAGGCCGGATGAGAACACCTTTATTTAACCAGGTAGGCCGGATGAGAACACCTTTATTTAACCAGGTAGGCCGGCCGGATGAGAACACCTTTATTTAACCAGGTAGGCCGGATGAGAACACCTTTATTTAACCAGGTAGGCTAGCTGAGAACACCTTTATTTAACCAGGTAGGCCGGTTGAGAAACACCTTTGAGAACACCTTTATTTAACCAGGTAGGCCGGCGGATGAGAACACCTTTATTTAACCAGGTAGGCTAGTTGAGAACACCTTTATTTAACCAGGTAGGCTAGGCTGAGAACACCTTTATTTAACCAGGTAGGCCGGCGGATGAGAACACCTTTATTTAACCAGGTAGGCCGGCTGAGAACACCTTTATTTAACCAGGTAGGCGGCCGGATGAGAACACCTTTATTTAACCAGGTAGGCCGGATGAGAACACCTTTATTTAACCAGGTAGGCCGGCTGAGAACACCTTTATTTAACCAGGTAGGCCGGATGAGAACACCTTTATTTAACCAGGTAGGCCGGCGGATGAGAACACCTTTATTTAACCAGGTAGGCCGGATGAGAACACCTTTATTTAACCAGGTAGGCCGGCTGAGAACACCTTTATTTAACCAGGTAGGCCGGCCGGATGAGAACACCTTTATTTAACCAGGTAGGCCGGCTGAGAACACCTTTATTTAACCAGGTAGGCCGGATGAGAACACCTTTATTTAACCAGGTAGGCCCGGATGAGAACACCTTTATTTAACCAGGTAGGCCGGCTGAGAACACCTTTATTTAACCAGGTAGGCCGGCCGGCTGAGAACACCTTTATTTAACCAGGTAGGCCGGCTGAGAACACCTTTATTTAACCAGGTAGGCCGGCCGGATGAGAACACCTTTATTTAACCAGGTAGGCCGGCTGAGAACACCTTTATTTAACCAGGTAGGCCGGCCGGCTGAGAACACCTTTATTTAACCAGGTAGGCCGGCCGGATGAGAACACCTTTATTTAACCAGGTAGGCCGGCTGAGAACACCTTTATTTAACCAGGTAGGCCGGCCGGATGAGAACACCTTTATTTAACCAGGTAGGCCGGATGAGAACACCTTTATTTAACCAGGTAGGCCGGCTGAGAACACCTTTATTTAACCAGGTAGGCCGGATGAGAACACCTTTATTTAACCAGGTAGGCCGGCTGAGAACACCTTTATTTAACCAGGTAGGCCGGCTGAGAACACCTTTATTTAACCAGGTAGGCCGGATGAGAACACCTTTATTTAACCAGGTAGGCCGGCTGAGAACACCTTTATTTAACCAGGTAGGCCGGCTGAGAACACCTTTATTTAACCAGGTAGGCCGGCTGAGAACACCTTTATTTAACCAGGTAGGCCGGATGAGAACACCTTTATTTAACCAGGTAGGCCGGCGGATGAGAACACCTTTATTTAACCAGGTAGGCCGGCGGATGAGAACACCTTTATTTAACCAGGTAGGCCGGCCGGATGAGAACACCTTTATTTAACCAGGTAGGCCGGCTGAGAACACCTTTATTTAACCAGGTAGGCCGGCTGAGAACACCTTTATTTAACCAGGTAGGCCGGCTGAGAACACCTTTATTTAACCAGGTAGGCCGGATGAGAACACCTTTATTTAACCAGGTAGGCCGGATGAGAACACCTTTATTTAACCAGGTAGGCCGGCCGGATGAGAACACCTTTATTTAACCAGGTAGGCCGGATGAGAACACCTTTATTTAACCAGGTAGGCCGGATGAGAACACCTTTATTTAACCAGGTAGGCCGGATGAGAACACCTTTATTTAACCAGGTAGGCCGGCTGAGAACACCTTTATTTAACCAGGTAGGCCGGCTGAGAACACCTTTATTTAACCAGGTAGGCCGGCTGAGAACACCTTTATTTAACCAGGTAGGCCGGCTGAGAACACCTTTATTTAACCAGGTAGGCCGGCTGAGAACACCTTTATTTAACCAGGTAGGCCGGCTGAGAACACCTTTATTTAACCAGGTAGGCCGGATGAGAACACCTTTATTTAACCAGGTAGGCCGGCCGGATGAGAACACCTTTATTTAACCAGGTAGGCCGGATGAGAACACCTTTATTTAACCAGGTAGGCCGGATGAGAACACCTTTATTTAACCAGGTAGGCCGGATGAGAACACCTTTATTTAACCAGGTAGGCCGGCCGGATGAGAACACCTTTATTTAACCAGGTAGGCCGGATGAGAACACCTTTATTTAACCAGGTAGGCCGGATGAGAACACCTTTATTTAACCAGGTAGGCCGGATGAGAACACCTTTATTTAACCAGGTAGGCCGGCTGAGAACACCTTTATTTAACCAGGTAGGCCGGCCGGATGAGAACACCTTTATTTAACCAGGTAGGCCGGATGAGAACACCTTTATTTAACCAGGTAGGCCGGATGAGAACACCTTTATTTAACCAGGTAGGCCGGATGAGAACACCTTTATTTAACCAGGTAGGCCGGCCGGATGAGAACACCTTTATTTAACCAGGTAGGCCGGCCGGATGAGAACACCTTTATTTAACCAGGTAGGCCGGATGAGAACACCTTTATTTAACCAGGTAGGCCGGATGAGAACACCTTTATTTAACCAGGTAGGCCGGCTGAGAACACCTTTATTTAACCAGGTAGGCCGGATGAGAACACCTTTATTTAACCAGGTAGGCCGGCTGAGAACACCTTTATTTAACCAGGTAGGCCGGCTGAGAACACCTTTATTTAACCAGGTAGGCCGGCTGAGAACACCTTTATTTAACCAGGTAGGCCGGCCGGCTGAGAACACCTTTATTTAACCAGGTAGGCCGGCCGGATGAGAACACCTTTATTTAACCAGGTAGGCCGGCCGGATGAGAACACCTTTATTTAACCAGGTAGGCCGGCTGAGAACACCTTTATTTAACCAACCGGATGAGAACACCTTTATTTAACCAGGTAGGCCGGCTGAGAACACCTTTATTTAACCAGGTAGGCCGGCCGGATGAGAACACCTTTATTTAACCAGGTAGGCCGGATGAGAACACCTTTATTTAACCAGGTAGGCCGGCTGAGAACACCTTTATTTAACCAGGTAGGCCGGATGAGAACACCTTTATTTAACCAGGTAGGCCGGCTGAGAACACCTTTATTTAACCAGGTAGGCCGGCTGAGAACACCTTTATTTAACCAGGTAGGCCGGATGAGAACACCTTTATTTAACCAGGTAGGCCGGCTGAGAACACCTTTATTTAACCAGGTAGGCCGGCTGAGAACACCTTTATTTAACCAGGTAGGCCGGCTGAGAACACCTTTATTTAACCAGGTAGGCCGGATGAGAACACCTTTATTTAACCAGGTAGGCCGGCCGGATGAGAACACCTTTATTTAACCAGGTAGGCCGGCCGGATGAGAACACCTTTATTTAACCAGGTAGGCCGGCCGGATGAGAACACCTTTATTTAACCAGGTAGGCCGGCTGAGAACACCTTTATTTAACCAGGTAGGCCGGCTGAGAACACCTTTATTTAACCAGGTAGGCCGGCTGAGAACACCTTTATTTAACCAGGTAGGCCGGATGAGAACACCTTTATTTAACCAGGTAGGCCGGATGAGAACACCTTTATTTAACCAGGTAGGCCGGCATGAGAACACCTTTATTTAACCAGGTAGGCCGGATGAGAACACCTTTATTTAACCAGGTAGGCCGGATGAGAACACCTTTATTTAACCAGGTAGGCCGGATGAGAACACCTTTATTTAACCAGGTAGGCCGGCTGAGAACACCTTTATTTAACCAGGTAGGCCGGCTGAGAACACCTTTATTTAACCAGGTAGGCCGGCTGAGAACACCTTTATTTAACCAGGTAGGCCGGCTGAGAACACCTTTATTTAACCAGGTAGGCCGGCTGAGAACACCTTTATTTAACCAGGTAGGCCGGCTGAGAACACCTTTATTTAACCAGGTAGGCCGGATGAGAACACCTTTATTTAACCAGGTAGGCCGGATGAGAACACCTTTATTTAACCAGGTAGGCCGGATGAGAACACCTTTATTTAACCAGGTAGGCCGGATGAGAACACCTTTATTTAACCAGGTAGGCCGGATGAGAACACCTTTATTTAACCAGGTAGGCCGGCCGGATGAGAACACCTTTATTTAACCAGGTAGGCCGGATGAGAACACCTTTATTTAACCAGGTAGGCCGGATGAGAACACCTTTATTTAACCAGGTAGGCCGGATGAGAACACCTTTATTTAACCAGGTAGGCCGGCTGAGAACACCTTTATTTAACCAGGTAGGCCGGCCGGATGAGAACACCTTTATTTAACCAGGTAGGCCGGATGAGAACACCTTTATTTAACCAGGTAGGCCGGATGAGAACACCTTTATTTAACCAGGTAGGCCGGATGAGAACACCTTTATTTAACCAGGTAGGCCGGCCGGATGAGAACACCTTTATTTAACCAGGTAGGCCGGCCGGATGAGAACACCTTTATTTAACCAGGTAGGCCGGATGAGAACACCTTTATTTTTATTTAACCAGGTAGGCCGGATGAGAACACCTTTATTTAACCAGGTAGGCCGGCTGAGAACACCTTTATTTAACCAGGTAGGCCGGCTGAGAACACCTTTATTTAACCAGGTAGGCCGGCTGAGAACACCTTTATTTAACCAGGTAGGCCGGCTGAGAACACCTTTATTTAACCAGGTAGGCCGGATGAGAACACCTTTATTTAACCAGGTAGGCCGGCTGAGAACACCTTTATTTAACCAGGTAGGCCGGATGAGAACACCTTTATTTAACCAGGTAGGCCGGCCGGATGAGAACACCTTTATTTAACCAGGTAGGCCGGATGAGAACACCTTTATTTAACCAGGTAGGCCGGCCAGTTGAGAACACCTTTATTTAACCAGGTAGGCCGGATGAGAACACCTTTATTTAACCAGGTAGGCCGGATGAGAACACCTTTATTTAACCAGGTAGGCCGGCCGGATGAGAACACCTTTATTTAACCAGGTAGGCCGGCCGGATGAGAACACCTTTATTTAACCAGGTAGGCCGGATGAGAACACCTTTATTTAACCAGGTAGGCCGGCCGGATGAGAACACCTTTATTTAACCAGGTAGGCCGGCCGGATGAGAACACCTTTATTTAACCAGGTAGGCCGGATGAGAACACCTTTATTTAACCAGGTAGGCCGGCCGGATGAGAACACCTTTATTTAACCAGGTAGGCCGGCCGGATGAGAACACCTTTATTTAACCAGGTAGGCCGGCCGGATGAGAACACCTTTATTTAACCAGGTAGGCCGGCCGGATGAGAACACCTTTATTTAACCAGGTAGGCCGGCCGGCTGAGAACACCTTTATTTAACCAGGTAGGCCGGCCGGATGAGAACACCTTTATTTAACCAGGTAGGCCGGCCGGATGAGAACACCTTTATTTAACCAGGTAGGCCGGCTGAGAACACCTTTATTTAACCAGGTAGGCCGGCCGGATGAGAACACCTTTATTTAACCAGGTAGGCCGGCTGAGAACACCTTTATTTAACCAGGTAGGCCGGCTGAGAACACCTTTATTTAACCAGGTAGGCCGGCTGAGAACACCTTTATTTAACCAGGTAGGCCGGCTGAGAACACCTTTATTTAACCAGGTAGGCCGGATGAGAACACCTTTATTTAACCAGGTAGGCCGGCTGAGAACACCTTTATTTAACCAGGTAGGCCGGATGAGAACACCTTTATTTAACCAGGTAGGCCGGATGAGAACACCTTTATTTAACCAGGTAGGCAGGCTGAGAACACCTTTATTTAACCAGGTAGGCCGGCTGAGAACACCTTTATTTAACCAGGTAGGCCGGCTGAGAACACCTTTATTTAACCAGGTAGGCCGGCTGAGAACACGTTCTCATTTACAACTGCTACCAACTTTAAGCCTATATGCACAAACAAATAATTTGGGAAACTATCATTTTCTCATTTATTCTATTTTATTACATGATATTGTTGTTACAAAATAGATGTGTGTTGACTGTGATTAGGGCATGGTAATATGAGAGCATCTGCTACACTAAATTAACAATCTAAGCATGCATAGCTCACCACATGATCCTCAAACCAGACTGGCCAGACTCTGGCTTCCAAAAAGCACTGTAGAATGACTGTAAAGCCTAATAAGGCATTTTACATTTCATTATTATTTCATTCTAAGTATTTTTTCATTTTATACAGTCTAAACGCTAAATGCATAAGCATGTTGTTGATGTGTTGTTGTTGACGTATTGTTGTTGATGTGTTGTTGTTGACGTATTGTTGTTGATGTGTTGTTTAAATACTGAGAGCTCCTGCCAGCCTGTAGCGTGTGACAAATGTAGTAGGTGGTTGTGTTGTACTTACCAGTTCCCAGTGTTCGCGGCGTCCGACATGCCAATCAACCTGCTATCTGCCAATCACAGGAATGCCTGGGATGTTCTGATGCCGGGCATCCTGGTGGTTGGCGGAGTGGCGTGGAAGGGGCGGGGCATTGGAAGTTAAGGTTTAGCCTTTGTTCTCTCTCTTACGTCTGGGCTTCACAAGAGAAGGTCACGGTTGGCTTGTGGGGAATCTTTCATTTATTTGGCGTGGGCTAAGGCCAAACAGTAGCCTGTGCAAAGTTGGTTTAATAAACCGTCAATTCGTAAACTCAACCCTCTGTCTGGACAATTGATCCTTTATGATCTAGTCAGGTTACACCAAAAACACCTCCTGTTACACCAAAAACACCTCAAGTCATTTCCTATCCGAAGCTGAATAAAATATTGTCCTCATGCGGCCAAAACTCAACAGCACCGCAGGCTATACTTTGATTGAAACAAAAATAGCCCTACAAGAATTTCTAGTAGTTTGTTAAAACAACCATCTGCTTTAATTCGCTCGGTTATTCAAGAAGATATAAATGTATATTACCGTGAAACGGATAAGAGACCAAATGATTGGCATGCTCTTTGGTAAAACGTGAAGAAGTATCGATTCACGACTGACAGTGATAATTTGCCTACATTTAAATGAGGTATGCCTAACTTGGGTGTTTTGACGAATATTAACAGTACAAACATGTTCTTGAGACGTTGCAATTGGAGGATGCATTGTAATCAACCTATTCTATAATGATAGTCAATCTGTACAAACTTTGATTGAGAAATGATGTCATAAAAATAAATAAAAAAATGCGCTCCCTCACGTAAAAACAAATAGCACTACATCAGTGCTTCTCGGCTGTCGGAGTTTATAGCACCGCCTCTGGATGCCTTAGAGACAAACCGAAGATGTGCCATATGCAACCGAGTCACGTCTTTCCCTTGCATTTTACAGCTTGTTTCGAGCATAAAGCATTGCGGACTAAAGTGTCATTATAGACCGTTTTATATAATCAGGTCCATTTAACTTGTATTCAAATCAATTATATCAGTAGCAAACTTTAGAGCCCAGGAAGATTAGCTGCTGAGGATCCGAAATAAAACACATTAAAAAAAATACCTTCAGTCCTCCTCGTCTTCAGAAGTGTATATAGCGCAGCCTCTGGGACCAAACATATGCCATATGCATCCGAGTCACGTCTTTCCCTGGCAGTTTACAGCCTGTTTCTAGCATAAAGCATTGCCGACTACAGAAGTGTATATAGCGCAGCATCTGGGACCAAACATATGCCATATGCATCCGAGTCACGTCTTTCCCTGGCAGTTTACAGCCTGTTTCTAGCATAAAGCATTGCCGACTACAGAAGTGTATAGCACAGCCTCTGGCTCGGGAGGCCCCTTTACCTCGAAACCATTATTTCTGCCTCATGCACAAATTGATGTTGTTACTCCTATGAACAGAGAAAGTGAAATATTCCTCAATATTAAAATAGACCCAAGTCGCTAATAATAACAACAACGGAAGCCTACAGATGACACTTTCCTCCTCATTCATTACTGCTGCACTGCCTGTTGTAGCGCTGAGAGAAAATAGAAAGAAAGCACACTTTATGTCTTATTAAAAGTGTTGAATTCAAAGTGCTGACAGTGCTGAGTAAGAACTTAAGCATGAAGTCACTCCTAAAAACAGCAGCTCTTTGCTGTATTCGTTGACAGTCTCTCTCTCTAGTCGTGGTTTTAAACGTTTTGAAATCTCACAGAATCAACTTTAATGTAGCTTTCTTTTAAGCCTGCTATGTTACCTGCAGACACACTCATCTGAGCCTCTGATTGGCCAGCGGTAGGCCTATAGGGTACTTGATTTGCTCTCTGGGCCCGCCCACCAGGAAGGCAAAATTTGTACCTTCAGACACATGAAACAAAATAACAACAGTTCACCTACCAAGCGCACAGGGAAACTGAATTGATATTTCTTCAGCAGCCAGTCCGGCAGCCTCGGCTACTGAGGGAAACCTTGCTGAGGGGACTTGCTCCCATTCAGCCTCGAGCATTAGTGAGGTCGGGCACTGATGTTGGGCCGATTAGGCCAACCAAGGACAAACACTTCCGCTGCACAATAACATACTTTTGTAGTGTAGCTTAATAACACAAGATAGATATTGGTCTCCACTAGGCTACGACATAAAAGTATCAAGTGTATCCCAAGGTTACAAAGGTGGTCTGAAGTGGTCTAGTGGTTAGGCCTTCAACATGTACAGTTTCATCATAGCGCTCAATGGTTTTTGTAACTGCACTTGAAGAAAGTTCTTGAAATTTTCCAGATTGACTGACCTTCATTTCTTAAAGTAATGATGGACTGTCATTTGTCTGCTTATTTGAGCTGTTCTTGACATAATATGGACTTGGTCTTTTGCCAAATAGGGCTGTCTTCTGTATACCACCCCTACCCTGTCACAACACAACTGATTGGCTCAAACACATTAAGAAGGAAAGTAATTCCACAAATTAACTTTTAACAAGGCACGCCTGTTAATTGAAAGGCATTCCAGGTGACAGGGTAGGGGTGGTATACAGAAGCCAGCCCTATTTAGTAAAAGACCAAGTCCATATTATGTCAAGAACAGCTCAAATAAGCAGACAAATGACAGTCCATCATTCCTCATGAAGCTGGTTGAGAGAATGCAAAGCTGTCAACAAGGCAAAGGGTGGCTACTTTGAAGATTCTAAAATACTGTATATTTTGATTTGTTTAACACTTTTCTGGTTACCACATGATTCCATACGTGTTATTTCATAGTTCTGATGTTTTTCACTATTATTCTACAATATAGAAAATAATAGATAAAACAAATAAGAAAAACCCTTGACTGAAAAACAAGCTTTGGACTGGTACTGTATGTAGAAGACGTGTAAACTTTGGACTGGTACTGTATGTAGAAGACGTGTAAACTTTGGACTGGTACTGTATGTAGAAGACGTGTCAACTTTGGACTGGTACTGTATGTAGAAGACGTGTCAACTTTGGACTGGTACTGTATGTAGAAGACGTGTCAACTTTGCTGAGGAGAGTGCACATCTTGTAGGTTCCTGCTTAACGTGGCTTTATGGTCATTGTTGCGTTAGTTATTACTCTGTTTGTTCAGAATGTTCCCGTAATCATTTCCTACCACAACAAACACTTCTGGGTCCTGAATCAGAAGACTCGTCTCTCAGCCTCCCAGATCAGGAATACTACATGATACTGATGCCAAAATGTTTATTCCACTGAGCTGTTCACTTTATGTTTCGTATTCTTATCTTTTACTATTCCTTATTATTGTTGTTGCATTGTCGAGAAGGAACCTGCAAGTAAGCATTTCATTGGACGGTGTATACCATGCGTATCCTGTAAACACGACTAATAAAAACTTGAAACTACAGACCGCTCAAGAGACATACTTAAATATGCAGAAAAATATACCTTTTTTTTTTTACATAGAATTAAGCACAATGATTATGGCACTTGATTGCAGGAAAAAGCTTTCAGGTGTTTAAAAAAATGAAACATTTCCAACTTTAGATCGGGGAGACTGGACCGCCCCCCCTCCCTCCCCCAAGCCATAGTCACATAACCATCTGTAAAAAGCACACCCAACTACCTCATCCCCGTATTGTTACTTATCCTCTTGCACCTCAGTATCTCTACTTGCACATCATCATCTGCACATCTATCACTCCAGTGTTAATCGCTAAATTGTCATTATTTTGCCTCTGTGGTCTATTTATTGCCTTACCTACATTTACATTTACATTTAAGTCATTTAGCAGACGCTCTTATCCAGAGCGACTTACAAATTGGATACCTCCCTACTCTTCTACATTTACACACTGTACATATATGTATCTGCTGTGTTATTGACTGTACATTTGTTTATGTGTAACTCTGTGTTGTTGTATGTGTCGACCTGCTTTGCTTTATCTTGTCCAGGTCGCAGTTGTAAATGAGAACTTGTTCTCAACTGTCCTACCTGGTTAAATAAAAGGTGAAATAAAACAAATAAAAACTACTCTGTTCCCCCTCAGGTTTTGGGTGTGCATGGCGCCCCTGGGCCGACTGTAGAACGATACACTTTCAACTCAATCATCTTTTTCTCCTGTCAAGGGTGTCTAGATGGAATACAGCTTTTGCCAAATTGACGTGAAAATTAGATTTTCTTTTGTATTTTTGCTAACCCTAACCCTTTTCCTGATCTTAACCTACTCCTCCTAACCTGCCATGTAAATTATCCTAATCTACTATGTTAATTCTCCTAATCTACTATGTAAATTCTCCTAATCTACTATGTAAATTATATTAACCTACTATGTAAATTCTCCTAATCTACTATGTAAATTCTCCTAATCTATGTAAATTCTCCTAATCTATGTAAATTCTCCTAATCTACTATGTAAATTCTCCTAATCTACTATGTAAATTCTCCTAATCTACTATGTAAATTCTCCTAATCTACTATGTAAATTCTCCTAATCTACTATGTAAATTCTCCTAATCTACTATGTAAATTATCCTAATCTACTATGTAAATTATATTAACCTACTATGTAAATTCTCCTAATCTATGTAAATTCTCCTAATCTATGTAAATTATCCTAATCTATGTAAATTATCCTAATCTATGTAAATTATCCTAATATATGTAAATTATCCTAATCTACTATGTAAATTCTCCTAATCTACTATGTAAATTCTCCCAACCTGCTACGAAAAGTATTTTTTTGTCAAAATCTGTATCCCTTCTAGACATAACACACACACATACAAAATGTGATTTGTAGTATATGTCACAAAAGGCTCACAGAGATGATACCCTGACTGTTTGCCAGATGTGTTTATAGGCCAAGTCATAAAACCAGAATGACATTTAGAAACACACACAGTGAGAGAGAGTGGGAGGATGCTGTGTAGGACCAGAGAGGAAGAGACGAGATGAGAGGGATAACTGGACCCAAAATCAAAGTCTCCTCCAGCTGGTGGCATTTTCATCAGCTCACCAAAATAGGTGTTTTTTTGTACGGACGTCAATAAGAGAGTGTCGAATTTGGTTAACCAACAAATGTGGTGAATTATTTGATCATAGAAGTGGCCAATAAAACTCGCCAGCTTGTAGTCCTAATATCCATAAATGAGTTCCCTCTGGTTCCTTCAGCCATTCCTATGGGGAAACAGAATGGGGAACGAAAATAGTTTTTTTTTTTGTAGGATAAACACCCAAAATAAGGTCTGAGGTTAACACAGGCTTACGAAAGTTTACAGTGTCCGTTTTGTTCTATGAGATAATATCAGTCAGTTACCATGGCATTTACAAATGATGAACCCTTTATGTGCTTACAGTAGATGTTTCTGCTGATTAAATACTTCAAATTTCACAAAAAAAAGTTACGTCAGTTTATGAAGATGAACTTAAAACTTGTAGAATCTCCAAAGCCTGTGTTTACCACCATCCTTATTTTGGGCATTTATCCCCCTAAAAAAAAAAAGACATTTCCCAATAGGCTTTGTACAACAAACCATGGTGTAGTTAGTGCCTACAAAAAGACTCCATTACTATTTCTCTGTTTGAAGTACCTTGTCAATATATTGGATAATCTGTGGCTGGACTGACCCATTGATCTAGTTAACGTTAGCTAGCTACAAATCAAATCAAAATCAAATCAAATGGATTTATAAAGCCCTTCGTACATCAGCTGATATCTCAAAGTGCTGTACAGAAACCCAGCCTAAAACCCCCCAAACAGCAAGCAATGCAGGTGTAGAAGCACGGTGGCTAGGAAAAACTCCCTAGAAAGGCCAAAATCTAGGAAGAAACCTAGAGAGGAACCAGGCTATGTGGGGTGGCCAGTCCTCTTCTGGCTGTGCCGGGTGGAGATTATAACAGAACATGGCGGCAGCGTAGCCTAGTGGTTAGAGCGTTGGATTAGTAACCGGAAGGTTGCGAGTTCAAACCCCCGAGCTGACAAGGTACAAATCTGTTGTTCTGCCCCTGAACAGGCAGTTAACCCACTGTTCCCAGGCCGTCATTAAAAATAAGAATGTGTTCTTAACTGACTTGCCTGGTTAAATAAAGGTAAAATAAAAAATGGCCAAGATGTTCAAATGTTCATAAACGACCAGCAGGGTCAAATAATAATAATCACAATAGTTGTCGAGGGTTCAGCAAGTCAGCACCTCAGGAGTAAATGTCAGCCTACATGGTTGACACTGCAGCTAGCTAGCTAGCTTAGCCAGCGTATCTAGTGGCAACCTAGCACTTGATCATGACTCTCAGTTCCCTTACCTTATAATAGTCATTGGACAAAGGCGTCTTCCGTAGGGAGGAGTTTTGTTACGATTCCCCAACGCTCGGTTGAAACATTAACACGCATCGCGTGCGATATGGTTTTAGAAGCATAATAATCTTATCTTTCATATCAGTGAGAAATAATAAGTAATTATTTTATTTTTTCAAGCTACATTGATACACACCTTGTATAGGGTTGGGTTCCCACATGACCATATGTAACTCAGGAAGTGTAGTGGAAGTGTAGTTTAGTAGGATGGAGGCTGTATGGATCTGTAACTACTACAGTGTAGTTTAGTAGGATGGAGGCTGTATGGGTCTGTAACTACTACAGTGTAGTTTAGTAGGATGGAGGCTCCATAGCTGTATGGATCTGTGACTGCTACAGTATAGTTTAGTAGGATGGAGGCTGTATGGGTCTGTAACTGCTACAGTGTAGTTTAGTAGGATGGAGGCTGTATGGATCTGTGACTGCTACAGTGTAGTTTAGTAGGATGGAGGCTGTATGGGTCTGTAACTGCTACAGTATAGTTTAGTAGGATGGAGGCTGTATGGGTCTGTAACTACTACAGTGTAGTTTAGTAGGATGGAGGCTGTATGGATCTGTAACTACTACAGTGTAGTTTAGTAGGATGGAGGCTGTATGGGTCTGTAACTACTACAGTGTAGTTTAGTAGGATGGAGGCTGTATGGATCTGTAACTGCTACAGTATAGTTTAGTAGGATGGAGGCTGTATGGGTCTGTAACTACTACAGTGTAGTTTAGTAGGATGGAGGCTGTATGGATCTGTAACTGCTACAGTGTAGTTTAGTAGGATGGAGGCTGTATGGATCTGTAACTACTACAGTGTAGTTTAGTAGGATGGAGGCTGTATGGATCTGTAACTACTACAGTGTAGTTTAGTAGGATGGAGGCTGTATGGGTCTGTAACTACTACAGTGTAGTTTAGTAGGATGGAGGCTCCATAGCTGTATGGATCTGTAACTGCTACAGTGTAGTTTAGTAGGATGGAGGCTGTATGGGTCTGTAACTACTACAGTGTAGTTTAGTAGGATGGAGGCTGTATGGGTCTGTAACTACTACAGTGTAGTTTAGTAGGATGGAGGCTGTATGGATCTGTAACTACTACAGTGTAGTTTAGTAGGATGGAGGCTGTATGGGTCTGTAACTGCTACAGTGTAGTTTAGTAGGATGTAGGCTGTATGGATCTGTGACTACTACAGTGTAGTTTAGTAGGATGGAGGCTCCACTGATCTGTCATTGCTACAGTAAGTATTTGTTCTTGGCGATGAAAGATAAAGGCCATATGTTTCGAAAGCCGTATCGCAAGCGATGATAATTGACATTTCTAAACATTAAAACACAGCTTCGGCATTGTAGTTGACATGAGGCAGTCGAGAAGGCAGAATGGCTGAGAACCGTAGGGAGAAGGCAGAATGGCTGAGAACTGTAGGGAGAAGGCAGAATGGCTGAGAACTGTAGGGAGAAGGCAGAATGGCTGAGAACTATAGGGAGAAGGCAGAATGGCTGAGAACTATAGGGAGAAGGCAGAATGGCTGAGAACTATAGGGAGAAGGCAGAATGGCTGAGAACTATAGGGAGAAGGCAGAATGGCTGAGAACTGTAGGCAGAAGGCAGAATGGCTGAGAACTATAGGGAGAAGGCAGAATGGCTGAGAACTATAGGGAGAAGGCAGAATGGCTGAGAACTGTAGGCAGAAGGCAGAATGGCTGAGAACTGTAGGCAGAAGGCAGAATGGCTGAGAACTGTAGGGAGAAAGCAGAATGGCTGAGAACTGTAGGAGAAGGCAGAATGGCTGAGAACTATAGGGAGAAGGCAGAATGGCTGAGAACTGTAGGCAGAAGGCAGAATGGCTGAGAACTGTAGGCAGAAGGCAGAATGGCTGAGAACTGTAGGGAGAAAGCAGAATGGCTGAGAACTGTAGGCAGAATGGCTGAGAACTGTAGGCAGAAGGCAGAATGGCTGAGAACTGTAGGGAGAAAGCAGAATGGCTGAGAACTGTAGGGAGAAGGCAGAATGGCTGAGAACTATAGGGAGAAGGCAGAATGGCTGAGAACTGTAGGCAGAAGGCAGAATGGCTGAGAACTGTAGGCAGAAGGCAGAATGGCTGAGAACTGTAGGGAGAAAGCAGAATGGCTGAGAACTGTAGGCAGAAGGCAGAATGGCTGAGAACTGTAGGGAGAAAGCAGAATGGCTGAGAACTATAGGGAGAAGTTTGAGAGCTAGTGGCAACCTAATGGGATAGCTAGTTAACTATTGCCACACACATCTGATGAATCTGTTCACACTTTATGCCAATGACCAGGTTTGCTAGTTAGCCATCTTGTGTGTGTGTGTGTGTGTGTGTGTGTGTGTGTGTGTGTGTGTGTGTGTGTGTGTGTGTGTGTGTGTGTGTGTGTGTGTGTGTGTGTGTGTGTGTGTGTGTGTGTGTGTGTGTGTGTGTGTGTGTGTTTGTTACACATACATATCACTACACACAACAAGTAGGTCACATGGGGGAGAGGTGTTGCCTTATTTGTTGTTTTAAACCAGGTTTGCTGTTCACTATATAAGATGGGAGTTCCATGCACTCATGGCTCTGTGTAATACTGGGGACTGTGAAAAGACCCCTGGTGGCCTGTCTGGTGGGCTAAGTGTGTGTGTCAGAGCTGTGTGTAAGTTGACTACACAAACAATTTGGGATTTTCAACTCAACATCAATGTTTGTTATAAAAAGAAGAAGTGATGCAGTCAGTCTCTCCTCATCTCTTAACCAAGAGAGACTGGCAATGAAGAGCAAGACGTGCCGCTCTGTTCTGGGCCAGCTGCAGCTCAACTAGGTCATTCCTTGCAGCACTGGACCACACGACTGGACAATAATCAAGATGAGATACAACTAGAGCCTGCAGGACTTGCATTGTGGAGTGTGGTGTCAAAACAAAAAGCAGAGACCTCTCCCCATCTTTACAACCATTTTGAATCTGTAGGTTTGGACCAGGACAGTTTACAATCTAAGGTAACGACCAGTAATTTAGTCTCCTCGACTTGTTCAACAGCCACATCATTCATTACCAGATTCAGCTGAGATCTAGAACTTCATCAAATGCTCTTACATTTACATTTAAGTCATTTAGCAGACTAGTTCAGGACCAGTGTCCACCCATTCCAAAAACAGACTGCAACTCTTTAAGGGTTTCAGTGACTTCCTTCGCTGTGGTTGCTGATGTGTATATGGTTGAATCATCAGCATACATGGACACACAGGCTTTGTTTAATACCAGTGTGTAACGGGGTTTCTTCCGTCGAAGGAGAGGCGGACCAATACACAGCGTGGTTGAAATTCAGGTTTATTTTTTAATAAGAAGACTATACATGAATAAACTACCAAAAACAACAACCGTGTAAACCCGAACCAGTCCCGTGTGGCACAAACACTGACACAGGAGACAATCACCCACAAAACCCAACACCAAACAGGCTACCTAAATATGGTTCCCAATCAGAGACAATGACTAACACCTGCCTCTGATTGAGAACCATATCAGGCCAAACACAGAAACAGACAAACTAGACACACAACACATAGAATGCCCACTCAGATCACACCCTGACCAAACAAAACATAGAAACATACAAAGCAAACTATGGTCAGGGTGTGACACAGTGGCAAGTCATCGTCTGACATTAGAGAAGTTTAAAGAAACAGAATCCTCAGAGTGTTATTATATAGATGGCTCTGCATCCACGACATGGCAGAGGTTGAAAATAAATATCACAACATTTTTTCTCAACAACAGGTTATGGTCAATAACATCAAAGGCTGCACTGAAATCTAACAGTACAACTCCCACAATCTTCTTATTATCAATTTCTTTCAACCAATCACCAATCGTTTGTGTCAGTGCAGTACATATTGTGTGCCCTTCTCTATAAGCATGCTGAAAGTCTGTTATTTTGTTTTACAGAGAAATAGCATTGTATTTGGTCAAAGACCATTTTTCCCAACAGTTTGCTAAGAGCTGGCAGCAAGGTGATTGGTCTGCTGTTAGAACCAGTAAAGGTTGCTTTACCACTCTTAGGTAGTGGAATGACTTTGGCTTCCCTCCAGGCCTGAGGACAAAGACTTTCCTCTAGGCTCAGATTAAAGATATGAGAGATAGGAGTGGCTATAGAGTCAGCTACCATCCTCAGTAGCTTTCCATCTAAGTTGTCAATGCCAGGAGGTTTGCCATTATTGACCGATAACAATCAGTTTTCCACCTCTCCCTCACTAACTTTACAAAATTCAAACTTACACGGCTTTTCTTTCATTATTTGTTTTTATTTTTATACATGAGTATAATTGCTCACTGTTCGTTGTTGGCATTTCCTGCCTACGTTTACCCACATTGACAATGAATTAATCATTAATATAATTGGCAACGTCAAATGGTTTTGTGATGAATAAGCCATCTGATCTGATGAAAGATGGAGTTTAAATTGGTCTTTTTGCCCATAATTTCATTTAAAGTACTGCAAAGTTGTTTTTCCATCATTCTTTATACTTTATAATCATAATACAGTTTCTTCTTCTTTTTGTTGGTTTTAGTCACATCATTTCTAATTTGCAGTAAGTCAGATGTGCAGCCAGACTTATTAGCCACTTCCTGTTGCCTCATCTCTTTCAACCAATACAGTTTTTCAATTCCTCATCAATCCCATGGAGCCTCAGCAGTTCTAACAGTCCGTTTCTTAACAGGTGCATGTTTATCAATAACTGGAAGAAGCAAATTCATCAATTCATCAAGTGCAGCGTCGGGATGCTCCTCATTAATTACATCAGACCAACAAATGCATAGTCACTTTAATAACTCTACCTTCATGTATATATTACCTCAACTAACTGGTTCCCCTGCACATTGACTCTGTACCGGAACCCCCCTGTATATAGCCTCCACATTGACTCTGTACCGGTACCCCCTGTATATAGTCTCCACATTGACTCTGTACCAGTACACCCCTGTATATAGCCTCCACATTGACTCTGTACCGGTACCCCCCTGTATATAGCCTCCACATTGACTCTGTACCGGTACCCCCTGTATATAGCCTCCACATTGACTCTGTACCGGTACCCCCTGTATATAGTCTCCACATTGACTCTGTACCGGTACCCCCTGTATATAGTCTCCACATTGACTCTGTACCGGTACCCTCTGTATATAGTCTCCACATTGACTCTGTACCAGTACCCCTGTATATAGCCTCCACATTGACTCTGTACCAGTACCCCCTGTATATAGCCTCCACATTGACTCTGTACTGTAACACCCTGTATATAGCCTCCACATTGACTCTGTACCGTAACACCCTGTATATAGCCTCCACATTGACTCTGTACTGGTACCCCCTGTATATAGCCTCCACATTGACTCTGTACCGGTACCCCCTGTATATAGCCTCCACATTGACTCTGTACCGTAATACCCTGTATATAGCCTCCACATTGACTCTGTACCGTAACACCCTGTATATAGCCTCCACATTGACTCTGTACCGGTACCCCCTGTATATAGCCTCCACATTGACTCTGTACCAGTACCCCCTGTATATAGCCTCCACATTGACTCTGTACTGTAATACCCTGTATATAGCCTCCACATTGACTCTGTACCGTAACACCCTGTATATAGCCTCCACATTGACTCTGTACCGGTACCCCCTGTATATAGCCTCCACATTGATTCTGTACCGTAACACCCTGTATATAGCCTCCACATTGACTCTGTACCGGTACCCTCTGTATATAGTCTCCACATTGACTCTGTACCGGTACCCCCTGTATATAGCCTCCACATTGACTCTGTACCGGTACCCCCTGTATATAGCCTCCACATTGACTCTGTACCGTAACACCCTGTATATAGCCTCCACATTGACTCTGTACCGTAACACCCTGTATATAGCCTCCACATTGACTCTGTACCGGTACCCCCTGTATATAGCCTCCACATTGACTCTGTACCGGTACCACCTGTATATAGTCTCCACATTGACTCTGTACTGGTACCCCCTGTATATAGCCTCCACATTGACTCTGTACCGTAACACCCTGTATATAGCCTCCACATTGACTCTGTACCGGTACCCCCTGTATATAGCCTCCACATTGACTCTGTACCGGTACACCCTGTATATAGCCTCCACATTGACTCTGTACTGATACCCCCTGTATATAGCCTCCACATTGACTCTGTACTGATACCCCCTGTATATAGCCTCCACATTGACTCTGTACCGGTGCCCCCCTGTATATAGTCTCATTACTAACCGGTGCCCCCTGTATATAGTCTCATTACTAACCGGTACCCCCTGTATATAGCCTCCACATTGACTCTGTACCAGTACCCCCTGTATATAGCCTCCACATTGACTCTGTACCAGTACCCCCTGTATATAGCCTCCACATTGACTCTGTACCGTAATGCCCTGTATATAGCCTCCAAATTGACTCTGTACCGGTACCCCCTGTATATAGCCTCCACATTGACTCTGTACCGGTACCCCCTGTATATAGCCTCCACATTGACTCTGTACCGGTACCCCCTGTATATAGCCTCCACATTGACTCTGTACCGTAACACCCTGTATATAGCCTCCACATTGACTCTGTACCGGTGCCCCCTGTATATAGTCTCATTACTAACCGGTACCCCCTGTATATAGCCTCCACATTGACTCTGTACCGTAACACCCTGTATATAGCCTCCACATTGACTCTGTACCGGTACCCCCTGTATATAGCCTCCACATTGACTCTGTACCGGTACCCCCTGTATATAGCCTCCACATTGACTCTGTACCGGTACCCCCTGTATATAGTCTCATTACTAACCGGTGCCCCCTGTATATAGTCTCATTACTAACCGGTACCCCCTGTATATAGCCTCCACATTGACTCTGTACCAGTACCCCCTGTATATAGCCTCCACATTGACTCTGTACTGGTACCCCCTGTATATAGCCTCCACATTGACTCTGTACCGGTACCCCCTGTATATAGCCTCCACATTGACTCTGTACTGGTACCCCCTGTATATAGCCTCCACATTGACTCTGTACCGGTACCCCTGTATATAGCCTCCACATTGACTCTGTACCGGTACCCCTGTATATAGCCTCCACATTGACTCTGTACCGGTACCCCCTGTATATAGCCTCCACATTGACTCTGTACCGGTACCCTCTGTATATAGCCTCCACATTGACTCTGTACCGGTACCCCCTGTATATAGCCTCCACATTGACTCTGTACCGGTACCCCCTGTATATAGCCTCCACATTGACTCTGTACCGGTACCCCTGTATATAGCCTCCACATTGACTCTGTACCGGAACCCCCTGTATATAGCCTCCACATTGACTCTGTACTGGTACCCCCTGTATATAGCCTCCACATTGACTCTGTACCGTAACACCCTGTATATAGCCTCCACATTGACTCTGTACCGTAACACCCTGTATATAGCCTCCACATTGACTCTGTACCAGTACCCCCTGTATATAGCCTCCACATTGACTCTGTACTGGTACCCCCTGTATATAGCCTCCACATTGACTCTGTACCAGTACCCCCTGTATATAGCCTCCACATTAACTCTGTACCGGTACCCCCTGTATATAACCTCCACATTGACTCTGTACTGGTACCCCCTGTATATAGCCTCCACCTTGACTCTGTACTGATACCCCCTGTATATATCCTCCAGATTGACTCTGTACTGGTACCCCCTGTATATATCCTCCAGATTGACTCTGTACTGGTACCCCCTGTATATAGCCTCCACATTGACTCTGTACCGGTACCCCCTGTATATAGCCTCCACATTGACTCTGTACTGATACCCCCTGTATATAGCCTCCACATTGACTCTGTACTGATACCCCCTGTATATAGCCTCCACATTGACTCTGTACCGGTACCCCCCTGTATATAGCCTCCACATTGACTCTGTAACTACTACCAATTGGGTAAAAATGAAATTTAATTAAATTTTTAAAAAATGAAGCTACAAAGCATTACATGGACTTTCTCCTACAGCTGAAGCCAGAAGTTTACATACATTTAGGTTGGAGTCAATAAAACTAATTTTTCAACCACTACACAAATTTCTTGTTGACAAACTATAGTTTTGGCAAGTCGGTTAGGACACAAGTCATTTTTCCAACAATTGTTTACAGACAGATTATTTCACTTATAATTAATTCACTGTATCACAATTCCAGTGGGTCCGAAGATTAGATACACTAAGTTGACTGTGCCTTTTAAACAGCTTGGAAAATTCCAGAAAATGATGTCATGGCTTTAGAAGCTTCTGATAGGCTAATTGACATCATTTGAGTCAATTGGAGGTGTACATGTGGATGTTTATTTTATTTCACCATTATTTAACCAGATAGGCAAGTTGAGAACAAGTTCTCATTTACAATTGCGACCTGGCCAAGATAAAGCAAAGCAGTTCGACACATACAACAACACAGAGTTACACATAGAGTAAAACAAACATACAGTCAATAATACAGTAGAAAAATAAGTCTATATACAATGTGAGCAAATGAGGTGAGATACGGGAGGTAAAGGAAAAAAAAGGCCATGGTGGCGAAGTAAATACAATATAGCAAGTAAAACACTGGAATGGTAGATTTGCAGTGGAAGAATGTGCAAAGTAGAGATAGAAATAATGGGGTGCAAAGGAGCAAAATAAATAAATACAAGTAGGGGAAGAGGTAGTTGTTTGGGCTAAATTATAGGTGGGCTATGTACAGGTGCAGTAATCTGTGAGCTGCTCTGACAGCTGGTGCTTAAAGCTAGTGAGGGAGATAAGTGTTTCCAGTTTCAGAGATTTTTGTAGTTCGTTCCAGCCATTGGCAGCAGAGAACTGGAAGGAGAGGCGACCAAAGGAAGAATTGGTTTGGGGGTGACCAGAGAGATATATCTGCTGGAGTGCGTGCTACAGGTGGGTGCTGCTATGGTGACCAGCAAGCTGAGATAAGGGGGGACTTTACCTAGCAGGGTCTTGTAGATGACCTGGAGCCAGTGGGTTTGGCGATGAGTATGAAGCGAGGGCCAGCCAACGAGAGCGTACAGGTCGCAGTGGTGGGTAGTACATGGGGCTTTGGTGACAAAACGGATGGCACTGTGATAGACTGTATCCAATTTGTTGAGTAGGGTATTGGAGGCTATTTTGTAAATTACATCGCCAAAGTCGAGGATCGGTAGGATGGTCAGTTTTACGAGGGTATGTTTGGCAGCATGAGTGAAGGATGCTTTGTTGTGAAATAGGAAGCCAATTCTAGATTTAACTTTGGATTGGAGATGTTTGATGTGGGTCTGGAAGGAGAGTTTACAGTCTAACCAGACACCTAGGTATTTGTAGTTGTCCACGTGTTTTAAGTCAGAACCATCCAGAGTAGTGATGTTGGACGGGAGGGCAAGTGCAGACAGCGATCGGTTGAAGAGCATGCATTTAGTTTGACTTGTATTTAGGAGCAATTGGAGGCCACGGAAGGAGAGTTGTATGGCATTGAAGATCGTTTGGAGGTTAGATAGCACAGTGTCCAAAGAAGGGCCAGAAGTATTCAGAATGGTGTCGTCTGCGTAGAGGTGGATCAGAGACTCACCAGCAGCAAGAGCGACATCATTGATGTATACAGAGAAGAGAGTCGGTCCAAGAATGAAACCCTGTGGCACCCCCATAGAGACTGCCAGAGGCCCGGACAACAGGCCCTCCGATTTGACAAACTGAACTCTATCAGAGAAGTAGTTGGTGAACCAGGCGAGGCAATCATTTGAGAAACCAAGGCTATCGAGTCTGCCGATGAGGATGTGGTGATTGACAGAGTCGAAAGCCTTGGCCAGGTTAATGAATACGGCTGCACAATATTGTTTCTTATCGATGGCGGTTAAGATATCGTTTAGGACCTTGAGCGTGGCTGAGGTGCACCCATGACCAGCTCTGAAACCAGATTGCATAGCGGAGAAGGTATGGTGGGATTCGAAATGGTCGGTAATCTGTTTGTTGACTTTGTTTTCGAAGACCTTAGAAAGGCATGGTAGGATAGATATAGGTCTGTAGCAGTTTGGGTCTAGAGTGCCCCCCCCCTTTGAAGAGGGGGATGACCGCAGCTGCTTTCCCATCTTTGGGAATCTCAGAAGATACGAAAGAGAGGTTGAACAGGCTAGTAATAGGGGTGGCAACAATTTCGGCAGATAATTTTAGAAAGAAAGGGTCCAGATTGTCTAGCCCGGCTGATTTGTAGGGGTACAGATTTTGCAGCTCTTTCAGAACATCAGCTGACTGGATTTGGGAGAAGGAGAAATGGGGAAGGCTTGGGCTAGTTGCTGTGGGGGGTGCAGTGCTATTGACCGGGGTAGAGGTAGCCAGGTGGAAAGACTTAAACGTAATGTAATGTAATGAAAGCATGGCCAGCCGTAAAAAAAATGCTTATTGAAATTCTCAATTATAGTAGATTTATCGGTGGTGACAGTGTTTCCTATCCTCAAGTGCAGTGGGCAGCTGGGAGGAGGAGTTCTTATTCTCCATGGACTTTAAAGCTTTTTTGAGTTTGTGTTGCAGGAAGCAGATTTCTGCTTGAAAAAGATAGCATTGGCTTTTCTAACTGCCTGTGTATAATGGTTTCTACCTTCCCTGAACAGCTGCATATCACGGGGGCTGTTCGATGCTAATGCAGAACGCCATAGGATGTTTTTGTGTTGGTTAAGGGCAGTCATGCTTATTTAAGATGGTGAGGAAGGCATTTTTAAAAAAGATAACCAGGCATCCTCTACTGACGGGATGAGGTCAATATCCTTCCAGGATACCCCGGCCAGGGCGATTAGAAAGGCCTGCTCACTGAGGTGTTTCAGGGAGCGTTTGACAGTGATGAGTGGAGAACGTGTTTACGGCTTTGGGGTGGTACCTGGTAGGTTCATTGATAATTTGTGTGATATTGAGGGCATCAAGCTTAGATTGTAGGATGGCTGGGGTGTTAAGCATGTTCCAGTTTAGGTCGCCTAGCAGCACGAGCTCTGAAGATATATGGGGGGCAATCAGTTCACATATGGTGTCCAGAGCACAGCGTACTTTTTGGAGAAATGTCTTCTGGTCTGATGAAACAAAAATGGAACCGTTTGACCATAATGACCATCGTTATGTTTGGAGGAAAAAGGGGGAGGCTTGCAAGCCGAAGAACCCCATCCTAACTGTGAGGGGTGCTTTGCTGCAGGAGGATCTGGTGCTCCTCACAAAATAGATGGCATCATGAGAAGGAAAATTATGTGGATATATTGAAGCAACATCTCAAGACATCAGTCAGGAAGTTAAAGCTTGGTCGTAAATGGGTCTTCCAAATGGACAATGACCCCAAGCATTCTTCCAAAGTTGTGGCAAAATGGCTTAAGGACAACAAAGTCAAGATATTGGAGTGGCCATCACAAAGCCCTGACCTCAATCCCATAGAAAATTTGTGGGCAGAACTGAAAAAGTGTGTGCGAGCAAGGCCTACAAACCTGACTCAGTTACACCAGCTCTGTCAGGAGGAATGGGCCAAAATTCCCCCAACTTATTGTGGGAAGCTTGTGGAAGGCTACCTGAAACGTTTGACCCAAGTTAAACAATTTAAAGGCAATGCTACCAAATACTAATTGAGTGTATGTAAACTTCTGACCCACTGGGAATGTGATGAAATAAATAAAAACTGAAATAAAAAAATCTCTCTACTATTATTCTGACAGTTTACATTCTTAAAATAATGTGGTGATCCTAACTGACCTTAAGACAGGCAATTTTTACTAGGATTAAATGTCAGAAATGGTGAAAAACTGAGTTTAAATGTATCTGTTTACCTCACATACACTATCAAGCATTTCATACTGACTGTTGGCCCTTGGTGGCCTATAGAAACACCCCGAAAGAAAAGGCTTTAGATGTGCCAAGTGAACCTGCATCCACAACACTTCAATAACACTTGACAAGTTTAATTCGTTATTTTGAAACTGCATTGTTGGTTAAGGGCTTGGAAGTAAGCATTTCACTGTAAGGTCTACACCCGTTGTATTCAGCGCATGTGACTCATACAATTTAATTTGATCTGACATAAGATCTTCTCTAAGCGTTACAGGGATATGGTTCTGAAAATATACAGCGACATCTTCCCAATTAGCATTCCTGTCTTGTATAGATATTATATTCTTGTATTGCTTCTGCTGTATCATCAAAGGAATTATCTAAGTGAGTCTCAGAAATAGCTAATATATCAACGTTATCGGATGTTAGCAAGTTATTGATTTCATGAACCTTATTCCTAAGGCTACATATATTAATATGAGTTATTTTCAGCCCTTTTCCTGGGTAGCTTATCAGAGATAGACATAATATGGAAAAGAACAAAGAAAGCAAGAGACAAAAATATACATTCAGCACTCCATTAATCAGTTGGTGTGTGTAAGTGTGTGTGTAAGTGTGTGTGTAAGTGTGTGTGTAAGTGTGTGTGTGCTGCAGGGTTGAAGCTATGAACCCATAATCTTAGCTCTCTCATCTCTTCCAGGCCTTTGGGAGGGAGGGTGGACTACGAGCCTGTCATAGTGGATGTAAGCAATGTCTCTATGCACTCTGGCAGCTTTCATGGCAGGGATAAGTTCTTTCCTCTTCTGGGGCACAGCTTTAGTATTGTCCTCATTGAGGAAGATATATCTTCCTCTCAAGTTCTTGGCTCTTTCCAGAACAGCTACCTTGTCCTTGAACCTCAGGAACTTGACCACTATCGTTCTGGGCCTGTCACCTGGGCCGGTAGTGGGTTTTCCAGTCCTGTGGGCTTGCTCCACCTCAATCTTCCTGTGGTCCATCTTCAGTTTCACCTAAATCATTTCCCTCACTTTGTCCTCAAACTCCGTCAAGGTCTCATGTGGATATTCTGCAATTCCGTCCACATCCATGTTGTTCTGCCTTGATAACAATGACGGAGAAATCAGATTATCATGGATTCACAGAACTGATGTCCTCTCTCAATGACTTACAGATTGCTGTCATCTAGCCGTTCTCCTGTTTAAACTCATCGAGCTGACCCTGGGTGAACTGCAAACTGTTATTCAGGTCCTAGACCTCTTCATTCTTTTATTAGTTGACTCCACTAGTATTTGGACAAAACACATGAAGCTATTGGATTGTTGTTGTAACAACTGCTTGTAGAACTCTATTTGTTTGTTGACAAGATCCTTTACCTGTGATAGAGAGACACCACTGTCCTCAACGGCACTCCCACCGGCTAGGCTAGTTGCTACGCCAAACAGCTCCTCAGACCCGGCCTTGGTCGGCAAGATCACTAGACAGATACTAGTGGTCCCAGCAATGCCAACCGCATCGCGGGATCCAAATTCAAAAGGAAGCTAACTAGTAACCAAACTTTTTCAAAACAACAAACCGAGCTCTCCCACGTTCCGCGTTCAACAGGAAGTGACGACCAGAAGTGACGAGTAAGGAGAAAAAGTGATGAGGGAGTGATGGGGACTAAAAACAGGATATTAAACGTTGTCTGTCAGATTCTGGGTTAGCCAAAGCTAACCAGCTGAAACCCTCAAAACATGATGTCAACAGCAGAATTATTTCTGAGAAATACTTATCTTACTCCACAAATAAATAATATTAAAGTGCAATTTACCTCTGATCACATCTGGCTAAGAACCCACTAACAAACACATCCTCAGGAGTGAAGACGTGAGCTTCGCTTCAACAGCTGTGGTGGAAATACAGGGTTTGACTGACAACTTTGAGAGCCACCTCCGAGTTTTGATGACAAGCTATTTTGAGTACATTTAATTGGTCAGGGGGTTGTGAAATGTTCATGAAGACGCAAAGTGGAACTAATAGTATATTTTTTAAATGTAAATTAAAATCCCAGAGTGTCCCTTAAGTGTCCCATAGTAGATGTGTTGATCTAGGATCAGGTGCTCCCTGTCCATTCATTATGATCTAAAAGGCAATACTGATCCTAGATTTGAGTTTGGGTTGCCGGAGGACAATTTGGGTCACGAAGGATTTTCAAGTTGGATCTCGAGCTGAAAAAGTTAATGAACCCTTGGCCTATTTCAGTGAACTGGTTGTATTCATGTTACAATAGCCTACTAAGCCTAACACATGTTACAATAGCCTACTAAGCCTAACACATGTTACAATAGCCTACTAAGCCTAACACATGTTACAATAGCCTACTAAGCCTAACACATGTTTCATAGGCTACTGGTTTGGCTAAATAGGCTATAAAAAACACATTATGAATTACAACAAGTTCAATTAAATCATTTTTCAATCTTTCCCCTTAGGAAATTGGATAGCTACTTCAGGTCAACTGATTAGCTAGATTATATATATATATTTTTTTAACCTTTATTTTACTAGGCAAGTCAGTTAAGAACAAATTCTTATTTTCAATGACGGCCTATATAAGAAATTGCTTCCATTAGGTTTAATTAGAAATTCGTCATTAGGTCCTTATAAAGTCAAGCGTTGTCATTTCAGCACCACGCCTTTTAACACCTGATATTTGTCCCGTCAGAGCCTCGTCTGCCCTCCGGTGACTTCAGGAAGTAACACACCGACCCCCTCCGCCTATTGTTGATCCACCCTGCCGGGAACAGAGAACCGTTCTGACCGAAACGTGGGATTCACTTTTTGTTGTTGTTGTATTTCAACATTTTATCGCCACTCGTATGCTGTGACTTTCAATAGTTTAGAATTACATAGATACAATTATCGAAGCTGTAACTCTCTCAAAGGGAGTGAGGTTGTTTGGGAAAGAGGAAACTTTTTTTCATCCCTGAACGAATTTCCATTCCTCCATTTTGAGGCATTTTGTTTTTTGGATCTGGAAAAAGTTTAAGTGTATTGTCTTTCGGTAAGTTTTCATTGAGATTACGTTTTTTTGTTTGTTGCATAAGTAGTTTTGTCTATTTTGTTTCACCATTTGAATTGTTTCAATGTAATACGAAACTAAATTGTGCGTGTCTCGCTCGTATTGTGCTAGCGAATACTTCACGTTTTCAGTTACACACCGTCGCTAGTTAAATAGCAAACAGTGATGTTGAAAATACTGGAATTGATGACTAGTTATGAACTTTAAAAACTATATGTCAGTAAATTTAACTTTGTTGCTAATTTCAACAATTATAGCAGTAACTGTTTGAAGTTGCGTGGGATTTCGATGTGTCCACTTGCTAATGCTAATGCTAATGCTAAGTTCGCCAAAGGCAAACAAACTAATCGCAAACTACAAGTGTTTGTCATATCTGCAAAAACCCAGCTCCAATGTAAAGCCCAAACTATAAATGAATCGACAGGACATAACATTAATTGGTTAAGCTAGTTAAATGAGTAGTTTTATAGTTAACTAGGCAGCTTCCTGACATTCCCAACATCCCAGTTGAAAGTTTTTAAAACCGGATGAATGCAACCAGAGGGAAGAATTGGGCCACCGCCCTCCTCACCCGCAGGATGCTCCTAACCTGATCTGCTGAAAAGTGTACAAAATAAATCATTTCCCAAGTATTTACAAAATATATATATATTGAATAATAGCTAACACTCAATCACTTTACTGCTGTCGTCCCCGTGTCCTCGACTAGATACTGTATCTCACAGCAACCCAATATATATGTTCTCTCAATCTGACAGTTCATTCAATCATATTGTATATGCAATCATTTCTATGAATGGGCCCACCAGAAACTAATTCTCATAACCCTACCATTTATCACCATGAAGTCCTAAGTCCTACCTAACTAGTTGACTTGCATAGATTTGGTTTTAGATTTCTTTTCTTTTTCTCTTGAATGGCATTGGCCTAAATTCCACCATTGTCATAGGAATGCCCCCCTACCCCACCCTGTAAACCCAGTTGAACTGACCAGGCTACCTTCTCCAATAAGTCTCAGCCCACATCCCAAATAGCACCTGATTTTCTATATATATATATATATATATATATATATATATATATATATGTGTATATATATATATATATGAATACGTGCTTTGGTGATAAAATGTCACTTCCTTATGCTATAAAATAATTGTTTACCGAGACAAATATGATTATTCATGTTCTGAATTGTTCATTGGGGCCTTTCTCTAACATATCATTAACATTACATCCCAACAAATGTGCAGCCCAATACATCCGATAATAAGCACCCGGCTCTGTTCACATAGCGGTGCAGGTTTCTCATAACAAATTAATAATTTTAACATTTTGTGGTGGGTGTCAATGTTGGTTACGTGGGTTGCAAAATTAGCACGACACGAGCTGAGTTCAATGTAAAAAGGCTTTAAAAGTTTAAAGGCTTGGTGTTCTGTTGACCTGTCAGAGATTAATGTTTGTTGTTGTAAAGAAATCTATGGGAAAAAGAACTGGATTTTGGCATTGGTATGTAAAGCGTACACTCAAATATGATCATGCTGATTTGATATCCATCAGGGGTCGTGGTAATTTTTCACCCAGACAAAGAGATAAATCACAGGAGAAATATCTTACTTTAGTTTTGTAAATGCTGATCTAATATACTTGTTATTTTCTGCTCGGCTTCAGACTGATTTTGTGCGTCAGTTGTAATTCTCCATTCGGATGTGAATTCATGGATGAGAATTCAGTGTGGCATTCTATCAGCAGACGGACGGTCTGACAGTGTAGCATTCTATCAGCAGACGGACGGTCTTGACAGTGTGGCATTCTATCAGCAGACGGACGGTCTGACAGTGTGGCATTCTATCAGCAGACGGACGGTCTTGACAGTGTAGCATTCTATCAGCAGACGGACAGTCTGACAGTGTAGCATTCTATCAGCAGACGGACAGTCTGACAGTGTGGCATTCTATCAGCAGACGGACGGTCTGACAGTGTGGCATTCTATCAGCAGACGGACGGTCTGACAGTGTAGCATTCTCTCAGCAGACAGACGGTCTGACAGTGTAGCATTCTATCAGCAGACGGACGGTCTGACAGTGTGTCATTCTATCAGCAGACGGACGGTCTGACAGTGTGGCATTCTATCAGCAGACGGACGGTCTGACAGTGTAGCATTCTATCAGCAGACGGACGGTCTGACAGTGTGGCATTCTATCAGCAGACGGACGGTCTTGACAGTGTGGCATTCTATCAGCAGACGGACGGTCTGACAGTGTGGCATTCTATCAGCAGACGGACAGTCTGACAGTGTGGCATTCTATCAGCAGACGGACAGTCTGACAGTGTGGCATTCTATCAGCAGACGGACGGTCTGACAGTGTGGCATTCTATCAGCAGACGGACGGTCTTGACAGTGTAGCATTCTATCAGCAGACGGACGGTCTGACAGTGTGGCATTCTATCAGCAGACGGACGGTCTGACAGTGTAGCAAAAATTTTCTCCGGTGCTTTTCTCAGTGTAGCCTATTTTTCTCTGGTAAAATGCAAGATTAACTTAAAAGCAAAAAACATTAGGAAATGTTCCTGGCTATATCTTCTATGATAAACATTAGAAATGTAGCCTAATGGCAATGCGTCATTTTTGCCATTACTTGTGTGGCCGTGAGCCAGGTGGCGTATTACCTCTGTTGTCATCTGATGAAAATGAAGCCATTTTCTACTGAATGTGTTGCACTAATGAAAACTATAGTTGCACATACCTGATCACACTATTGAACAAAACATAACTGACTTTCAATATAAAACGCAGGTGAAATGGTTAAAAATAATTTTATCTGCATTTTGAAAATTTAGATTTCTGAACTCAAAATGTGACGCCTGTCCATCTTACCTCTAGTGTTTTATGTCCTGTGGATTGGAGAAGAGGTTCAGTTCAACAGGAGAGTGAGCCTGTCAGTTAACCAGGAGCCTTAATTCTTGCACAGAATCCAGCCTAGCTGACTCAATTTTCCAAATTTGACTGCTTTTCCCCCCTCTTTTTTTATTATTTTTTATTTAACCTTTATTTAACCAGGTGGGCTAGTTAAGAACAAGTTCTCATTTACAATTGTGACCTGGGCCTCTGGCCTCCATGGATATAGTCACTCTGACTATAGCCATCCTACAAGGGTAATACCTCCAATACATTTTGAACGGCTCATGGTAGAGAAATGAGGGTTGGACCATTTTGTTTTCTTAAATTATTATATTTACAATTATAAACTGTGTGGTTCGAGCCCTGAATTCTGATTGGCTGACAGCCGTGGTACATCAGACCGTAATGTTACATTGTTACTGCTCTAATTACGTTGGCAACCAGTTTATAATATCAGGAAGGAACCTCAGGGATGTCTGGTATATTGGCCATATGCACCCTCCGCCTTATTGCTTAATTAACATATTATTTTATCCATTGGTCAAAAGGATGCTTTTTTTTTGATTGGACACTCTACTAGATGGGTCCCTGGTCAGAAAGTAGTACACTATGTCAGAAAGTAGTACACCCCGGTGTGTTGAGAGACGGCCCCCCTCGGTGTGTTGGGAGACGGCCCCCTCGGTGTGTTGAGACGGCCCCCTCGGTGTGTTGAGAGACGGCCCCCCTCGGTGTGTTGAGAGACGGCCCCCCCTCGGTGTGTTGAGAGACGTCCCCCCTCGGTGTGTTGAGAGACGGCCCCCCTCGGTGTGTTGAGAGACGGCCCCCCCTCGGTGTGTTGAGAGACGGCCCCCCTCGGTGTGTTGAGACTGCCCCCCCCCCTCGGTGTGTTGAGACTGCCCCCTCGGTGTGTTGAGGACTGCCCCCCCCGGTGTGTTGAGGGACGGACGGCCCCCGGTGTGTTGAGGACGGTGTGTTGTTGAGGGACGGACGGCCCCCGGTGTGTTGAGGACGGACGGCCCCCGGTGTGTTGAGGAACGGACGGCCCCCGGTGTGTTGAGAGACGGCCCCTCGGTTTAGACCAGGCAGGGTCCTGGGTCCAGCCCTACTCAGCCCTCGGGGCATCCTGATTATCCCTGTCTGCCACTCAGTGCATTAAGGCTAATCAATACAAGGCCTGTCGCTGCATGAAAAAGAAAATCGAATAAGTGCCAATATGTTACTCTGCTCCACTTATGTCTGTCTGTCTAACAATGACGGAGTGAGACCTGTCTCCTCTGAAGAGGGAGCATCCATATTTAAAACTGCGTCTGTCCAAATTGTCACGACACCATGGGTTCTTCCCAAATGCCCCCCCACACACACCGTTTGCCTGGCACGCTGTGTGCCCTGGTCATAGGGAATAGGGTGTCGTGACTTGTTTTTTTTCTCTTTTTGTTGCCATGGTTGCAGTGGGGTTTCCTAAATCACTGTAGAATGAATTGGTTCAATAAACAATTTTTTTTTCAATGGGTTTCACAGCTTTTCTTTTTTATTCCATGGCATTTTAAGGCCTTGTGGGGGTGTGGGTAGGTAGCTCTTATCTAGGCTAGCTGGCCCAATCCTGTTCTATGCTGCACATGGGTCAGTTGAAATGTGTTGTACCTCCAGGGTGAATACCTCCAGGGTTAACACACAGGTCAGAGGTCAGTTGAAATGTGTTGTACCTCCAGGGTGAATACCTCCAGGGTTAACACACAGGTCAGAGGTCAGTTGAAATGTAGTGTACCTCCAGGGTGAACACACAGGTCAGAGGTCAGTTGAAATGTGTTGTACCTCCAGGGTGAAAGTGTGCTGTGTTGTTGTCATGGTTTGTGGCTTAAACCCCCCCCCCCATCTGATGAACAACCCAGCCCTAGACATCCATTTTGTCATAATCTCACCTCTCTCCTCTCCTTTTCAGATACCGAGTGAACATGACAGCCATAAACACGGCCAACATAAACTTCAAATGGGATCCGAAGAGCCTGGAGATCCGTACCCTGGCTGTGGAGCGGCTGCTGGAGCCCTTGGTCACACAGGTCAGAATACATTTTAACAACCCATCATGGGATGGAAAACTCATGCTGTGACTTTTTTTCCACATTTTGTTACGTTACAGCCTTATTCTAAAATGGTTAAAAAAAAAAAATTTCCTCGTCAATCTACACACAATTACCTCACAACGACAAAGTGAAAACAGGGGTTTTTGCACTTTTTTGTTGCTAATTTATATATATATATATATATATATATAAAAAACATACCTTATTTACGTCCAGTCAAATGTTTGGACACCTTAACTTCTTGCGTCGAGCCATCCCGGATCCGGTATCGTGACTACAGCTCATTACCATAACACAACGTTAACTATTCATGAACATCGCAAATGAAATTAAATTAATCTATTTGCTCTCAAGCTTAGCCTTTTGTTAACAACACTGTCATCTCAGATTTTCAAAATATGCTTCTCAACCATTGCAAAACAAGCATTTGTGTAACAGTATTGATAGCTATGACATAGTGCCCCCATAGGTTGAAGAGGTTAATTGTTACTATTTTCTACATTGTAGAAAAATAGTGAAGACATCAACTATGAAGTGACACATGGAATCATGTACAGTATTAATCAAAAGTGTTGAACAAATCAAAATATATTTTCGATTTGAGATTCTTCAAAGTAGCCACCCTTTGCCTTGATGACAGCTTTGCATTCTCTCAACCAGCTTCATGAGGAATGCTTTTCCAACAGTCTTGAAGGAGTTCCCACACATGCTGAGCACTTGTTGGCTGATTTCCCTTCACTCTGCGGTCCAAATCAATCCACACCATCTCAATTGGGTTTTTGGGTGATTGTGGAGGCCAGGTCATCTGATGCAGCACTCCATCACTCTCCTTGGTCAAATAGCCCTTACACAGACTGGAGGTGTGTTGGGTCATTGTCCTGTTGAAAAACAAATGATAGTCCCACTAAGCACAAACCAGATACAATGTCGTATTGCTGTGGTAGCCATGCTGGTTAAGTGTGCCTTGAATTCTAAATAAATCACCCCCAAATCTCAAATTTGGACTCATCAGACCAACGGATAGAGTTCCATCGGTCTAATGTCCATTGCTTGTGTTTCTTGGCCCAAGCAATTCCCTTCTTCTTATTGGCGTCCTTTAGTGGTGGTTTCTTTGCAGCAATTCGACCATGAAGGCCTGATTTCACAGTCTCCTCTGAACAGTTGATGTTGACATGTGTCTTACTTGAACTCTGTAAAGCATTTATTTGGGCTGCAATTTCTGAGGCTGGTAACTCTAATGAATTTATCCTCAGCAGCAGAGGTAACTCTGGGTCTTCCTTTCCTGTGACGTTCATGTTTCTGCATTGACTAAATGCCTTAATGATGGACTACTGTTTCTCTTTGCTTATTTGAGCTGATCTTGCCATAATATGGACTTGGTATTTTACCAAATAGGGCTCCAAGAGTGTGCAATGCTACCATTGAGGAAAAGGGGGGTTACAAAATCTAAATAATTTTGTTTTGTTTAACACTTTCTTTTGGTTATGATTCGGCAGGTAGCCTAGTAGTTAGAGCGTTGGTCCAGTCGCCGTAAGGTTGCTGGATCGAATCCCTGAGCTGACAAGGTACAAATTTGCCGTTTTGCACCTGAGCAAGGCAATTAACCCACTGTTCCTCAGGCACCCCCCCCGGCACTTCTCCGATTCAGTGGTTTGGTTAAATACATTTCAGGTGACTGCAGTGTCGTACAACTGACTAGGTATCCCCCTTTCCCATGTGTTATTTCATAGTTTTGATGTCTTCACTATTTTTCTACAATGTAAATAAAAATAAAGGAAACCTTGAATGAGTATGAATGACCTTTGACTGGTGCTGTTCAGACCATTTGACTGGTGCTGTTCAGACCATTTGACTGGTGCTGTTCAGACCATTTGACTGGTGCTGTTCAGACCATTTGCCACGAGACTTGAATTCTTCGCTCTGGCGCATCCTGTTTCCATTGATCATCCTTGAGATGTTTCTACAACTTGATTGGAGTCCACTTGTGGTAAATTCAATTGATTGGGCATGATTTAGCAAGGCACAAACCTGTCCTATATAAAAGGTCCCACAGCTGACGGTGCATGTCAGAGCAAAAAACCAAGCCACGAGGTCGACGGAATTGTCTGTAAGAACCTTGAGACAGGATTGTGTCGAGGCACAGATCTGGGGGAAGGGTACCAAAAAATGTCTGCAGCATTGAAGGTCCCCAAGAACACAATGGCCTCCATTATTCTTAGATGGAAGAAGTGTGGAACCACCAAGACTCTTCCTAGAGCTGGCCGCTCGGCCAAACTGAGCAATCGGGGGAGAAGGGTCTTAGTCAGGGAGATGACCAAGAACCTGATGGTCACTTTGACAGAGCTCCAGTGTTCCTCTTTGGAGATGGGAGAACCTTCCAGAAGGACAACCATCTCTGCAGTAATCCACCATTCGGGCCTTTATGGTAGAATGGCCAGACGGAAGCCACTCCTCAGTAAAAGGCACAGACACCGCTCATCAGCTGGCCAATACCAGCCCTACGGTGAAGCATGGTGGTGGCAGCGTCATGCTGTGGGGATGTTTTTCAGTGGCAGGGACTGGGAGACTAGTTGAGATCAAGAAAAAGCTGAACGGAGCAAAGTTCAGAGAGATCCTTGATGAAAACCTGCTCCAGAGCACTCTTGACCTCAGACTGGGGTGAAGGTTCACTTTCCAACATGACAATGACCCCTAAGCACACAGCTAAGACAACGCACAAGTGGCTCTGAATGTCCTTGAGGTCTTGAACCCGATCGAACATCTCTGAAGAGACCTGAAAATGGCTATGCAGCGCCACTCCCCATCCAACCTGACAGAGTTTGAGAGAATCTGCAGAGAAGGTTGGGAGAAACTCTCCAAATACAGGTGTGCCAAGCTTGTAGTTTCATACCCAAGAAGACTGGAGGCTGTAATCGCTGCCAAAGGTAGTTCAACAACGTAAAGAGTATGAATACTTTTTTGTAAATGTGATATTCATGTTTTTGTTCAATACATTTCTAAAAATAAAGTTTTTGCTTTTGTCATTATCGGATATTGTGTGAAGAAAAACAAACAATTGAATCCATTTTAGAGTAGGGCTGTAACAAAATGTTAACAAAATTTAACAAAAATTAACAAAATGTGGAATAAGATAATTAAGGGTTCTGAATATTTTCTTAAGTTAAGTTTGATAAATTATGTCAATGCCTCCTGGAAGCATGTAGATTTATTTATATATTTTAGAACGGGTGATCATGCATCCACTTTGTTTTGATTTGTACCTTGGTATCTAGCCCGAACTGCTTGAATGGCACTAGCTACTTCTACTGTTTTAGTATGGAATCAAAGACTAGGCAAGATATGGCTGGAAGTTTGGCTGCAGCAAAAGATGTCCGTCTGATGTTGTACATCTCACCCTCAAGGCATTTGACCTCTCCCCCCTCTCTCTCTCTCCCTCTCTCTCGTCCTGCTCCTAAAGGTCACGACCCTGGTGAACTCCAGCAACAAGGGGCCGTCCAATAAGAAGAAGGGTCGCTCTAAGAAGGCCCATGTATTGGCTGCCTCGGTGGAAACCGCCACCTTGAACTTCCTGGATAAAGGAGAGAAGATCGCCAAGGAGAGCCAGTTCCTCAAGGACGAGCTCACCGCTGCCGTGGAGGATGTACGCAAGCAAGGTACGGTTAAGCTACTACTGGCCTTGACTCCTTTGCTCTGAATCCAGATATGTAATTTGGCCTTGTATTTCTGCCTCTTGAGTTCCAAGAGAGCACATTTATTCAGTTGGGGCGCTATGAATCTGCCCTATGAATGAATTCAAACTGCTTCCAGGCATTGAACTGTTGCTCTCTGTTCTGTCATATCCTCCATTTTACTCTGCAGTCTTTCAATCTGTCTTGTCTGTATTGAGGGGAAAGTGTGTGTGTGTGTGTGTGTGTGTGTGTGTGTGTGTGTGTGCGTGCGCGCGCCAGGGTTTCTCTGGATCAAAAAGGGGCTTAAGTGGGTGGGCGTGGCAGGGTTTGAGTCGTTACGGCTGAAATTTCAAGAATTTGAGGCCCACCATGTGTGCAGAGATTGGCTTAAAAAGGCTACAATTTCCTGCAATTTTACATTTGTCTAGGGAGGCAAGATAGATTTTTGCCGTTTTTTTAAAGCTAATTTCCTGAAATTATTCACATTTTGCCATGCAAGTTGAGAGAAAATGTTGCAGATTACAAAGATAAAATCTGCTATTCTACCTTCTGGAGCTGAGTATCGTTTTTATAGTTTTAAAGGCCCGCCCAAGCCTTTTTAAAAGGCATAAAAACTGCTGTCGTGTTGGCTCAGTCTAGAGGGCTGCGTAGAGGCATGTAGCCTTAAGCATCATCCCCCCCAATCTTTTAACTCGTGTTGTTAAATCTCATTACTCCTAGTAGCTGCGGTGTGGTTTTCCCCCTCTGTCCCTTCTGGTGGAGGGAGGAGAGGACTCGGGTTAATGGAGAGGTTTAACCCCGTCAAGATGCTCAACTCCTCATTTCTCAATGGCTTGTTTTGCCATGCATGTTTTAAAAGCCTGTTGATATTGATGCCAATTGAATGAGACAATATTTTGTAGGCAGGAGAGGGATCTCGCCCACTATCTTCTCTCATCCCGTTTTCGTCCTATTTACATACAGAGTATCTGTATCCCAATTTGCCCAGGCTGAAAATATGGATTTTATGCGCATATGCAGTTTTTTTTAAGTGACTGATTTTCCACTCTGCTTCCTGTATTAGCTGAGGGCTCCACTCTGCTGCCTGTGTTAGCTGAGGGCTCCACTCTGCTGCCTGTATTAGCTGAGGGCTCCGCTCTGCTGCCTGTATTAGCTGAGGGCTCCGCTCTGCTGCCTGTATTAGCTGAGGGCTCCGCTCTGCTGCCTGTATTAGCTGAGGGCTCCGCTCTGCTGCCTGTATTAGCTGAGGGCTCCGCTCTGCTGCCTGTATTAGCTGAGGGCTCCGCTCTGCTGCCTGTATTAGCTGAGGGGGCTCCGCTCTGCTGCCTGTATTAGCTGAGGGCTCCGCTCTGCTGCCTGTATTAGCTGAGGGCTCCGCTCTGCTGCCTGTATTAGCTGAGGGCTCCGCTCTGCTGCCTGTGTTAGCTGAGGGCTCCGCTCTGCTGCCTGTGTTAGCTGAGGGCTCCGCTCTGCTGCCTGTGTTAGCTGAGGGCTCCGCTCTGCTGCCTGTGTTAGCTGAGGGCTCCGCTCTGCTGCCTGTATTAGCTGAGGGCTCCGCTCTGCTGCCTGTATTAGCTGAGGGCTCCGCTCTGCTGCCTGTATTAGCTGAGGGCTCCGCTCTGCTGCCTGTATTAGCTGAGGGCTCCGCTCTGCTGCCTGTATTAGCTGAGGGCTCCGCTCTGCTGCCTGTATTAGCTGAGGGCTCCGCTCTGCTGCCTGTATTAGCTATTTCCTCTTGCCATGATATCAACAGATACAGTGGCTTGTGAAAGTATTCACACCCCCCCTTGGCATTTTTCCTATTTTGTTGCCTTAAAATCTATTTTAAATACAGGTTATTATTTTTTTTGTATCATTTGATTTACCCAATATGCCTACCACTTTGAAGATGCAGAATATATATTTTTTTAAATTTGTGAAACAAAACAACAAAAACAACTTGAGCGTGCATAACTATTCATCCCCCCTCCAAAGTCAATACTTTGTAGAGACACCTTTTCCAGCAATTACAGCTGCTAGTCTCTTGGGGTATGTCTCTATAAGCTTGGCACATCTAGCCACTGGGCTTTTTGCCCATTATTCAAGGCAAAACTGTTCCAGCTCCTTTAAGTTGGATGGGTTCCTGCTGGTGTACAGCAATCTTTAAATCATACCACAGATTCTCAATTGGATTGAGGTCTGGACTTTGACTAGGCCATTCCAAGACATTTTAAATGTTTCCCCTTAAACCACTCGAGTGTTGCTTTCGCAGTATGCTCAGGGTCGCTCTTCTGCTAGAAGGGGAACCTCCCTCCCAGTCTCAAATCTCTGCAAGACAAAACAGTTTCCCTCAAGAATTTCTCTGTGTGTGTGTGTGTATATGCACACAGGTGGACTAATTATGTGACTTCTGAAGGTAATTGGTTGCACCAGATCTTATTAAGGGGCTTCATAGCAAAGGGGGTGAATATATATATATATATATATATATATATATATTACACACACACCTCTTTCCCATTTTTTTTTTTTTTTTGAAACCAGTCTCATCAAATTGGTTTTGTCCATCGCACAAAATCCAAATTTAAAATCAGTTCAAGTTACAGGTTGTAATGCAACAACAACAGGAAGAAACACCAAGGGGGATGAATACTGTTGCATGGCGCCGGGCGGCGTAACCACGGCACCGGGCGGCGCAACCACGGCACCGGGCGGCGCTAAACGAACCTGTCAGACCAATACGAGCTCGACTGACTCGAACGTTTGTCTGCTCAGAGACGGGACACCAGACACGCTGTCTTAATTGGTGATTGAAGGGTTATTTTTTATTTTTTCATCGTCATGGCAAACACTGGTTGAACTGTGCAGGAGTGGGCTAAATGGGGGTAGATTTTGGGCATTGGTGGGTAAAAGGTGTCTTCCACCAGCCACGTTGGTGGGTGTTCAGGGCTCCACTGTACGAGCGTTTCACTGTACACTGTACGAGCGTTTTTACTCACATTTGTGAATTAAAAAGTCCAGTATGATCACATTTTATAGTAACATAAATGCTGCAGTAATTGTTTTCAAAGTATTTCTGTTTGGTTTGATTCGTAGCTGGTCAATTTAATCGCACAACGTCTTTAGAAGTAGGAATCCTACTAAGCCTATACCACCAGGTGCTTCAACGCTGGGGGCTGTGAGGTCAGAGGTCGACCTCTACTGTGCGCACGTTTAAAAGCTGAGGTGAAATATTCATTTTTTGAGAAGCGCCGCGCACCGACATAAGTTGGATTAATTTACTTGGAAGAAAAAAAAAGTCTACTGAAGTGAGACTGTCCTCGTGTTTCTTGGCTAGTTTACATTGATAAACATATTTTTTATATTTTAAGAACATTTCAACTGTTAAGGAATAGACTCGGGCACAAACATGACTCCAGTCGCGCTACCTCTGTAACCTCCAGCTCTTAAAGGTCGCAGGTGAAAAATGCCTTATGAGATGAAGCAATATTCCACATTACTTCTTGCTAGTAATACATATTTTGTTTTGGTATCATTACAAAATATGCACATGTTTTGGTGTAGTTTTGGTGTAGTTTTGTGTGTAGTTTTGGTGTAGTTTTGGTGTAGTTTCAGCAACAAAAACATGTGTTTTGACTGGTAGATTGGCTCCTGAGTGGCGCGGCGGTCATCTCAGTGCAAGATGCGTCACTACAGTCCCTGGTTTGATTCCAGGCTGTATCACATCCGGCCTTGAATCCCATAGGGGCGGCGCACAATTGGCCCAGCATCGTCCTGGTTTGGCCCGGGGATTTTATTTTATTATTATTTTTTAAAACCTTTTATTTAACCAGGTAAGTCAGTTAAGAACAAATTCTTATTTTCAATGACGGCCTAGGAACAGTGGGTTAACTGCCTGTTCAGGGGCAGAATGACAGATTTGTACCTTGTCAGCTCGGGGATTTGAACTTGCAACCTTCCGGTTACTAGTCCAACGCTCTAACCACTAGGCTACCCTGCCGCCCCAGGGTAAATACGCCGTCATTGTAAATAAGAACTTGTTCTTAACTGACTTGCCTGTTTTAAATCTATGTGCCAGAAAGTACGTTTTAGGCTCTTCGGGTAGTTCTCAGGAACTACCCTATATGGCAGCAAGCCAGCCACTATAAAAATGTACCTATGTTACACGCGACGCCTGTTTTTCTCCAAAGTGTAGGGACTGCGTCCTTGTGCATCTGCAAAGTGTTTGACGCAACCCGAGTCACAGACCAGTGGTCACCAACGGGTCTTCCTAGTCGATCACCAAACATTTCTTTTGGTGCGAATTGATTCAGCAGCACTAGCACCCGCCGAGGCGGCGTTTCATGTGTCTGAAGGTGGAACATGACCACAGTGTTCTGGAGCCTGGGGACTGTATTAACGAGCCTGGAACGCACAGCAGAGTTGATCCTGTGAGATTTCAAAACTACACTCAAATTAATTCAGTGTAGAGCTGCAGTTTTTATGAGTAAGTTCATGTTTAATTTATTCAGTACTTTAACACTTTTTTTTTATTTTTATTTATTTATTTATTTTTTATTATAATTTTATTTTATAAATACAAAGTGTTCCCATGAACTGAGAGGGATAATTCACTGTCTCTGGTCATAGTGACAACATGAATTGGTGCATGAGATGGAAATAACGCAGTGGCACGTCAGTTTTGCCATCAGCTGGAAGACTGTCCCCTTTTCTCAGCAGATGGGGGAGGTAGAGAGGATGGTCTCTCACCAGACTGACCATCAGCTGGAAGACTGTCCCCTTTTCTCAGCAGATGGGGGAGGTAGAGAGGATGGTCTCTCACCAGACTGACCATCAGCTGGAAGACTGTCCCCTTTTCTCAGCAGATGGGGGAGGTAGAGAGGATGGTCTCTCACCAGACTGACCATCAGCTGGAAGACTGTCCCCTTTTCTCAGCAGATGGGGGAGGTAGAGAGGATGGTCTCTCACCAGACTGACCATCAGCTGGAAGACTGTCCCCTTTTCTCAGCAGATGGGGGAGGTAGGGAGGATGGTCTCTCACCAGACTGACCATCAGATGAGAGACTGCCTCCCAGCTGCCCCCCAGACTGACCCTCAGATGAGAGACTGCCTTTTCTGCCCCCCAGACTGACCCTCAGATGAGACTGCCTCCCCGCTGCCCCCCCAGACTGACCATCAGATGAGAGACTGCCCCCCCAGACTGACCCTCAGATGAGAGACTGCCTCCCGCTGCCCCCCCCCAGACTGACCCTCAGATGAGACTGCCTCCCCGCTGCCCCCAGACTGACCATCAGATGAGACTGCCTCACCCCCTCCCCCAGACTGACCATCAGATGCAGGCCGCCAGTCCTGTATAATAAAGCTCAATATGCTCACTAAATGTGTTGCATTACTTGAAAGGCACAACTAACTATTACTAATTGATAATGTAACAATATTCAAAAAACATTTTTATATTTTTATAAACCGAATTTGAAAATGGCCTGAACATCGTCGGCAGGGGTAGTTGAAGCATAGTCAATATGTAGTGGTGAAGTATTGGGTCTTTAGCCCACTGCACCAACCTCATTGCTACAGTACTGTTTCTCATTGGTTCATGTTTTGCCTTATGTTTTAAGTCATGTAAAAAAATAAACACTCAGGTTTTTGCATTTATTTATTTGCCTCTGATCTTCACTCAAAGATTTATTGACCTCTTTCATAGACGGTTGTCTCTGCTTACACACGGCAAGCAGGGTTGGAAATTAAGACATGTGGTCAGATGTTGTTATTGGTGGGTAAGAATATACATTTCACCAGACAGTGGTCAAACAGCATTAGAAATAAGGTTATAAATAAATAAATAAATGAACTAATAATCCAAAGGCCACATGTAGATGTTGGTGGAGTTGACAGACTGCTATGGTGTGGCTTGGTCCCAGTGTTTCCATGTAGATGTTGGTGGAGTTGACAGACTGCTATGGTGTGGCTTGGTCCCAGTGTTTCCATGTAGATGTAGATGTTGGTGGAGTTGACAGACTGCTATGGTGTGGCTTGGTCCCAGTGTTTCCATGTAGATGTTGGTGGAGTTGACAGACTGCTATGGTGTGGCTTGGTCCCAGTGTTTCTATGTAGATGTTGGTGGAGTTGACAGACTGCTATGGTGTGGCTTGGTCCCAGTGTTTCCATGTAGATGTAGATGTTGGTGGAGTTGACAGACTGCTATGGTGTGGCTTGGTCCCTGTGTTTCCATGTAGATGTTGGTGGAGTTAACAGACTGCTATGGTGTGGCTTGGTCCCAGTGTTTCTATGTAGATGTTGGTGGAGTTGACAGACTGCTATGGTGTGGCTTGGTCCCAGTGTTTCCATGTAGATGTTGGTGGAGTTGACAGAGACTGCTATGGTGTGGCTTGGTCCCAGTGTTTCCATGTAGATGTAGATGTTGGTGGAGTTGACAGACTGCTATGGTGTGGCTTGGTCCCAGTGTTTCCATGTAGATGTAGATGTTGGTGGAGTTGACAGACTGCTATGGTGTGGCTTGGTCCCAGTGTTTCTATGTAGATGTTGGTGGAGTTGACAGACTGCTATGATGTGGCTTGGTCCCAGTGTTTCCATGTAGATGTAGATGTTGGTGGAGTTGACAGAGACTGCTATGGTGTGGCTTGGTCCCAGTGTTTCCATGTAGATGTTGGTGGAGTTGACAGAGACTGCTATGATGTGGCTTGGTCCCTGTGTTTCTATGTAGATGTTGGTGGAGTTGACAGAGACTGCTATGGTGTGGCTTGGTCCCAGTGTTTCTATGTAGATGTTGGTGGAGTTGACAGACTGCTATGGTGTGGCTTGGTCCCAGTGTTTCCATGTAGATGTTGGTGGAGTTGACAGACTGCTATGGTGTGGCTTGGTCCCAGTGTTTCCATGTAGATGTAGATGTTGGTGGAGTTGACAGACTGGTGTGGCTTGGTCCCAGTGTTTCCATGTAGATGTTGGTGGAGTTGACAGACTGCTATGGTGTGGCTAGGTCCCAGTGTTTCCATGTAGATGTTGGAGTTGACAGACTGCTATGGTGTGGCTTGGTCCCAGTGTTTCCATGTAGATGTTGGTGGAGTTGACAGACTGCTATGGTGTGGCTTGGTCCCAGTGTTTCCATGTAGATGTTGGTGGAGTTGACAGACTGCTATGGTGTGGCTTGGTCCCAGTGTTTCCATGTAGATGTTGGTGGAGTTGACAGACTGCTTTGGTGTGGCTTGGTCCCAGTGTTTCCATGTAGATGTTGGTGGAGTTGACAGACTGCTTTGGTGTGGCTTGGTCCCAGTGTTTCCATGTAGATGTAGATGTTGGTGGAGTTGACAGACTGGTGTGGCTTGGTCCCAGTGTTTCCATGTAGATGTAGATGTTGGTGGAGTTGACAGACTGCTATGGTGTGGCTTGGTCCCAGTGTTTCCATGTAGATGTTGGTGGAGTTGACAGAGACTGCTATGATGTGGCTTGGTCCCTGTGTTTCTATGTAGATGTTGGTGGAGTTGACAGAGACTGCTATGGTGTGGCTTGGTCCCAGTGTTTCTATGTAGATGTTGGTGGAGTTGACAGACTGCTATGGTGTGGCTTGGTCCCAGTGTTTCTATGTAGATGTTGGTGGAGTTGACAGACTGCTATGGTGTGGCTTGGTCCCAGTGTTTCCATGTAGATGTTGGTGGAGTTGACAGAGACTGCTATGGTGTGGCTTGGTCCCAGTGTTTCCATGTAGATGTTGGTGGAGTTGACAGAGACTGCTATGATGTGGCTTGGTCCCTGTGTTTCCATGTAGATGTTGGTGGAGTTGACAGACTGCTATGGTGTGGCTTGGTCCCTGTGTTTCCATGTAGATGTTGGTGGAGTTGCCAGAGACTGCTATGATGTGGCTTGGTCCCAGTGTTTCCTGGACCGTTATATTGATTTGTTCACACGCTAGGTTGTTTTTCAATGTTAGGTTGCTGCAACTGTAACAGGGCAGGTGAGAAGTCGAATTGTGCTTTTTACCCGATTTTTACTTCTTACTAGTAATACAGATAGCATCTGTTTTTTTGTCTTGTAAAATATAATCGGAGGGGCCGGTAGATGATTATATTTTAGAAATCTACCTGTCAGTGGCTGGTCGGACCAAAAAAAGTGAATTTCCAACCCTGACGGCAACTTAAGTAAACGTGATATTTTTAGAACAAGGATGTAACAGAAAAATTCAAGGAGTCTGAATTTCCCGAACGCACTCTTTCTATCTGGAGGCTTCCTACTGAGATGGTTACATGATGATGGGAGAAGACTGGGAACACAGCGAGGGGAACACAGCGAGGGGAACACAGCGAGCACACGATTTGAAGTAACTACAGACTACAGATACGGAGGTTTAACCCATTGAATCAGTCATAGGTAACCTACACATTGGATTTTGTAACGTAGCTGCTGTTCTCCTCCCTCCTCCCTTAACATGTCGCTTTTCACTCCCATACGGAA
>NC_088401.1:87310588-87473088 GCF_034236695.1 Oncorhynchus nerka | reverse complement strand
CTGGAGACTGTCTGACTGGTAGTAGTATCTGACTGGAGACTGTCTGACTGGTAGTAGTATCTGACTGGAGGCTGTCTGACTGGTAGTAGTGTCTGACTGGAGACTGTCTGACTGGTAGTAGTATCTGACTGGAGACTGTCTGATTGGAGACTGTCTGACTGGTAGTAGTCTGACTGGAGACTGTCTGACTGGTAGTAGTATCTGCCTGGAGACTGTCTGACTGGTAGTAGTGTCTGACTGGAGACTGTCTGACTGGTAGCAGTGTCTGACTGGAGACTGTCTGACTGGTAGTAGTATCTGACTGGAGACTGTCTGACTGGTAGTAGTCTGACTGGAGACTGTCTGACTGGTAGTAGTATCTGCCTGGAGACTGTCTGACTGGTAGTAGTATCTGACTGGAGACTGTTTGACTGGAGACTGTCTGACTGGTAGTAGTATCTGACTGGAGACTGTCTGACTGGAGACTGTCTAACTGGTAGTAGTGTCTGACTGGAGACTGTCTGACTGGTAGTAGTATCTGACTGGAGACTGTCTGACTGGTAGTAGTATCTGACTGGAGACTGTCTAACTGGTAGTAGTGTCTGACTGGAGACTGTCTGACTGGTAGTAGTATCTGACTGGAGACTGTCTAACTGGTAGTAGTATCTAACTGGTAGTAGTATCTGACTGGTAGTAGTATCTGACTGGAGACTGTCTGACTGGTAGTAGTATCTGACTGGAGACTGTCTGACTGGTAGTAGTATCTGACTGGAGACTGTCTAACTGGTAGTAGTATCTGACTGGAGACTGTCTGACTGGTAGTAGTATCTGACTGGAGACTGTCTGACTGGTAGTAGTATCTGACTGGAGACTGTCTGACTGGAGACTGTCTGACTGGAGACTGTCTAACTGGTAGTAGTCTGACTGGTAGTAGTATCTGACTGGTAGTAGTATCTGACTGGTAGTAGTATCTGACTGGTAGTAGTATCTAACTGGTAGTAGTATCTGACTGGAGACTGTCTAACTGGTAGTAGTCTGACTGGAGACTGTCTGACTGGTAGTAGTATCTGACTGGAGACTGTCTGACTGGAGACTGTCTGACTGGAGACTGTCTGACTGGTAGTAGTGTCTGACTGGAGACTGTCTAACTGGTAGTAGTATCTGACTGGAGACTGTCTGACTGGTAGTAGTATCTGACTGGAGACTGTCTGACTGGTAGTAGTCTGACTGGTAGTAGTATCTGACTGGAGACTGTCTGACTGGAGACTGAGAGGGACCGGCAGAGATGGAGGGAGAAGGTCCGGCAGAGATGGAGGGAGACCAGAGATGGAGGGAGAGGTATGGAGGGAGAGGGACCGGCAGAGATGGAGGGAGAGGGACCGTTAGAGATGAAGGGAGAGGGACCGGCAGAGATTGAGGGAGAGGGACCGGCAGAGATGAAGGGAGACCAGAGATGAAGGGAGACCAGAGATGGAGGGAGAGGGACCGGCAGAGATGGAGGGAGAGGCACCGGCAGAGATGAAGGGAGACCAGAGATGAAGGGAGAGGGACGGGCAGAGATGAAGGGAGACCAGAGATGGAGGGAGAGGGACCGGAGATGGAGGGAGACCAGAGATGAAGGGAGAGGGACCGGAGATGGAGGGAGACCAGAGATGGAGGGAGAGGGACCGGAGATGGAGGGAGACCAGAGATGGAGGGAGAGGGACCGGAGATGGAGGGAGACCAGAGATGGAGGGAGAGGGACCGGAGATGGAGGGAGACCAGAGATGGAGGGAGAGGAACCGGAGATGAAGGGAGAGGGACCGGCAGATATTTTATTTTTTAGAAACCCTTTATTGGCGTAATTCAGCTGATACATAGCTACCATACACACCTACTATACATTAGCTACTATACATACATGAGCAACTATACAGTATACTGCTACTATACATACATGAGCTACTATACTGTATACAGCTACTATACATGAGCTACCATATACAGCTACTATACACATCTACTATACATTAGCTACTATACATACATGAGCAACTATACTGTATACAGCTACTATACATAGCTACCATATACAGCTACTATACACAGCTACTATACATTAGCTACTATACATACATGAGCTACTATACTGTATACAGCTACTATACATACATGAGCTACTATACTGTATACAGCTACTATACATGAGCTACAATACACAGCTACTATACATACATGAGCTACTATACTGTACACAGCTACTATACATACATGAGCTACTATACTGTATACAGCTACTATACACAACTACTATACATACATGAGCAACTATACTGTATACAGCTACTATACACAGCTACTATACATTAGCTACTATACACAGCTACTATACATACATGAGCTACTATACTGTATACAGCTACTATACACAGCTACTATACATACATGAGCTACTATAAAATGCTATGTAATTGAGCACCAATGCCAACAAAAGAAAGAGAGCGGGAAGAGGGAGAACGATGTGGAGAGAGAAAGACAGACAGCTTGTGATATAGTTATTAGGGACTTTAGATCCATCCAAACCCTTACTCATTAGTTGGTACCTCAGTGAGAGAAGAGACAGCCTGGAGAGGAAGTGGAATGGAGCGCTGTTGCATTTTTGTTTACATGACAACTGTGCCTTGAAAAATAAAAACCTCTACATCTGTTCTGTCCCGTATAATTGGTCCTCCACAGTGTCTTGATAAAATGTCTCTCTGCTTTCTGTTTCATCACAAACAAACCCTGGACCATACCCAAGATAGTCTCCATGCTACTGCTACTCTTTGTTCATCAGATATGCATAGTCACTTTAACTATATCTACATGTACATACTACCTCAATCAGCCTGACTTACCGGTGTCTGTATGTAGCCTCTCTACTGTATATAGCCTCTCTACTGTTATAGCCTCTCTACTGTATATAACTACTCTACTGTATATAGCCTCTCTACTGTATATAACTACTCTACTGTATATAGCCTCTACTGTATATAGCCTCTCTACTGTATATATACTCTCTACTGTATATAGCCTCTCTACTGTATATAGCCTCTCTACTGTATATAACCTCTCTACTGTATGTAGCCTCTCTACTGTATATAACCTCTCTACTGTATGTAGCCTCTCTACTGTATATAACCTCTCTACTGTTATATCCTCCCTACTGTTATAGCCTCTCTACTGTATATAGCCTCTCTACTGTATATAGCCTCTCTACTGTATATAACCACTCTACTGTATGTAGCCTCTCTACTGTATATAACCTCTCTACTGTATGTAGCCTCTCTACTGTATATAACCTCTCTACTGTTATATCCTCCCTACTGTTATAGCCTCTCTACTGGATATGGCCTCTCTACTGTATATATAGCCTCTCTACTGTATATAGCCTCTCTACTGTATATAGCCTCTACTGTATATAGCCTCTCTACTGTATATAGCCTCTCTACTGTATATAGCCTCTCTACTGTATATAGCCTCTCTACTGTATATAGCCTCTACTGTATATAGCCTCTCTACTGTATATAGCCTCTCTACTGTTATAGCCTCTCTACTGTATATAACCTCGCTACTGTATATGGCCTCTCTACTGTATATGGCCTCTCTACTGTATATAACCTCTCTACTGTATATAGCCTCTACTGTTATAGCCTCTCTACTATATATAGCCTCTCTACTGTATATATACTCTCTACTGTGTGTAGCCTCTCTACTGTATATAGCCTCTCTACTGTATATAGCCTCTACTGTTTATAGCCTCTCTACTGTATATAGCATCTCTACTGTTATATCCTCTCTACTGTATAAAGCCTCTCTACTGTATATAGCCTCTCTACTGTATATAGCCTCTCTACTGTATATAGCCTCTCTACTGTATATAGCCTCTACTGTTATAGCCTCTCTACTATATATAGCCTCTCTACTGTATATATACTCTCTACTGTGTGTAGCCTCTCTACTGTATATAGCCTCTCTACTGTATATAGCCTCTACTGTATATATCCTCTCTACTGTATATAGCACCTCTACTGTATAGAGCCTCTCTACTGTATATAGCCTCTACTGTATATAGCCTGTCTACTGTATATAGCCTCTCTACTGTATATAGTCTCTCTTCTGTATATAGCCTCTCTACTGTATATAACTACTCTACTGTATATAGCCTCTCTACTGTCTATAACCTCTCTACTGTATATAGCCTCTCTACTGTATATAGCCTCTCTACTGTATATAGTCTCTCTACTGTATATATAGCCCCTCTACTGTATATAGCCCCTCTACTTTTATAGCCTCTCTACTGTATATAGCCTCTACTGTTATAGCTTCTCTACTGTATATAGCCTCTCTACTGTATATAGCCTCTCTACTGTATATAGCCTCTACTGTTATAGCCTCTCTACTGTATGTAGCCTCTCTACTGTATATAGCCTCTACTGTTATAGCCTCTCTACTGTATATATACTCTCTACTGTGTGTAGCCTCTCTACTGTATGTAGCCTCTCTACTGTATATAGCCTCTACTGTATATAGCCTCTCTACTGTATATAACCTCTCTACTGTATATAGCCTCTACTGTATATAGCCTCTACTGTATATAACCACTCTACTGTATATATCCTGTCTACTGTATATAGCATCTCTACTGTATATAGCCTCTACTGTATATAGCCTCTACTGTATATAGCCTCTCTATTGTATATATAGCTCCTCTACTGTATATAGCCTCTCTACTGTATATAGCCTCTCTACTGTATATAACTACTCTACTGTATATAGCCTCTCTACTGTATATAACTACTGTATATAGCCTCTCTACTGTATATAGCCTCTACTGTATATACCCTCTCTACTGTATATAGCCTCTCTACTGTATATAGCCTCTCTACTGTATATAGCCTCTCTACTGTATATAACTACTCTACTGTATATAGCCTCTCTACTGTATATAGCCTCTACTGTATATAGCCTCTACTGTATATAGCCTCTACTGTATATAGCCTCTGTACTGTATATAGCCTCTCTACTGTATATAGCCTCTCTACTGTATATAACTACTCTACTGTATATAGCCTCTCTACTGTATATAACTACTCTACTGTATATAGCCTCTCTACTGTATATAGCCTCTCTACTGTATATAACTACTCTACTGTATATAGCCTCTCTACTGTATATAGCTTCTCTACTGTATATAGCTTCTCTACTGTATATAGCCTCTCTACTGTATATAGCCTCTCTACTGTATATAGCCTCTCTACTGTATATAACTACTCTACTGTATATAGCCTCTCTACTGTATATAGCCTCTACTGTATATAGCCTCTACTGTTATAGCCTCTCTACTGTATGTAGCCTCTCTACTGTATATAGCCTCTACTGTTATAGCCTCTCTACTGTATATATACTCTACTGTGTGTAGCTCTCTACTGTATGTAGCCTCTCTACTGTATATAGCCTCCACTGTATATAGCCTCTCTACTGTATATAACCTCTACTGTATATAGCCTCTACTGTATATAGCCTCTCTACTGTATATAACCACTCTACTGTATATATCCTGTCTACTGTATATAGCATCTCTACTGTATATAGCCTCTCTACTGTATATAGCCTCTATTGTATATAGCCTCTCTACTGTATATAACTACTCTACTGTATATATCCTGTCTACTGTATATAGCATCTCTACTGTATATAGCCTCTCTACTATATGTAGCCTCTACTGTATATAGCCTCTCTACTGTATATAACCTCTCTACTGTATATAGCCCTCTACTGTATATAGCTCTCTACTGTATATAACCACTCTACTGTATATATCCTGTCTACTGTATATAGCATCTCTACTGTATATAGCCTCTCTACTGTATATAGCCTCTATTGTATATAGCCTCTCTACTGTATATAACTACTCTACTGTATATATCCTGTCTACTGTATATAGCATCTCTACTGTATATAGCCTCTACTGTATGTAGCTCTACTGTATATAGCCTCTCTACTGTATATAGCCTCTCTACTGTATATAGCCCCTCTACTTTTATAGCTCTCTACTGTATATAGCCTTTCTACTGTATATGGCCTCTACTGTATATAGCCTCTCTATTGTATATATAGCTCCTCTACTGTATATAGCCCCTACTTTTATAGCCTCTCTACTGTATATAGCCCTCTACTGTATATAGCCCTCTACTGTATATAACTACTCTACTGTATATAGCCTCTCTACTGTATATAACTACTCTACTGTATATAGCCTCTCTGCTGTATATAACTACTCTACTGTATATAGCCTCTCTACTGTATATAGCCTCTACTGTATATAGCCTGTCTACTGTATATAGCCTCTCTACTGTATATAGTCTCTCTTCTGTATATAGCCTCTCTACTGTATATAACTACTCTACTGTATATAGCCTCTCTACTGTCTATAACCTCTCTACTGTATATAGCCTCTCTACTGTATATAGCCTCTCTACTGTATATAGTCTCTCTACTGTATATATAGCCCCTCTACTGTATATAGCCCCTCTACTTTTATAGCCTCTCTACTGTATATAGCCTCTACTGTTATAGCCTCTCTACTGTATATAGCCTCTCTACTGTATATAGCCTCTCTACTGTATATAGCCTCTACTGTTATAGCCTCTCTACTGTATGTAGCCTCTCTACTGTATATAGCCTCTACTGTTATAGCCTCTCTACTGTATATATACTCTCTACTGTGTGTAGCCTCTCTACTGTATGTAGCCTCTCTACTGTATATAGCCTCTACTGTATATAGCCTCTCTACTGTATATAACCTCTCTACTGTATATAGCCTCTCTACTGTATATAGCCTCTCTACTGTATATAACCACTCTACTGTATATATCCTGTCTACTGTATATAGCATCTCTACTGTATATAGCCTCTACTGTATATAGCCTCTACTGTATATAGCCTCTCTATTGTATATATAGCTCCTCTACTGTATATAGCCCCTCTACTTTTATAGCCTCTCTACTGTATATAGCCTCTCTACTGTATATAGCCTCTCTACTGTATATAGCCTCTCTACTGTATATAACTACTCTACTGTATATAGCCTCTCTACTGTATATAACTACTGTATATAGCCTCTCTACTGTATATAGCCTCTACTGTATATACCCTCTCTACTGTATATAGCCTCTCTACTGTATATAGCCTCTCTACTGTATATAGCCTCTCTACTGTATATAACTACTCTACTGTATATAGCCTCTCTACTGTATATAGCCTCTCTACTGTATATAGCCTCTACTGTATATAGCCTCTACTGTATATAGCCTCTGTACTGTATATAGCCTCTCTACTGTATATAGCCTCTCTACTGTATATAACTACTCTACTGTATATAGCCTCTCTACTGTATATAACTACTCTACTGTATATAGCCTCTCTACTGTATATAGCCTCTCTACTGTATATAACTACTCTACTGTATATAGCCTCTCTACTGTATATAACTACTCTACTGTATATAACTACTCTACTGTATATAGCCTCTACTGTATATAGCCTCTACTGTATATAGCCTCTACTGTATATAGCCTCTCTACTGTATATAGCTTCTCTACTGTATATAGCTTCTCTACTGTATATAGCCTCTCTACTGTATATAGCCTCTCTACTGTATATAGCCTCTCTACTGTATATAACTACTCTACTGTATATAGCCTCTCTACTGTATATAGCCTCTCTACTGTATATAGCCTCTACTGTTATAGCCTCTCTACTGTATGTAGCCTCTCTACTGTATATAGCCTCTACTGTTATAGCCTCTCTACTGTATATATACTCTCTACTGTGTGTAGCCTCTCTACTGTATGTAGCCTCTCTACTGTATATAGCCTCCACTGTATATAGCCTCTCTACTGTATATAACCTCTCTACTGTATATAGACTCTCTACTGTATATAGCCTCTCTACTGTATATAACCACTCTACTGTATATATCCTGTCTACTGTATATAGCATCTCTACTGTATATAGCCTCTCTACTGTATATAGCCTCTATTGTATATAGCCCTCTACTGTATATAACTACTCTACTGTATATATCCTGTCTACTGTATATAGCATCTCTACTGTATATAGCCTCTCTACTATATGTAGCCTCTACTGTATATAGCCTCTCTACTGTATATAACCTCTCTACTGTATATAGCCTCTACTGTATATAGCCTCTCTACTGTATATAACCACTCTACTGTATATATCCTGTCTACTGTATATAGCATCTCTACTGTATATAGCTCTCTACTGTATATAGCCTCTATTGTATATAGCCTCTCTACTGTATATAACTACTCTACTGTATATATCCTGTCTACTGTATATAGCATCTCTACTGTATATAGCCTCTCTACTGTATGTAGCCTCTACTGTATATAGCCTCTACTGTATATAGCCTCTCTACTGTATATAGCCCCTCTACTTTTATAGCCTCTCTACTGTATATAGCCTTTCTACTGTATATGGCCTCTACTGTATATAGCCTCTCTATTGTATATATAGCTCCTCTACTGTATATAGCCCTCTACTTTTATAGCTCTCTACTGTATATAGCCTCTCTACTGTATATAGCCTCTCTACTGTATATAACTACTCTACTGTATATAGCCTCTCTACTGTATATAACTACTCTACTGTATATAGCCTCTCTGCTGTATATAGCCTCTACTGTATATAGCCTCTCTACTGTATATAGCCTCTCTACTGTATATAACTACTCTACTGTATATAGCCTCTCTACTGTATATAGCCTCTCTACTGTATATAACTACTCTACTGTATATAGCCTCTACTGTATATAGCCTCTACTGTATATAGCCTCTCTACTGTATATAGCCTCTCTACTTTTATAGCCTCTCTACTGTATATAGCCTCTCTACTGTATATAGCCTCTCTACTGTATATAGCCTCTCTACTGTATATAGCCTCTCTACTGTATATAACTACTCTACTGTATATAGCCTCTCTACTGTATATAACTACTCTACTGTATATAGCCTCTCTACTGTATATAACTACTCTACTGTATATAGCCTCTCTACTGTATATAACTACTCTACTGTATAAAGCCTCTCTACTGTATATAACAACTCTACTGTATATAGCCTCTCTACTGTATATAGCCTCTACTGTATATAGCCTCTCTATTGTATATATAGCTCCTCTACTGTATATAGCCCCTCTACTTTTATAGCCTCTCTACTGTATATAGCCTCTCTACTGTATATAGCCTCTCTACTGTATATAGCCTCTCTACTGTATATAACTACTCTACTGTATATAGCCTCTCTACTGTATATAACTACTGTATATAGCCTCTCTACTGTATATAGCCTCTACTGTATATACCCTCTCTACTGTATATAGCCTCTCTACTGTATATAGCCTCTCTACTGTATATAGCCTCTCTACTGTATATAACTACTCTACTGTATATAGCCTCTCTACTGTATATAGCCTCTACTGTATATAGCCTCTACTGTATATAGCCTCTACTGTATATAGCCTCTGTACTGTATATAGCCTCTCTACTGTATATAGCCTCTCTACTGTATATAACTACTCTACTGTATATAGCCTCTCTACTGTATATAACTACTCTACTGTATATAGCCTCTCTACTGTATATAACTACTCTACTGTATATAGCCTCTCTACTGTATATAACTACTCTACTGTATATAACTACTCTACTGTATATAGCCTCTACTGTATATAGCCTCTACTGTATATAGCCTCTACTGTATATAGCCTCTCTACTGTATATAGCTTCTCTACTGTATATAGCTTCTCTACTGTATATAGCCTCTCTACTGTATATAGCCTCTCTACTGTATATAGCCTCTCTACTGTATATAACTACTCTACTGTATATAGCCTCTCTACTGTATATAGCCTCTCTACTGTATATAGCCTCTACTGTTATAGCCTCTCTACTGTATGTAGCCTCTCTACTGTATATAGCCTCTACTGTTATAGCCTCTCTACTGTATATATACTCTCTACTGTGTGTAGCCTCTCTACTGTATGTAGCCTCTCTACTGTATGTAGCCTCTCTACTGTATATAGCCTCCACTGTATATAGCCTCTCTACTGTATATAACCTCTCTACTGTATATAGCCTCTCTACTGTATATAGCCTCTCTACTGTATATAACCACTCTACTGTATATATCCTGTCTACTGTATATAGCATCTCTACTGTATATAGCCTCTCTACTGTATATAGCCTCTATTGTATATAGCCTCTCTACTGTATATAACTACTCTACTGTATATATCCTGTCTACTGTATATAGCATCTCTACTGTATATAGCCTCTCTACTATATGTAGCCTCTACTGTATATAGCCTCTCTACTGTATATAACCTCTCTACTGTATATAGCCTCTACTGTATATAGCCTCTCTACTGTATATAACCACTCTACTGTATATATCCTGTCTACTGTATATAGCATCTCTACTGTATATAGCTCTCTACTGTATATAGCCTCTATTGTATATAGCCTCTCTACTGTATATAACTACTCTACTGTATATATCCTGTCTACTGTATATAGCATCTCTACTGTATATAGCCTCTCTACTGTATGTAGCCTCTACTGTATATAGCCTCTCTACTGTATATAGCCCTCTACTGTATATAGCCCCTCTACTTTTATAGCCCTCTACTGTATATAGCCTTTCTACTGTATATGGCCTCTACTGTATATAGCCTCTCTATTGTATATATAGCTCCTCTACTGTATATAGCCCTCTACTTTTATAGCCTCTCTACTGTATATAGCCTCTCTACTGTATATAGCCTCTCTACTGTATATAACTACTCTACTGTATATAGCCCTCTACTGTATATAACTACTCTACTGTATATAGCCTCTCTGCTGTATATAGCCTCTACTGTATATAGCCCTCTACTGTATATAGCCTCTCTACTGTATATAACTACTCTACTGTATATAGCCTCTCTACTGTATATAGCCTCTCTACTGTATATAACTACTCTACTGTATATAGCCTCTACTGTATATAGCCTCTACTGTATATAGCCTCTCTACTGTATATAGCCTCTCTACTTTTATAGCCTCTCTACTGTATATAGCCTCTCTACTGTATATAGCCTCTCTACTGTATATAGCCTCTCTACTGTATATAGCCACTCTACTGTATATAGCCTCTCTACTGTATATAACTACTCTACTGTATATAGCCTCTCTACTGTATATAACTACTCTACTGTATATAGCCTCTCTACTGTATATAACTACTCTACTGTATAAAGCCTCTCTACTGTATATAACAACTCTACTGTATATAGCCTCTCTACTGTATATAGCCTCTACTGTATATAGCCTCTACTGTATATAGCCTCTCTACTGTATATAGCCTCTCTACTTTTATAGCCTCTCTACTGTATATAGCCTCTCTACTGTATATAGCCTCTCTACTGTATATAGCCTCCACTGTATATAGCCTCTCTACTGTATATAACCTCTCTACTGTATATAGCCTCTCTACTGTATATAGCCTCTCTACTGTATATAACCACTCTACTGTATATATCCTGTCTACTGTATATAGCATCTCTACTGTATATAGCCTCTCTACTGTATATAGCCTCTATTGTATATAGCCTCTCTACTGTATATAACTACTCTACTGTATATATCCTGTCTACTGTATATAGCATCTCTACTGTATATAGCCTCTCTACTATATGTAGCCTCTACTGTATATAGCCTCTCTACTGTATATAACCTCTCTACTGTATATAGCCTCTCTACTGTATATAGCCTCTCTACTGTATATAACCACTCTACTGTATATATCCTGTCTACTGTATATAGCATCTCTACTGTATATAGCCTCTCTACTGTATATAGCCTCTATTGTATATAGCCTCTCTACTGTATATAACTACTCTACTGTATATATCCTGTCTACTGTATATAGCATCTCTACTGTATATAGCCTCTCTACTGTATGTAGCCTCTACTGTATATAGCCTCTCTACTGTATATAGCCTCTCTACTGTATATAGCCCCTCTACTTTTATAGCCTCTCTACTGTATATAGCCTTTCTACTGTATATGGCCTCTACTGTATATAGCCTCTCTATTGTATATATAGCTCCTCTACTGTATATAGCCCCTCTACTTTTATAGCCTCTCTACTGTATATAGCCTCTCTACTGTATATAGCCTCTCTACTGTATATAACTACTCTACTGTATATAGCCTCTCTACTGTATATAACTACTCTACTGTATATAGCCTCTCTGCTGTATATAGCCTCTACTGTATATAGCCTCTCTACTGTATATAGCCTCTCTACTGTATATAACTACTCTACTGTATATAGCCTCTCTACTGTATATAGCCTCTCTACTGTATATAACTACTCTACTGTATATAGCCTCTACTGTATATAGCCTCTACTGTATATAGCCTCTCTACTCTATATAGCCTCTCTACTTTTATAGCCTCTCTACTGTATATAGCCTCTCTACTGTATATAGCCTCTCTACTGTATATAGCCTCTCTACTGTATATAGCCTCTCTACTGTATATAGCCACTCTACTGTATATAGCCTCTCTACTGTATATAACTACTCTACTGTATATAGCCTCTCTACTGTATATAACTACTCTACTGTATATAGCCTCTCTACTGTATATAACTACTCTACTGTATAAAGCCTCTCTACTGTATATAACAACTCTACTGTATATAGCCTCTCTACTGTATATAGCCTCTACTGTATATAGCCTCTACTGTATATAGCCTCTCTACTGTATATAGCCTCTCTACTTTTATAGCCTCTCTACTGTATATAGCCTCTCTACTGTATATAGCCTCTCTACTGTATATAGCCTCTCTACTGTATATAACTACTCTACTGTATATAGCCTCTCTACTGTATATAACTACTCTACTGTATATAGCCTCTATACTGTATATAGCCTCTCTACTGTATATAGCCTCTCTACTGTATATAGCCTCTCTACTGTATATAGCCTCTCTACTGTATATAACTACTCTACTGTATATAGCCTCTCTACTGTATATAGCCTCTACTGTATATAGCCTCTACTGTATATAGCCTCTCTACTGTATATAGCCTCTCTACTGTATATAGCCTCTACTGTATATAACTACTCTACTGTATATAGCCTCTCTACTGTATATAACTACTCTACTGTATATAGCCTCTCTACTGTATATAGCCTCTCTACTGTATATAACTACTCTACTGTATATAGCCTCTCTACTGTATATAACTACTCTACTGTATATAACTACTCTACTGTATATAGCCTCTACTGTATATAGCCTCTACTGTATATAGCCTCTACTGTATATAGCCTCTCTACTGTATATAGCTTCTCTACTGTATATAGCCTCTCTACTGTATATAGCCTCTACTGTTATAGCCTCTCTACTGTATGTAGCCTCTCTACTGTATATAGCCTCTACTATTATAGCCTCTCTACTGTATATATACTCTCTACTGTGTGTAGCCTCTCTACTGTATGTAGCCTCTCTACTGTATATAGCCTCCACTGTATATAGCCTCTCTACTGTATATAACCTCTCTACTGTATATAGCCTCTCTACTGTATATAGCCTCTCTACTGTATATAACCACTCTACTGTATATATCCTGTCTACTGTATATAGCATCTCTACTGTATATAGCCTCTCTACTGTATATAGCCTCTATTGTATATAGCCCTCTACTGTATATAACTACTCTACTGTATATATCCTGTCTACTGTATATAGCATCTCTACTGTATATAGCCTCTCTACTGTATGTAGCCTCTACTGTATATAGCCTCTCTACTGTATATAACTACTCTACTGTATATAGCCTCTCTACTGTATATAGCCTCTCTACTGTATATAACTACTCTACTGTATATAGCCTCTCTACTGTATATAACTACTCTACTGTATATAGCCTCTCTACTGTATATAGCCTCTCTACTGTATATAACTACTCTACTGTATATAGCCTCTCTACTGTATATAACTACTCTACTGTATAAAGCCTCTCTACTGTATATAACAACTCTACTGTATATAGCCTCTCTACTGTATATAACCACTCTACTGTATATATCCTGTCTGCTGTATATAGCATCTCTACTGTATATAGCCTCTCTACTGTATATAGCCTCTATTGTATATAGCCTCTCTACTGTATATAACTACTCTACTGTATATATCCTGTCTACTGTATATAGCATCTCTACTGTATATAGCCTCTCTACTGTATGTAGCCTCTACTGTATATAGCCTCTCTACTGTATATAGCCTCTCTACTGTATATAGCCCCTCTACTTTTATTGCCTCTCTACTGTATATAGCCTTTCTACTGTATATGGCCTCTACTGTATATAGCCTCTCTATTGTATATATAGCTCCTCTACTGTATATAGCCCCTCTACTTTTATAGCCTCTCTACTGTATATAGCCTCTCTACTGTATATAGCCTCTCTACTGTATATAACTACTCTACTGTATATAGCCTCTCTACTGTATATAACTACTCTACTGTATATAGCCTCTCTACTGTATATAGCCTCTACTGTATATAGCCTCTCTACTGTATATAGCCTCTCTACTGTATATAACTACTCTACTGTATATAGCCTCTCTACTGTATATAGCCTCTCTACTGTATATAACTACTCTACTGTATATAGCCTCTCTACTGTATATAACTACTCTACTGTATATAGCCTCTCTACTGTATATAGCCTCTCTACTGTATATAACTACTCTACTGTATATAGCCTCTCTACTGTATATAACTACTCTACTGTATAAAGCCTCTCTACTGTATATAACAACTCTACTGTATATAGCCTCTCTACTGTATATAGCCTCTACTGTATATAGCCTCTACTGTATATAGCCTCTCTACTGTATATAGCCTCTCTACTTTTATAGCCTCTCTACTGTATATAGCCTCTCTACTGTATATAGCCTCTCTAATGTATATAGCCTCTCTACTGTATATAACTACTCTACTGTATATAGCCTCTCTACTGTATATAACTACTCTACTGTATATAGCCTCTCTACTGTATATAGCCTCTACTGTATATAGCCTCTCTACTGTATATAGCCTCTCTACTGTATATAGCCTCTCTACTGTATATAGCCTCTCTACTGTATGTAGCCTCTACTGTATATAGCCTCTCTACTGTATATAGCCTCTCTACTGTATATAGCCCCTCTACTTTTATAGCCTCTCTACTGTATATAGCCTTTCTACTGTATATGGCCTCTACTGTATATAGCCTCTCTATTGTATATATAGCTCCTCTACTGTATATAGCCCCTCTACTTTTATAGCCTCTCTACTGTATATAGCCTCTACTGTATATAGCCTCTCTACTGTATATAACTACTCTACTGTATATAGCCTCTCTACTGTATATAACTACTCTACTGTATATAGCCTCTGCTGTATATAGCCTCTACTGTATATAGCCTCTCTACTGTATATAGCCTCTCTACTGTATATAACTACTCTACTGTATATAGCTCTCTACTGTATATAGCCTCTCTACTGTATATAACTACTCTACTGTATATAGCCTCTACTGTATATAGCCTCTACTGTATATAGCCTCTACTGTATATAGCCTCTCTACTTTTATAGCCTCTCTACTGTATATAGCCTCTCTACTGTATATAGCCTCTCTACTGTATATAGCCTCTACTGTATATAGCCTCTCTACTGTATATAGCCACTCTACTGTATATAGCCTCTCTACTGTATATAACTACTCTACTGTATATAGCCTCTCTACTGTATATAACTACTCTACTGTATATAGCCTCTCTACTGTATATAACTACTCTACTGTATAAAGCCTCTCTACTGTATATAACAACTCTACTGTATATAGCCCTCTACTGTATATAGCCTCTACTGTATATAGCCTCTACTGTATATAGCCTCTCTACTGTATATAGCCTCTCTACTTTTATAGCCTCTCTACTGTATATAGCCTCTCTACTGTATATAGCCTCTCTACTGTATATAGCCTCTCTACTGTATATAACTACTCTACTGTATATAGCCTCTCTACTGTATATAACTACTCTACTGTATATAGCCTCTATACTGTATATAGCCTCTCTACTGTATATAGCCTCTCTACTGTATATAGCCTCTCTACTGTATATAGCCTCTCTACTGTATATAACTACTCTACTGTATATAGCCTCTCTACTGTATATAGCCTCTACTGTATATAGCCTCTACTGTATATAGCCTCTCTACTGTATATAGCCTCTCTACTGTATATAGCCTCTCTACTGTATATAACTACTCTACTGTATATAGCCTCTCTACTGTATATAACTACTCTACTGTATATAGCCTCTCTACTGTATATAGCCTCTCTACTGTATATAACTACTCTACTGTATATAGCCTCTCTACTGTATATAACTACTCTACTGTATATAACTACTCTACTGTATATAGCCTCTACTGTATATAGCCTCTACTGTATATAGCCTCTACTGTATATAGCCTCTCTACTGTATATAGCTTCTCTACTGTATATAGCCTCTCTACTGTATATAGCCTCTACTGTTATAGCCTCTCTACTGTATGTAGCCTCTCTACTGTATATAGCCTCTACTATTATAGCCTCTCTACTGTATATATACTCTCTACTGTGTGTAGCCTCTCTACTGTATGTAGCCTCTCTACTGTATATAGCCTCCACTGTATATAGCCTCTCTACTGTATATAACCTCTCTACTGTATATAGCCTCTCTACTGTATATAGCCTCTCTACTGTATATAACCACTCTACTGTATATATCCTGTCTACTGTATATAGCATCTCTACTGTATATAGCCTCTCTACTGTATATAGCCTCTATTGTATATAGCCTCTCTACTGTATATAACTACTCTACTGTATATATCCTGTCTACTGTATATAGCATCTCTACTGTATATAGCCTCTCTACTGTATGTAGCCTCTACTGTATATAGCCTCTCTACTGTATATAACTACTCTACTGTATATAGCCTCTCTACTGTATATAGCCTCTCTACTGTATATAACTACTCTACTGTATATAGCCTCTCTACTGTATATAACTACTCTACTGTATATAGCCTCTCTACTGTATATAGCCTCTCTACTGTATATAACTACTCTACTGTATATAGCCTCTCTACTGTATATAACTACTCTACTGTATAAAGCCTCTCTACTGTATATAACAACTCTACTGTATATAGCCCTCTACTGTATATAACCACTCTACTGTATATATCCTGTCTGCTGTATATAGCATCTCTACTGTATATAGCCTCTCTACTGTATATAGCCTCTATTGTATATAGCCTCTCTACTGTATATAACTACTCTACTGTATATATCCTGTCTACTGTATATAGCATCTCTACTGTATATAGCCTCTCTACTGTATGTAGCATCTACTGTATATAGCTCTCTACTGTATATAGCCTCTCTACTGTATATAGCCCTCTACTTTTATTGCCTCTCTACTGTATATAGCCTTTCTACTGTATATGGCCTCTACTGTATATAGCCTCTCTATTGTATATATAGCTCCCTCTACTGTATATAGCCCCTCTACTTTTATAGCCTCTCTACTGTATATAGCCTCTCTACTGTATATAGCCTCTCTACTGTATATAACTACTCTACTGTATATAGCCTCTCTACTGTATATAACTACTCTACTGTATATAGCCTCTCTACTGTATATAGCCTCTACTGTATATAGCCTCTCTACTGTATATAGCCTCTCTACTGTATATAACTACTCTACTGTATATAGCTCTCTACTGTATATAGCCTCTCTACTGTATATAACTACTCTACTGTATATAGCCTCTCTACTGTATATAACTACTCTACTGTATATAGCCTCTCTACTGTATATAGCCTCTCTACTGTATATAACTACTCTACTGTATATAGCCTCTCTACTGTATATAACTACTCTACTGTATAAAGCCTCTCTACTGTATATAACAACTCTACTGTATATAGCCTCTCTACTGTATATAGCCTCTACTGTATATAGCCTCTACTGTATATAGCCTCTCTACTGTATATAGCCTCTACTTTTATAGCCTCTCTACTTTATAGCTCTCTACTGTATATAGCCTCTCTAATGTATATAGCCTCTCTACTGTATATAACTACTCTACTGTATATAGCCTCTCTACTGTATATAACTACTCTACTGTATATAGCCTCTCTACTGTATATAGCCTCTACTGTATATAGCCTCTCTACTGTATATAGCCTCTCTACTGTATATAGCCTCTCTACTGTATATAGCCTCTCTACTGTATATAACTACTCTACTGTATATAGCCTCTCTACTGTATATAGCCTCTACTGTATATAGCCTCTACTGTATATAGCCTCTCTACTGTATATAGCCTCTCTACTGTATATAGCCTCTCTACTGTATATAACTACTCTACTGTATATAGCCTCTCTACTGTATATAACTACTCTACTGTATATAGCCTCTCTACTGTATATAGCCTCTCTACTGTATATAACTACTCTACTGTATATAGCCTCTCTACTGTATATAACTACTCTACTGTATATAACTACTCTACTGTATATAGCCTCTACTGTATATAGCCTCTACTGTATATAGCGTCTACTGTATATAGCCTCTCTACTGTATATAGCTTCTCTACTGTATATAGCCTCTCTACTGTATATAGCCTCTCTACTGTATATAGCCTCTCTACTGTATATAACTACTCTACTGTATATAGCCTCTCTACTGTATATAGCCTCTCTACTGTATATAGCCTCTACTGTTATAGCCTCTCTACTGTATGTAGCCTCTCTACTGTATATAGCCTCTACTGTTATAGCCTCTCTACTGTATATATACTCTCTACTGTGTGTAGCCTCTCTACTGTATGTAGCCTCTCTACTGTATATAGTCTCCACTGTATATAGCCTCTCTACTGTATATAACCTCTCTACTGTATATAGCCTCTCTACTGTATATAGCCTCTCTACTGTATATAACCACTCTACTGTATATATCCTGTCTACTGTATATAGCCTCTCTACTGTATGTAGCCTCTACTGTATATAGCCTCTCTACTGTATATAGCCTCTCTACTGTATATAGCCCCTCTACTTTTATAGCCTCTCTACTGTATATAGCCTTTCTACTGTATATGGCCTCTACTGTATATAGCCTCTCTATTGTATATATAGCTCCTCTACTGTATATAGCCCCTCTACTTTTATAGCCTCTCTACTGTATATAGCCTCTCTACTGTATATAGCCTCTCTACTGTATATAGCCTCTCTACTGTATATAGCCTCTCTACTGTATATAGCCTCTCTACTGTATATAACCACTCTACTGTATATATCCTGTCTACTGTATATAGCATCTCTACTGTATATAGCCTCTCTACTGTATATAGCCTCTATTGTATATAGCCTCTCTACTGTATATAACTACTCTACTGTATATATCCTGTCTACTGTATATAGCATCTCTACTGTATATAGCCTCTGTACTGTATGTAGCCTCTACTGTATATAGCCTCTCTACTGTATATAGCCTCTCTACTGTATATAGCCCCTCTACTTTTATAGCCTCTCTACTGTATATAGCCTTTCTACTGTATATGGCCTCTACTGTATATAGCCTCTCTATTGTATATATAGCTCCTCTACTGTATATAGCCCCTCTACTTTTATAGCCTCTCTACTGTATATAGCCTCTCTACTGTATATAGCCTCTCTACTGTATATAACTACTCTACTGTATATAGCCTCTCTACTGTATATAGCCTCTACTGTATATAGCCTCTCTACTGTATATAGCCTCTCTACTGTATATAACTACTCTACTGTATATAGCCTCTCTACTGTATATAACTACTCTACTGTATAAAGCCTCTCTACTGTATATAACAACTCTACTGTATATAGCCTCTCTACTGTATATAGCCTCTACTGTATATAGCCTCTACTGTATATAGCCTCTCTACTGTATATAGCCTCTCTACTGTATATAGCCTCTCTACTGTATATAGCCTCTCTACTGTATATAACTACTCTACTGTATATAGCCTCTCTACTGTATATAGCCTCTACTGTATATAGCCTCTCTACTGTATATAGCCTCTCCACTGTATATAACTACTCTACTGTATATAGCCTCTCTACTGTATATAGCCTCTCCACTGTATATAACTACTCTACTGTATATAGCCTCTCTACTGTATATAGCCTCTCTACTGTATATAGCCTCTCTACTGTATATAGCCTCTCTACTGTATATAACTACTCTACTGTATATAGCCTCTCTACTGTATATAGCTTCTCTACTGTATATAGCCTCTCTACTGTATATAGCCTCTCTACTGTATATAACTACTTTACTGTATATAGCCTCTCTACTGTATATAGCCTCTACTGTATATAGCCTCTCTACTGTATATACCCTCTGTACTGTATTTTGCCTCTCTACTGTATATAGTCTCTACTGTATATAGCCTCTCTACTGTATATAACCTCTCTACTGTATATAGCCTCTCTACTGTATATAACTACTCTACTGTATATAGCCTCTCTACTGTATATAACTACTCTACTGTATATAGCCTCTCTACTGGTTATAGTCTCTCTACTGTATATAACTACTCTACTGTATATAGCCTCTCTACTGTATATAACTACTCTACTGTATATAGCCTCTCTACTGTATATAACTACTCTACTGTATGTAGCCTCTACTGTATATAGCCTCTACTGTATATAGCCTCTCTACTGTATATAGCCTCTCTACTGTATTTCACCTCTCTACTGTATATAGCCTCTCTACTGTATATAACTACTCTACCGTATATAGCCTCTCTACTGTATATAGCCTCTACTGTATATAGCCTCTCTACTGTATATAGCCTCTCTACTGTATATAGCCTCTCTACTGTATATAACTACTCTACTGTATAAAGCTTCTCTACTGTATATAACTACTCTACTGTATATAGCCTCTCTACTGTATATAGCCTCTCTACTGTATATAACTACTCTACTGTATATAGCCTCTCTACTGTATATAGCCTCTCTACTGTATATAACTACTCTACTGTATATAGCCTCTCTACTGTATATAGCCTCTCTACTGTATATAGCCTCTCTACTGTATATATGGCCCCTCTACTGTATATAGCCCCTGTACTTTTATAGCCTCTCTACTGTATATAGCCTCTACTGTATATAGCCTCTCTACTGTATATAGCCTCTCTACTGTATATAGCCTCTCTACTGTATATAGCCTCTACTGTATGTAGCCTCTCTACTGTATGTAGCCTCTCTACTGTATATAGCGTCTACTGTATATATACTCTACTGTGTGTAGCCTCTCTACTGTATGTAGCCTCTCTACTGTATATAGCCTCTACTGTATATAGCCTCTCTACTGTATATAACCTCTCTACTGTATATAGCCTCTCTACTGTATATAGCCTCTCTACTGTATATAACCACTCTACTGTATATATCCTGTCTACTGTATATAGCATCTCTACTGTATATAGCCTCTCTACTGTATATAGCCTCTACTGTATATAGCCTCTCTACTGTATATAGCCCCTCTACTTTTATAGCCTCTCTACTGTATATAGCCTCTCTACTGTATATAGCCTCTCTACTGTATATGGCCTCTACTGTATATAGCCTCTCTATTGTATATATAGCTCCTCTACTGTATATAGCCCCTCTACTTTTATAGCCTCTCTACTGTATATAGCCTCTCTACTGTATATAACTACTCTACTGTATATAGCCTCTCTACTGTATATAACTACTCTACTGTATATAGCCTCTCTACTGTATATAGCCTCTCTACTGTATATAGCCTCTCTACTGTATATAGCCTCTCTACTGTATATAACTACTCTACTCTATATAGCCTCTCTACTGTATATAACTACTCTACTGTATATAGCCTCTCTACTGTATATAGCCTCTCTACTGTATATAACTACTCTACTGTATATAGCCTCTCTACTGTATATAGCCTCTACTGTATATAGCCTCTCTACTGTATATATCCTCTCTACTCTATATAGCCTCTCTACTGTATATAGCCTCTCTACTGTATATAACTACTCTACTGTATATAGCCTCTCTACTGTATATAGCCTCTACTGTATATAGCCTCTCTACTGTATATAGCCTCTACTGTATATAGCCCTCTACTGTATATAACTACTCTACTGTATATAGCCTCTCTACTGTATATAACTACTCTACTGTATATAGCTCTCTACTGTATATAGCCTCTACTGTATATAACTACTCTACTGTATATAGCCCTCTACTGTATATAACTACTCTACTGTATATAACTACTCTACTGTATATAGCCTCTACTGTATATAGCCTCTACTGTATATAGCCTCTCTACTGTATATAGCTTCTCTACTGTATATAGCCTCTCTACTGTATATAGCCTCTCTACTGTACATAACTACTCTACTGTATATAACTACTCTACTGTATATAGCCTCTACTGTATATAGCCTCTCTACTGTATATAGCCTCTCTACTGTATATAGTCTCTCTACTGTATATAGCCTCTCTACTGTATATAGCCTCTACTGTTATAGCCTCTATACTGTATGTAGCCTCTCTACTGTATATAGCCTCTACTGTTATAGCCTCTCTACTGTATATATACTCTCTACTGTGTGTAGCCTCTCTACTGTATGTAGACTCTCTACTGTATATAGCCTCTACTTTATATAGCCTCTCTACTGTATATAGCCTCTCTACTGTATATAACTACTCTACTGTATATATCCTCTCTACTCTATATAGCCTCTCTACTGTATATAGCCTCTCTACTGTATATAACTACTCTACTGTATATAGCCTCTCTACTGTATATAGCCTCTACTGTATATAGCCTCTACTGTATATAGCCTCTCTACTGTATATAGCCTCTCTACTGTATATAGCCTCTCCACTGTATATAACTACTCTACTGTATATAGCCTCTCTACTGTATATAACTACTCTACTGTATATAGCCTCTCTACTGTATATAGCCTCTCTACTGTATATAACTACTCTACTGTATATAGCCTCTCTACTGTATATAACTACTCTACTGTATATAACTACTCTACTGTATATAGCCTCTACTGTATATAGCCTCTACTGTATATAGCCTCTCTACTGTATATAGCTTCTCTACTGTATATAGCCTCTCTACTGTATATAGCCTCTCTACTGTACATAACTACTCTACTGTATATAACTACTCTACTGTATATAGCCTCTATTGTATATAGCCTCTCTACTGTATATAGCCTCTCTACTGTATATAGTCTCTCTACTGTATATAGCCTCTCTACTGTATATAGCCTCTACTGTTATAGCCTCTCTACTGTATGTAGCCTCTCTACTGTATATAGCCTCTACTGTTATAGCCTCTCTACTGTATATATACTCTCTACTGTGTGTAGCCTCTCTACTGTATGTAGACTCTCTACTGTATATAGCCTCTACTGTATATAGCCTCTCTACTGTATATAGCCTCTCTACTGTATATAGCCTCTCTACTGTATATAGCCTCTCTACTGTGTATAACCACTCTACTGTATATATCCTGTTTACTGTATATAGCATCTCTACTGTATATAACCTCTCTACTGTATATAGCCTCTATTGTATATAGCCTCTCTACTGTATATAACTACTCTACTGTATATATCCTGTCTACTGTATATAGCCTCTCTACTGTATATAGCCTCTCTACTGTATGTAGCCTCTACTGTATATAGCCTCTCTACTGTATATAGCCCCTCTACTTTTATAGCCTCTCTACTGTATATAGCCTCTCTACTGTATATGGCCTCTACTGTATATAGCCTCTCTATTGTATATATAGCTCCTCTACTGTATATAGCCCCTCTACTTTTATAGCTCTCTACTGTATATAGCCTCTCTACTGTATATAGCCTCTCTACTGTATATAACTACTCTACTCTATATAGCCTCTCTACTGTATATAACTACTCTACTGTATATAGCCTCTCTACTGTATATAGCCTCTACTGTATATAGCCTCTCTACTGTATATAACCACTCTACTGTATATAGCCTCTCTACTGTATATAGCCTCTCTACTGTATATTGCCTCTACTGTATATAGCCTCTCTATTGTATATATAGCTCCTCTACTGTATATAGCCCCTCTACTTTTATAGCCTCTCTACTGTATATAGCCTCTCTACTGTATATAGCCTCTCTACTGTATATAACTACTCTACTGTATATAGCCTCTCTACTGTATATAACTACTCTACTGTATATAGCCTCTCTACTGTATATAGCCTCTACTGTATATAGCCTCTCTACTGTATATAACTACTCTACTGTATATAGCCTCTCTACTGTATATAGCCTCTCTACTGTATATGGCCTCTACTGTATATAGCCTCTCTATTGTATATATAGCTCCTCTACTGTATATAGCCCCTCTACTTTTATAGCCTCTCTACTGTATATAGCCTCTCTACTGTATATAGCCTCTCTACTGTATATAACTACTCTACTGTATATAGCCTCTCTACTGTATATAACTACTCTACTGTATATAGCCTCTCTACTGTATATAGCCTCTACTGTATATAGCCTCTCTACTGTATATAGCCTCTCTACTGTATATAGCCTCTCTACTGTATATAACTACTCTACTCTATATAGCCTCTCTACTGTATATAACTACTCTACTGTATATAGCCTCTCTACTGTATATAGCCTCTCTACTGTATATAACTACTCTACTGTATATAGCCTCTCTACTGTATATAGCCTCTACTGTATATAGCCTCTCTACTGTATATAGCCTCTCTACTGTATATAGCCTCTCTACTGTATATAACTACTCTACTGTATATAGCCTCTCTACTGTATATAACTACTCTACTGTATATAGCTTCTCTACTGTATATAGCCTCTCTACTGTATATAGCCTCTCTACTGTACATAACTACTCTACTGTATATAGCCTCTACGGTATATAGCCTCTACTGTATATAGCCTCTCTACTGTATATAGCTTCTCTACTGTATATAGCCTCTCTACTGTATATAGCCTCTCTACTGTATATAACTACTCTACTGTATATAGCCTCTCTACTGTATATAGCCTCTCTACTGTATATAACTACTCTACTGTATATAGCCTCTCTACTGTATATAACTACTCTACTGTATATAGTCTCTCTACTGTATATAGCCTCTCTACTGTATATAGCCTCTACTGTTATAGCCTCTCTACTGTATGTAGCCTCTCTACTGTATATAGCCTCTACTGTTATAGCCTCTCTACTGTATATATACTCTCTACTGTGTGTAGCCTCTCTACTGTATGTAGCCTCTCTACTGTATATAGCCTCTACTGTATATAGCCTCTCTACTGTATATAACCTCTCTACTGTATATAGCCTCTCTACTGTATATAGCCTCTCTACTGTGTATAACCACTCTACTGTATATATCCTGTCTACTGTATATAGCATCTCTACTGTATATAGCCTCTCTACTGTATATAGCCTCTATTGTATATAGCCTCTCTACTGTATATAACTACTCTACTGTATATATCCTGTCTACTGTATATAGCCTCTCTACTGTATATAGCCTCTCTACTGTATGTAGCCTCTACTGTATATAGCCTCTCTACTGTATATAGCCTCTCTACTGTATATAGCCCCTCTACTTTTATAGCCTCTCTACTGTATATAGCCTCTCTACTGTACATGGCCTCTACTGTATATAGCCTCTCTATTGTATATATAGCTCCTCTACTGTATATAGCCCCTCTACTTTTATAGCCTCTCTACTGTATATAGCCTCTCTACTGTATATAGCCTCTCTACTGTATATAACTACTCTACTGTATATAGCCTCTCTACTGTATATAACTACTCTACTGTATATAGCCTCTCTACTGTATATAGCCTCTACTGTATATAGCCTCTCTACTGTATATAGCTCTCTACTGTATATAACTACTCTACTGTATATAGCCTCTCTACTGTATATAGCCTCTCTACTGTATATAACTACTCTACTGTATATAGCCTCTCTACTGTATATAACTACTCTACTGTATATAGCCTCTCTACTGTATATAGCCTCTCTACTGTATATAACTACTCTACTGTATATAGCCCTCTACTGTATATAGCCTCTACTGTATATGGCCTCTACTGTATATAGCCTCTATTGTATATATAGCTCCTCTACTGTATATAGCCCCTCTACTTTTATAGCCTCTCTACTGTATATAGCCTCTCTACTGTATATAGCCTCTCTACTGTATATAACTACTCTACTGTATATAGCCTCTCTACTGTATATAACTACTCTACTGTATATAGCCTCTCTACTGTATATAGCCTCTACTGTATATAGCCTCTACTGTATATAGCCTCTCTACTGTATATAGCCTCTACTGTATATAACTACTCTACTCTATATAGCCTCTCTACTGTATATAACTACTCTACTGTATATAGCTCTCTACTGTATATAGCCTCTCTACTGTATATAACTACTCTACTGTATATAGCTCTCTACTGTATATAGCCTCTACTGTATATAGCCTCTACTGTATATAGCCTCTCTACTGTATATAGCCTCTACTGTATATAACTACTCTACTGTATATAGCCTCTCTACTGTATATAACTACTCTACTGTATATAGCCTCTCTACTGTATATAGCCTCTCTACTGTATATAACTACTCTACTGTATATAACTACTCTACTGTATATAGCCTCTACTGTATATAGCCTCTCTACTGTATATAGCTTCTCTACTGTATATAGCCTCTCTACTGTATATAGCCTCTCTACTGTATATAGCCTCTCTACTGTACATAACTACTCTACTGTATATAGTCTCTACGGTATATAGCCTCTACTGTATATAGCCTCTCTACTGTATATAGCTTCTCTACTGTATATAGCCTCTCCACTGTATATAGCCTCTCTACTGTATATAACTACTCTACTGTATATAGCCTCTACTGTATATAGCCTCTCTACTCTATATAGCCTCTCTACTGTATATAACTACTCTACTGTATATAGTCTCTCTAGTGTATATAGCCTCTCTACTGTATATAGCCTCTACTGTTATAGCCTCTCTACTGTATGTAGCCTCTCTACTGTATATAGCCTCTACTGTTATAGCCTCTCTACTGTATATATACTCTCTACTGTGTGTAGCCTCTCTACTGTATATAGCCTCTCTACTGTATATAGCCTCTCCACTGTATATAACTACTCTACTGTATATAGCCTCTCTACTGTATATAACTACTCTACTGTATATAGCCTCTCTACTGTATATAGCCTCTCTACTGTATATAACTACTCTACTGTATATAGCCTCTCTACTGTATATAACTACTCTACTGTATATAACTACTCTACTGTATATAACTACTCTACTGTATATAGCCTCTACTGTATATAGCCTCTACTGTATATAGCCTCTCTACTGTATATAGCTTCTCTACTGTATATAGCCTCTCTACTGTACATAACTACTCTACTGTATATAGCCTCTACTGTATATAGCCTCTCTACTGTATATAGCCTCTCTACTGTATATAGTCTCTCTACTGTATATAGCCTCTCTACTGTATATAGCCTCTACTGTTATAGCCTCTCTACTGTATGTAGCCCTCTACTGTATATAGCCTCTACTGTTATAGCCTCTACTGTATATATACTCTCTACTGTGTGTAGCCTCTCTACTGTATGTAGACTCTCTACTGTATATAGCCTCTACTGTATATAGCCTCTCTACTGTATATAGCCTCTCTACTGTATATTGCCTCTCTACTGTATATAGCCTCTCTACTGTGTATAACCACTCTACTGTATATATCCTGTTTACTGTATATAGCATCTCTACTGTATATAACCTCTCTACTGTATATAGCCTCTATTGTATATAGCCTCTCTACTGTATATAACTACTCTACTGTATATATCCTGTCTACTGTATATAGCCTCTCTACTGTATATAGCCTCTCTACTGTATGTAGCCTCTACTGTATATAGCCTCTCTACTGTATATAGCCCCTCTACTTTTATAGCCTCTCTACTGTATATAGCCTCTCTACTGTATATGGCCTCTACTGTATATAGCCTCTCTATTGTATATATAGCTCCTCTACTGTATATAGCCCCTCTACTTTTATAGCCTCTCTACTGTATATAGCCTCTCTACTGTATATAACTACTCTACTGTATATAGCCTCTCTACTGTATATAACTACTCTACTGTATATAGCCTCTCTACTGTATATAGCCTCTACTGTATATAGCCTCTCTACTGTATATAACTACTCTACTGTATATAGCCTCTCTACTGTATATAGCCTCTCTACTGTATATGGCCTCTACTGTATATAGCCTCTCTATTGTATATATAGCTCCTCTACTGTATATAGCCCCTCTACTTTTATAGCTCTCTACTGTATATAGCCTCTCTACTGTATATAGCCCTCTACTGTATATAACTACTCTACTGTATATAGCCTCTCTACTGTATATAACTACTCTACTGTATATAGCTCTCTACTGTATATAGCCTCTACTGTATATAGCCTCTCTACTGTATATAGCCCTCTACTGTATATAGCCTCTCTACTGTATATAACTACTCTACTCTATATAGCCTCTCTACTGTATATAACTACTCTACTGTATATAGCCTCTCTACTGTATATAGCCTCTCTACTGTATATAACTACTCTACTGTATATAGCCTCTCTACTGTATATAGCCTCTACTGTATATAGCCTCTCTACTGTATATAGCCTCTCTACTGTATATAGCCTCTCTACTGTATATAGCCTCTCTACTGTATATAACTACTCTACTGTATATAGCCTCTCTACTGTATATAACTACTCTACTGTATATAGCCTCTCTACTGTATATAGCCTCTCTACTGTATATAGCCTCTCTACTGTATATAACTACTCTACTGTATATAGCCTCTACTGTATATAGCCTCTCTACTGTATATAGCTTCTCTACTGTATATAGCCTCTCTACTGTATATAGCCTCTCTACTGTACATAACTACTCTACTGTATATAGCCTCTACGGTATATAGCCTCTACTGTATATAGCCTCTCTACTGTATATAGCCTCTCTACTGTATATAGCCTCTCTACTGTATATAACTACTCTACTGTATATAGCCTCTCTACTGTATATAGCCTCTCTACTGTATATAACTACTCTACTGTATATAGTCTCTCTACTGTATATAGCCTCTCTACTGTATATAGCCTCTACTGTTATAGCCTCTCTACTGTATGTAGCCTCTCTACTGTATATAGCCTCTACTGTTATAGCCTCTCTACTGTATATATACTCTCTACTGTGTGTAGCCTCTCTACTGTATGTAGCCTCTCTACTGTATATAGCCTCTACTGTATATAGCCTCTACTGTATATAACCTCTCTACTGTATATAGCTCTCTACTGTATATAGCCTCTACTGTGTATAACCACTCTACTGTATATATCCTGTCTACTGTATATAGCATCTCTACTGTATATAGCCTCTCTACTGTATATAGCCTCTATTGTATATAGCCCTCTACTGTATATAACTACTCTACTGTATATATCCTGTCTACTGTATATAGCCTCTCTACTGTATATAGCCTCTCTACTGTATGTAGCCTCTACTGTATATAGCCTCTCTACTGTATATAGCCTCTCTACTGTATATAGCCCCTCTACTTTTATAGCCTCTCTACTGTATATAGCCTCTCTACTGTACATGGCCTCTACTGTATATAGCCTCTCTATTGTATATATAGCTCCTCTACTGTATATAGCCCCTCTACTTTTATAGCCTCTCTACTGTATATAGCCTCTCTACTGTATATAGCCTCTCTACTGTATATAACTACTCTACTGTATATAGCCTCTCTACTGTATATAACTACTCTACTGTATATAGCCTCTCTACTGTATATAGCCTCTACTGTATATAGCCTCTCTACTGTATATAGCCTCTCTACTGTATATAACTACTCTACTGTATATAGCCTCTCTACTGTATATAGCCTCTCTACTGTATATAACTACTCTACTGTATATAGCCTCTCTACTGTATATAACTACTCTACTGTATATAGCCTCTCTACTGTATATAGCCTCTCTACTGTATATAACTACTCTACTGTATATAGCCTCTCTACTGTATATAGCCTCTCTACTGTATATGGCCTCTACTGTATATAGCCTCTCTATTGTATATATAGCTCCTCTACTGTATATAGCCCCTCTACTTTTATAGCCTCTCTACTGTATATAGCCTCTCTACTGTATATAACTACTCTACTGTATATAGCCTCTCTACTGTATATAACTACTCTACTGTATATAGCCTCTCTACTGTATATAGCCTCTACTGTATATAGCCTCTACTGTATATAGCCTCTCTACTGTATATAGCCTCTCTACTGTATATAACTACTCTACTCTATATAGCCTCTCTACTGTATATAACTACTCTACTGTATATAGCCTCTCTACTGTATATAGCCTCTCTACTGTATATAACTACTCTACTGTATATAGCCTCTCTACTGTATATAGCCTCTACTGTATATAGCCTCTCTACTGTATATAGCCTCTCTACTGTATATAGCCTCTCTACTGTATATAACTACTCTACTGTATATAGCCTCTCTACTGTATATAACTACTCTACTGTATATAGCCTCTCTACTGTATATAGCCTCTCTACTGTATATAACTACTCTACTGTATATAGCCTCTCTACTGTATATAGCCTCTACTGTATATAGCCTCTCTACTGTATATAGCTTCTCTACTGTATATAGCCTCTCTACTGTATATAACTACTCTACTGTATATATCCTGTCTACTGTATATAGCCTCTCTACTGTATATAGCCTCTCTACTGTATGTAGCCTCTACTGTATATAGCCTCTCTACTGTATATAGCCTCTCTACTGTATATAGCCCCTCTACTTTTATAGCCTCTCTACTGTATATAGCCTCTCTACTGTACATGGCCTCTACTGTATATAGCCTCTCTATTGTATATATAGCCCCTCTACTTTTATAGCCTCTCTACTGTATATAGCCTCTCTACTGTATATAGCCTCTCTACTGTATATAACTACTCTACTGTATATAGCCTCTCTACTGTATATAACTACTCTACTGTATATAGCCTCTCTACTGTATATAGCCTCTACTGTATATAGCCTCTCTACTGTATATAGCCTCTCTACTGTATATAACTACTCTACTGTATATAGCCTCTCTACTGTATATAGCCTCTCTACTGTATATAACTACTCTACTGTATATAGCCTCTCTACTGTATATAACTACTCTACTGTATATAGCCTCTCTACTGTATATAGCCTCTCTACTGTATATAACTACTCTACTGTATATAGCCTCTCTACTGTATATAGCCTCTCTACTGTATATGGCCTCTACTGTATATAGCCTCTCTATTGTATATATAGCTCCTCTACTGTATATAGCCCCTCTACTTTTATAGCCTCTCTACTGTATATAGCCTCTCTACTGTATATAACTACTCTACTGTATATAGCCTCTCTACTGTATATAACTACTCTACTGTATATAGCCTCTCTACTGTATATAGCCTCTACTGTATATAGCCTCTACTGTATATAGCCTCTCTACTGTATATAGCCTCTCTACTGTATATAACTACTCTACTCTATATAGCCTCTCTACTGTATATAACTACTCTACTGTATATAGCCTCTCTACTGTATATAGCCTCTCTACTGTATATAACTACTCTACTGTATATAGCCTCTCTACTGTATATAGCCTCTCTACTGTATATAGCCTCTCTACTGTATATAACTACTCTACTGTATATAGCCTCTCTACTGTATATAACTACTCTACTGTATATAGCCTCTCTACTGTATATAGCCTCTCTACTGTATATAACTACTCTACTGTATATAGCCTCTCTACTGTATATAGCCTCTACTGTATATAGCCTCTCTACTGTATATAGCTTCTCTACTGTATATAGCCTCTCTACTGTATATAGCCTCTCTACTGTATATAGCCTCTCTACTGTACATAACTACTCTACTGTATATAGCCTCTACGGTATATAGCCTCTACTGTATATAGCCTCTCTACTGTATATAGCTTCTCTACTGTATATAGCCTCTCCACTGTATATAGCCTCTCTACTGTATATAACTACTCTACTGTATATAGCCTCTACTGTATATAGCCTCTCTACTGTATATAGCCTCTCTACTGTATATAACTACTCTACTGTATATAGTCTCTCTAGTGTATATAGCCTCTCTACTGTATATAGCCTCTACTGTTATAGCCTCTCTACTGTATGTAGCCTCTCTACTGTATATAGCCTCTACTGTTATAGCCTCTCTACTGTATATATACTCTCTACTGTGTGTAGCCTCTCTACTGTATGTAGCCTCTCTACTGTATATAGCCTCTACTGTATATAGCCTCTCTACTGTATATAACCTCTCTACTGTATATACTGTATATAGCCTCTAGTGTATATAACCTCTACTGTATATAACCTCTACTGTATATATCCTCTCTACTGTATATAGCCTCTCTACTGTATATAGCCTCTACTGTATATAGCCTCTCTACTGTATATAGCCTCTCTACTGTATATAGCCCCTCTACTGTATATAGCCTCTCTACTGTATATAGCCTCTACTGTATATAGCCTCTACTGTATATAGCCCTCTACTGTATATAGCCTCTCTACTGTATATAGCTCTACTGTATATAGCCTCTACTGTATAGAGCTCTCTACTGTATATAGCCTCTCTACTGTATATAGCTCTCTACTGTATATAACTACTCTACTGTATATAGCCTCTACTGTATATAGCCTCTCTACTGTATACAACTACTCTACTGTATATAGCCTCTCTACTGTATATAACTACTCTACTGTATATAACTACTCTTCTGTATATAGCCTCTACTGTATAGCCTCTCTACTGTATATAGCTTCTCTACTGTATATAGCCTCTCTACTGTATATAGCCTCTCTACTGTATATAACTACTTTACTGTATATAGCCTCTACTGTATATAGCCTCTCTACTGTATATAGCCTCTCTACTGTATATAGCCTCTCTACTGTATATAGCCTCTACTGTATATAGCCTCTCTACTGTATATAGCCTCTCTACTGTATATAGCCTCTCTACTGTATATAACTACTCTACTGTATATAGCCTCTCTACTGTATATAACTACTCTACTGTATATAGCCTCTCTACTGGTTATAGTCTCTCTACTGTATATAACTACTCTACTGTATATAGCCTCTCTACTGTATATAACTACTCTACTGTATATAGCCTCTCTACTGTATATAACTACTCTACTGTATATAGTCTCTATACTGTATGTAGCCTCTACTGTATATAGCCTCTCTACTGTATATAGCCTCTCTACTGTATATAGCCCCCTCTTTTATAGCCTCTCTACTGTTATAGCCTCTCTACTGTATATAGCCCTCTACTGTATATGGCCTCTACTGTATATAGCCCTCTATTGTATATATAGCCCCTCTACTGTTTATAGTCTCTCTACTGTATATAGCCTCTCTACTGTATATAGCCTCTCTACTGTATATAGCCTCTCTACTGTATATAGCCTCTCTACTGTATATAGCCTCTCTACTGTATATAGCCTCTCTACTGTATATAGCCTCTACTGTATATAGCCTCTCTACTGTATATAGCCTCTCTACTGTATATAACTACTCTACTGTATATAGCCTCTACTGTATATAGCCTCTCTACTGTATATAACTACTCTACTGTATATAGCCTCTCTACTGTATATAACTACTCTACTGTATATAGCCTCTCTACTGTATATAGCCTCTCTACTCTACTGTATATAACTACTCTACTGTATATAGCCTCTCTACTGTATATAGCCTTCTACTGTATATGGCCTCTACTGTATATAGCCTCTCTATTGTATATATAGCCTCTACTGTATATAGCCCCTCTACTTTTATAGCCTCTCTACTGTATATAGCCTCTCTACTGTATATAACTACTCTACTGTATATAGCCTCTACTGTATATAACTACTCTACTGTATATAGCCTCTCTACTGTATATAGCCTCTACTGTATATAGCCTCTACTGTATATAGCCTCTCTACTGTATATAGCCTCTCTACTGTATATAACTACTCTACTCTATATAGCCTCTACTGTATATAACTACTCTACTGTATATAGCCTCTACTGTATATAGCCTCTCTACTGTATATAACTACTCTACTGTATATAGCCTCTCTACTGTATATAGCCTCTACTGTATATAGCCTCTCTACTGTATATAGCCTCTACTGTATATAGCCTCTCTACTGTATATAACTACTCTACTGTATATAGCCTCTCTACTGTATATAACTACTCTACTGTATATAGCCTCTCTACTGTATATAGCCTCTCTACTGTATATAACTACTCTACTGTATATAGCCTCTCTACTGTATATAGCCTCTACTGTATATAGCCCTCTACTGTATATAGCTTCTCTACTGTATATAGCCTCTCTACTGTATATAGCCTCTACTGTATATAGCCTCTCTACTGTACATAACTACTCTACTGTATATAGCCTCTACGGTATATAGCCTCTACTGTATATAGCCTCTACTGTATATAGCTCTCTACTGTATATAGCCTCTCCACTGTATATAGCCTCTCTACTGTATATAACTACTCTACTGTATATAGCCTCTACTGTATATAGCCTCTCTACTGTATATAGCCTCTCTACTGTATATAACTACTCTACTGTATATAGTCTCTCTAGTGTATATAGCCTCTCTACTGTATATAGCCTCTACTGTTATAGCCTCTCTACTGTATGTAGCCTCTCTACTGTATATAGCCTCTACTGTTATAGCCTCTCTACTGTATATATACTCTCTACTGTGTGTAGCCTCTCTACTGTATGTAGCCTCTCTACTGTATATAGCCTCTACTGTATATAGCCTCTCTACTGTATATAACCTCTCTACTGTATATAGCCTCTATTGTATATAGCCTCTCTAGTGTATATAACTACTCTACTGTATATATCCTGTCTACTGTATATAGCCTCTCTACTGTATATAGCCTCTCTACTGTATGTAGCCTCTACTGTATATAGCCTCTCTACTGTATATAGCCTCTCTACTGTATATAGCCTCTCTACTGTATATAACTACTCTACTGTATATAGCCTCTACTGTATATAGCCTCTCTACTGTATATAACTACTCTACTGTATATAGCCTCTCTACTGTATATAGCCTCTACTGTATATAGCCTCTACTGTATAGAGCCTCTCTACTGTATATAGCCTCTCTACTGTATATAGCCTCTCTACTGTATATAACTACTCTACTGTATATAGCCTCTCTACTGTATATAGCCTCTCTACTGTATACAACTACTCTACTGTATATAGCCTCTCTACTGTATATAACTACTCTACTGTATATAACTACTCTTCTGTATATAGCCTCTACTGTATAGCCTCTCTACTGTATATAGCTTCTCTACTGTACATAGCCTCTCTACTGTATATAGCCTCTCTACTGTATATAACTACTTTACTGTATATAGCCTCTACTGTATATAGCCTCTCTACTGTATATAGCCTCTCTACTGTATATAGCCTCTCTACTGTATATAGCCTCTACTGTATATAGCCTCTCTACTGTATATAGCCTCTCTACTGTATATAGCCTCTCTACTGTATATAACTACTCTACTGTATATAGCCTCTCTACTGTATATAACTACTCTACTGTATATAGCCTCTCTACTGGTTATAGTCTCTCTACTGTATATAACTACTCTACTGTATATAGCCTCTCTACTGTATATAACTACTCTACTGTATATAGCCTCTCTACTGTATATAACTACTCTACTGTATATAGTCTCTATACTGTATGTAGCCTCTACTGTATATAGCCTCTCTACTGTATATAGCCTCTCTACTGTATATAGCCTCTCTACTGTATATAACTACTCTACTGTATATAGCCTCTCTACTGTATATAGCCTCTACTGTATATAGCCTCTCTACTGTATATAGCCTCTCTACTGTATATAGCCGCTCTACTGTATATAGCTTCTCTACTGTATATAACTACTCTACTGTATATAGCCTCTCTACTGTATATAGCCTCTCTACTGTATATAACTACTCTACTGTATATAGCCTCTCTACTGTATATAACTACTCTACTGTATATAGCCTCTCTACTGTATATAGCCTCTACTGTATATAGCCTCTCTACTGTATATAGCTTCTCTACTGTATATAGCCTCTCTACTGTATATAGCCTCTCTACTGTATATAACTACTCTACTGTATATAGCCTCTCTACTGTATATAGCCTCTACTGTATATAGCCTCTCTACTGTATATAGCCTCTCTACTGTATATAGCCTCTCTACTGTATATAGCCTCTCTACTGTATATAGCCTCTGCTGTATATAGCCTCTCTACTGTATATAGCCTCTCTACTGTATATAGCCTCTACTGTATATAGCCTCTCTACTGTATATAGCCTCTCTACTGTATATAGCCTCTGCTGTATATAGCCTCTCTACTGTATATAGCCTCTACTGTATATAGCCTCTCTAGTGTATATAGCCTCTCTACTGTATATAGCCTCTCTACTGTATATAACTACTCTACTGTATATAGCCTCTCTACTGTATATAGCCTCTACTGTATATAGCCTCTCTACTGTATATAGCCTCTCTACTGTATATAGCCTGTCTTTTTACTGTTGTTTTATTTCTTTACTTACATATTGTTCACCTAATACCTTTTTTTCACTATTGGTTAGAGCCTGTAAGTAAGCATTTCACTGTAAGGTCTACTACACCTGTTGTATTCAGCATTTCACTGTAAGGTCTACTACACCTGTTGTATTCATCATTTCACTGTAAGGTCTACTATACCTGTTGTATTCAGCATTTCACTGTAAGGTCTACTACACCTGTTGTATTCAGCATTTCACTGTAAGGTCTACTATACCTGTTGTATTCAGCATTTCACTGTGAGGTCTACTACACCTGTTTTATTCAGCATTTCACTGTAAGGTCTACTACACCTGTTGCATTCAGCATTTCACTGTAAGGTCTACTACACCTGTTGTATTCAGCATTTCACTGTAAGGTCTACTACACCTGTTGCATTCAGCATTTCACTGTAAGGTCTACTACACCTGTTGTATTCAGCATTTCACTGTAAGGTCTACTAGACCTGTTGTATTCAGCATTTCACTGTGAGGTCTACTACACCTGTTGTATTCAGCATTTCACTGTAAGATCTACCTACACCTGTTGTATTCAGCATTTCACTGTAAGGTCTACTACACCTGTTGTATTCAGCATTTCACTGTGAGGTCTACTACACCTGTTGTATTCAGCATTTCACTGTAAGGTCTACTACACCTGTTGTATTCAGCATTTCACTGTAAGGTCTACCTACACCTGTTGTATTCAGCATTTCACTGTGAGGTCTACTACACCTGTTGTATTCAGCATTTCACTCTAAGGTCTACCTACACCTGTTGTATTCGGCATTTCACTGTGAGGTCTACTACACCTGTTGTATTCAGCATTTCACTGTAAGGTCTACTACACCTGTTGTATTCAGCATTTCACTGTAAGGTCTACCTACACCTGTTGTATTCAGCATTTCACTGTGAGGTCTACTACACCTGTTGTATTCAGCATTTCACTGTGAGGTCTACTACACCTGTTATATTCAGCATTTCACTGTAAGGTCTACTACACCTGTTGTATTCAGCATTTCACTGTAAGGTCTACCTACACCTGTTGTATTCAGCATTTCACTGTAAGGTCTACTACACCTGTTGTATTCAGCATTTCACTGTAAGGTCTACTACACCTGTTATATTCAGCATTTCACTGTGAGGTCTACTACACCTGTTGTATTCAGCATTTCACTGTAAGGTCTACTACACCTGTTGTATTCAGCATTTCACTGTAAGGTCTACCTACACCTGTTGTATTCAGCATTTCACTGTGAGGTCTACTACACCTGTTGTATTCAGCATTTCACTGTGAGGTCTACTACACCTGTTATATTCAGCATTTCACTGTAAGGTCTACTACACCTGTTGTATTCAGCATTTCACTGTCAGGTCTACTACACCTGTTGTATTCAGCATTTCACTGTAAGGTCTACTACACCTGTTGTATTCAGCATTTCACTGTAAGGTCTACTACACCTGTTGTATTCAGCATTTCACTGTAAGGTCTACTACACCTGTTGTATTCAGCATTTCACTGTAAGGTCTACCTACACCTGTTGTATTCCGCATTTCACTGTAAGGTCTACTACACCTGTTGTATTCAGCATTTCACTGTAAGGTCTACCTACACCTGTTGTATTCAGCATTTCACTGTGAGGTCTACTACACCTGTTGTATTCAGCATTTCACTGTAAGGTCTACCTACACCTGTTGTATTCAGCATTTCACTGTGAGGTCTACTACACCTGTTATATTCAGCATTTCACTGTGAGGTCTACTACACCTGTTGTATTCAGCATTTCACTGTAAGGTCTACTACACCTGTTGCATTCAGCATTTCACTGTAAGGTCTACTACACCTGTTGTATTCAGCATTTCACTGTAAGGTCTACTAGACCTGTTGTATTCAGCATTTCACTGTGAGGTCTACTACACCTGTTGTATTCAGCATTTCACTGTAAGATCTACCTACACCTGTTGTATTCAGCATTTCACTGTAAGGTCTACTACACCTGTTGTATTCAGCATTTCACTGTGAGGTCTACTACACCTGTTGTATTCAGCATTTCACTGTAAGGTCTACTACACCTGTTGTATTCAGCATTTCACTGTAAGGTCTACCTACACCTGTTGTATTCAGCATTTCACTGTGAGGTCTACTACACCTGTTGTATTCAGCATTTCACTCTAAGGTCTACCTACACCTGTTGTATTCGGCATTTCACTGTGAGGTCTACTACACCTGTTGTATTCAGCATTTCACTGTAAGGTCTACTACACCTGTTGTATTCAGCATTTCACTGTAAGGTCTACCTACACCTGTTGTATTCAGCATTTCACTGTGAGGTCTACTACACCTGTTGTATTCAGCATTTCACTGTGAGGTCTACTACACCTGTTATATTCAGCATTTCACTGTAAGGTCTACTACACCTGTTGTATTCAGCATTTCACTGTAAGGTCTACCTACACCTGTTGTATTCAGCATTTCACTGTAAGGTCTACTACACCTGTTGTATTCAGCATTTCACTGTAAGGTCTACTACACCTGTTATATTCAGCATTTCACTGTGAGGTCTACTACACCTGTTGTATTCAGCATTTCACTGTAAGGTCTACTACACCTGTTGTATTCAGCATTTCACTGTAAGGTCTACCTACACCTGTTGTATTCAGCATTTCACTGTGAGGTCTACTACACCTGTTGTATTCAGCATTTCACTGTGAGGTCTACTACACCTGTTATATTCAGCATTTCACTGTAAGGTCTACTACACCTGTTGTATTCAGCATTTCACTGTCAGGTCTACTACACCTGTTGTATTCAGCATTTCACTGTAAGGTCTACTACACCTGTTGTATTCAGCATTTCACTGTAAGGTCTACTACACCTGTTGTATTCAGCATTTCACTGTAAGGTCTACTACACCTGTTGTATTCAGCATTTCACTGTAAGGTCTACCTACACCTGTTGTATTCCGCATTTCACTGTAAGGTCTACTACACCTGTTGTATTCAGCATTTCACTGTAAGGTCTACCTACACCTGTTGTATTCAGCATTTCACTGTGAGGTCTACTACACCTGTTGTATTCAGCATTTCACTGTAAGGTCTACCTACACCTGTTGTATTCAGCATTTCACTGTGAGGTCTACTACACCTGTTATATTCAGCATTTCACTGTGAGGTCTACTACACCTGTTGTATTCAGCATTTCACTGTAAGGTCTACTACACCTGTTGTATTCAGCATTTCACTGTAAGGTCTACCTACACCTGTTGTATTCAGCATTTCACTGTGAGGTCTACTACACCTGTTGTATTCAGCATTTCACTGTGAGGTCTACTACACCTGTTATATTCAGCATTTCACTGTAAGGTCTACTACACCTGTTGTATTCAGCATTTCACTGTAAGGTCTACCTACACCTGTTGTATTCAGCATTTCACTGTAAGGTCTACTACACCTGTTGTATTCAGCATTTCACTGTAAGGTCTACCTACACCTGTTGTATTCAGCATTTCACTGTAAGGTCTACTACACCTGTTGAATTCAGCATTTCACTGTAAGGTCTACTACACCTGTTGTATTCAGCATTTCACTGTAAGGTCTACCTACACCTGTTGTATTCAGCATTTCACTGTAAGGTCTACCTACACCTGTTGTATTCAGCATTTCACTGTAAGGTCTACCTACACCTGTTGTATTCAGCATTTCACTCTAAGGTCTACTACACCTGTTGTATTCAGCATTTCACTGTAAGGTCTACCTACACCTGTTGTATTCAGCATTTCACTGTAAGGTCTACTACACCTGTTGTATTCAGCATTTCACTGTAAGGTCTACTACACCTGTTGTATTCAGCATTTCACTGTAAGGTCTACTACACCTGTTTTATTCAGCATTTCACTGTAAGGTCTACTACACCTGTTGTAATTCAGCATTTCACTCTAAGGTCTACTACACCTGTTGTATTCAGCATTTCACTGTAAGGTCTACTACACCTGTTGTATTCAGCATTTCACTGTAAGGTCTACCTACACCTGTTGTATTCAGCATTTCACTGTGAGGTCTACTACACCTGTTGTATTCAGCATTTCACTGTAAGGTCTACTACACCTGTTGTATTCAGCATTTCACTGTGAGGTCTACTACACCTGTTGTATTCAGCATTTCACTGTAAGGTCTACTACACCTGTTGTATTCAGCATTTCACTGTAAGGTCTACCTACACCTGTTGTATTCAGCATTTCACTGTGAGGTCTACTACACCTGTTGTATTCAGCATTTCACTCTAAGGTCTACCTACACCTGTTGTATTCGGCATTTCACTGTGAGGTCTACTACACCTGTTGTATTCAGCATTTCACTGTAAGGTCTACTACACCTGTTGTATTCAGCATTTCACTGTAAGGTCTACCTACACCTGTTGTATTCAGCATTTCACTGTAAGGTCTACCTACACCTGTTGTATTCAGCATTTCACTGTAAGGTCTACCTACACCTGTTGTATTCAGCATTTCACTGTAAGGTCTACTACACCTGTTGTATTCAGCATTTCACTGTAAGGTCTACTACACCTGTTGTATTCAGCATTTCACTGTAAGGTCTACTACACCTGTTGTATTCAGCATTTCACTGTAAGGTCTACTACACCTGTTGTATTCAGCATTTCACTGTAAGGTCTACTACACCTGTTGTATTCAGCATTTCACTGTAAGGTCTACTACACCTGTTGTATTCAGCATTTCACTGTGAGGTCTACTACACCTGTTGTATTCAGCATTTCACTGTAAGGTCTACTACACCTGTTGTATTCAGCATTTCACTGTGAGGTCTACTACACCTGTTGTATTCAGCATTTCACTGTAAGGTCTACTACACCTGTTGTATTCAGCATTTCACTGTAAGGTCTACTACACCTGTTGTATTCAGCATTTCACTGTGAGGTCTACTAGACCTGTTGTATTCAGCATTTCACTGTGAGGTCTACTACACCTGTTGTATTCAGCATTTCACTGTAAGGTCTACTACACCTGTTGTATTCAGCATTTCACTGTAAGGTCTACCTACACCTGTTGTATTCGGCATTTCACTGTAAGGTCTACTACACCTGTTGTATTCAGCATTTCACTGTAAGGTCTACTACACCTGTTGTATTCAGCATTTCACTGTAAGGTCTACTACACCTGTTGTATTCAGCATTTCACTGTAAGGTCTACTACACCTGTTGTATTCAGCATTTCACTGTAAGGTCTACTACACCTGTTGTATTCAGCATTTCACTGTAAGGTCTACCTACACCTGTTGTATTCAGCATTTCACTGTGAGGTCTACCTACACCTGTTGTATTCAGCATTTCACTGTGAGGTCTACTACACCTGTTGTATTCAGCATTTCACTGTGAGGTCTACTACACCTGTTGTATTCAGCATCTCACTGTGAGGTCTACTACACCCGTTGTATTCAGCATTTCACTGTGAGGTCTACTACACCCGTTGTATTCAGCATTTCACTGTAAGGTCTACTACACCCGTTGTATTCAGCATTTCACTGTGAGGTCTACTACACCCGTTGTATTCAGCATTTCACTGTGAGGTCTACTACACCCGTTGTATTCAGCATCTCACTGTGAGGTCTACTACACCCGTTGTATTCAGCATTTCACTGTGAGGTCTACTACACCTGTTGTATTCAGCATTTCACTGTGAGGTCTACTACACCTGTTGTATTCAGCATCTCACTGTGAGGTCTACTACACCCGTTGTATTCAGCATTTCACTGTGAGGTCTACTACACCCGTTGTATTCGGCGCACGTGACAAATAAACTTTGATTTGATTCTGATTCTGAACATCATAAATTCCCTGCAGACCAGAACCGTGTCCAAAACAGAGAATACTGAGAACAGTGTATTCTTCACAGTGCATTACATTAGACCAGGCTCTGAGAACAGTGTATTCTTCACAGTGCATTAGACCAGGCTCTGAGAACAGAGTATTCTTCACAGTGCATTAGACCAGGCTCTGAGAACAGTGCATTACATTAGACCAGGCTCTGAGAACAGTGTATTCTTCACAGTGCATTAGACCAGGCTCTGAGAACAGTGTATTCTTCACAGTGCATTACATTAGACCAGGCTCTGAGAACAGTGTATTCTTCACAGTGCATTACATTAGACCAGGCTCTGAGAACAGAGTATTCTTCACAGTGCATTAGACCAGGCTCTGAGAACAGTGTATTCTTCACAGTGCATTACATTAGACCAGGCTCTGAGAACAGTGTATTCTTCACAGTGCATTACATTAGACCAGGCTCTAAGAACAGTGTATTCTTCACAGTGCATTACATTAGACCAGGCTCTGAGAACAGTGTATTCTTCACAGTGCATTACATTAGACCAGGCTCTGAGAATAGCGAAGAGGGTGTCGTATGGAATGCAGGCCAGATCAATAGGAAGCATTATTATTTTCCCAGTTTGTGTTGTGCCCCCCTCTTTCTGAAACTGATTTAGTGATCACAATGTTTTTTTTTGTACTCAGGAATAGTACAGTGTTTAGTCTTGTGAAAATCCCAACTGGAAGCTTAGATTTGCACTGTATTACTGCCGGATAGAAGTCTCAGTTTATTATTATTATTTGTTGCCTGTGTTTGAGATGTTCTTTCTGCGTGAAAAGTGTTCATATTGATCTAGATCAATGCGTGGCTTCTTAACGTTGATATTTTCCTCACATCTTCACAGATATGGATTTTGAAGGAAAGCAAACTGGCATATCGTCTAAAAGGATTTTTTTTTTAAATGTACAAACGAGCCTCATTGCGGGGCTCATAATTTCCATATCTGTTTTCATTGATGTTTTCTGTCTACAGACACCAGAAACAGCTAATAAGGGAGTTAAACTCAGTGACACTATACAATGAGCTGTGCCAATGTAATCCGCTACTTTGTGCTGGCTTCTGGTTGATGCTCATCAACTTCTGGCATCATATCTTCCACACCCGTCTCCAGTCTAATCGCTTCTGGTTTAATTCCCTCTAACTCTACTGGATAATAGAGGTGTAGGTTACTCTACTGGATAATAGAGGTGTAGGTTACTCTACTGGATAATAGAGGTGAAGGCTAGGTTACTCTACTGGATAATAGAGGTGTAGGCTAGGTTACTCTACTGGATAATAGAGGTGTAGGTTACTCTACTGGATAATAGAGGTGTAGGTTACTCTACTGGATAATAGAGGTGTAGGTTACTCTACTGGATAATAGAGGTGTAGGTTACTCTACTGGATAATAGAGGTGTAGGTTACCCTACTGGATAATAGAGGTGAAGGCTAGGTTACCCTACTGGATAATAGAGGTGTAGGTTACTCTACTGGATAATAGAGGTGTAGGTTACCCTACTGGATAATAGAGGTGTAGGTTACTCTACTGGATAATAGAGGTGTAGGTTACTCTACTGGATAATAGAGGTGTAGGCTAGGTTACTCTACTGGATAATAGAGGTGTAGGCTAGGTTACTCTACTGGATAATAGAGGTGTAGGTTACTCTACTGGATAATAGAGGTGTAGGTTACTCTACTGGATAATAGAGGTGTAGGCTAGGTTACTCTACTGGATAATAGAGGTGTAGGTTACTCTACTGGATAATAGAGGTGTAGGTTACTCTACTGGATAATAGAGGTGTAGGCTACTCTACTGGATAATAGAGGTGTAGGTTACCCTACTGGATAATAGAGGTGAAGGCTAGGTTACTCTACTGGATAATAGAGGTGTAGGCTAGGTTACTCTACTGGATAATAGAGGTGTAGGCTACTCTACTGGATAATAGAGGTGTAGGCTACTCTACTGGATAATAGAGGTGTAGGCTACTCTACTTGATAATAGAGGTGTAGGTTACTCTACTGGATAATAGAGGTGAAGGCTAGGTTACTCTACTGGATAATAGAGGTGAAGGCTAGTCCAACTGACATCTTTAGTTAATTTGTCCTCTTTAATGTGATATTCACCTGGCTCACCACCCTGCAGCTCTTCGTACATTGATAGTGTTGGAGTTCCAAATTACATTCTATTCCCTAAGTATTACCCAGAGGGCTCTGGTCAAGACAACTTCACTATTGTGTCATTTGGGGGACATCCATTGCTGAGTCACACTACTCTCATGTCCAGACTTGCTGTCATCACCGGGCCATGGCAAACGTAACTTAGCAATAGCCCAAATCCTCTCCCAATGTGGAGCTAGAACAACAATATGTTGTTTTAAGGTTATTATTTCAACTTACAGGGAAAGGTAGAGTGTGGAATATTACCGGTCTAAGTTACGGTACCTTACCGGCAGCGATAATGCGAATCGTCAGGTTGTGTGTGTGTGTGTGTGTGTGTGTGTGTGTGTGTGTGTGTGTGTGTGTGTGTGTGTGAGGAGATTCAGCGTCTCTGATCTCACTCTGAGCAACAGTCATTTACAGTTTAGACAGGAGAAGACAGGAACTTCTAGAGAAAACTAAACACAATGACTCCATGAGGAAACGGCTGATCTGAGTTTAAACCAAAAGTGGTTATTTTGTCAAAGGATATTATTTTGTAATTCATCAAGTGTTCCTTTTCTGTCGATTGAAATTGAATGAATGAAATAAAGAAAATTACACAAAAACTAAGGGAAAATCAATACATAATACTTTTCATCCCTAGAGCAGTAAAATAACATACACACACAGACACTATATATGTAAACAATATATAGATATATATATATATATACAGTTGAAGTTGGAAGTTTACACAGACTTAGGTTGGAGTCATTAAAACTGGTTTTTCAACCACTCCACAAATTTCTTGTTAACAAACTATAGTTTTGGCAAGTCGGTTAAGAACATCTACTTTGTGCATGACAAGTCATTTTTCCAATAATTGTTTACAGACAGATTATTTCACTTATAATTAACTGTGTTTTAGTCTGGTTAATCACAAGTCTCCATCTTTAACACCAACTGAGTGCACATAATAACATGTTCTGCAGGCCTTGTTCAGTTTCTGCCATCAAAATAATATCATTGACATATGAAAGATACTAAGCATTTCATCATCATATCTATCTGTTTTTAATTTCTTTTTCCAAATCATTTATAAAGAAAAGCAAACAACGTCTTTATACTGTAGCTGTACTTGACTGCACCAGTATTGATAGGAAAGATGGTCTCTGATATCTCTGCTGGTCTGGTCTGCCCAGGTGGTTAAACCCATTGATCAAACCTGCCCCTGCCTGGACAGAATGTGCTAGAAACGTCAACACACACACGTCCCCTCTCTTGCCCTAACATGGTGTAGTTCATGTCCCTCTTGTCACAGTTTCTGCGTGTTTCAGATGAAATGATCGCGTGTCTCTAATCGGAGTGCAGCGCCTAAACTTTAATTGCCGACTTTTTCCTCTCGCCAACGTCTCTTTCACTCTGTTCACTTGGGATTTACACTTCAGTGCTTCTGAAAAGTATTTTCCTTCCCTCAGAACTCAAGACTTCAAATGGCCCCTATTCCCTCTATAATACGTTGCTCCTAATGGGGGGATTCCCGACCTGACTTAAGAGATCGTAAATGTAACATAATACAAAAAATAAAATAAATAAATGATGCACTTTTCTTTCTCTGTCTATTCTGATCTTGAATGTAAGCATGATAACAGCATGCAGAAAAACAACATTTTTTTCCCTCTCAAATAGATATAACGCCGTTCTCCATCTACTGTATTACCACTTCATTAAGAGAGAGGTAAATGAGTAAACCGGTTGGATAAGGGATAAGGGAATTGTATAAATATAATTATTTTAGATTTATTTGACCTCTCTAATGTCTTCATTATAATCTACCCAGACTTTCTCTGTTTCCTATTTAAAATAGAATCACATTTTATTGGTCGCGTACACATATTTAACAGATATTATTGCAGGTGTAGCAAAATGCTAACACAGTAATATCAAACACTACACACTGTTAATTAAAGCATGTTTGGCAGCGATTACAGCCTCGAGTCTTCTTGGGTTATGACGCTACAAGCTTGGCACATCTGTATTTGGGGGAATTTCTCCCATTGTTCTCTGCAGATCCTCTCAAGCTCTGTCAGGTTGGATGGGGAGTGTTGCTGTAACAGTTATTTACAGGTCTCTCCAGAGATGTTTGATCGGATTCAAGTCCGGGCTCCGGCTGGGCCAATCAAGGACTTGTTTCGAAGCCAAGACAACACAGGACTGGCTATCTGCTTAGGGTCTTTGTCCTGTAGTAAGGTGAGCCTTATTTATTTATTTATACATATACACACACACACACACACACACACACACACACACACACACACACACACACACACACACACACACACACACACAGAGGTTTGGATACATATACCCATTTATTTTTAGTTTGTACTATTTTCACATTGTAGAATAATAGTAAAGATATTAAAACTATAAAATAACACATATGGAATCATGTGGTAACCAAAAAAGTGTTACGCCAATCAAAATATATTTTAGATTCTTCAAAGTAGCCACCCTTTAACTTGATGACAGCTCTTGGCATTCTCTCAACCAGCTTCATGAGGTAGTCACCTGGAATGCATTTCTGTTACCGGCAAGTGGGAGGGTATTCAGCGGTTGATTTAATTATATTTAGCGTGTCTTGGTTATAGTAGTGACCCTGTTGTTGTTGTTGTCTTGTTATAGTAGTGACCCTGTTGTTGTCTTGTTATAGTAATGACCCTGTTGTTTTTGTTGTCTTGTTATAGTAGTGACCCTGTTGTTGTCTTGTTATAGTAGTGACCCTGTTGTTGTTGTTGTCTTGTTATAGTAGTGACCCTGTTGTTGTCTTGTTATATTAGTGACCCTGTTGTTGTCTTGTTATAGTAGTGACCCTGTTGTTGTTGTTGTTGTCTTGTTATAGTAGTGACCCTGTTGTTGTTGTTGTTGTCTTGTTATAGTAGTGACCCTGTTGTTGTTGTTGTTGTTGTCTTGTTATAGTAGTGACCCTGTTGTTGTTGTTGTCTTGTTATAGTAGTGACCCTGTTGTTGTTGTTGTTGTCTTGTTATAGTAGTGACCCTGTTGTTGTATTGTTATAGTAGTGACCCTGTTGTTGTTGTTGTCTTGTTATAGTAGTGACCCTGTTGTTGTCTTGTTATAGTAGTGACCCTGTTGTTGTCTTGTTATAGTAGTGACCCTGTTGTTGTTGTTGTCTTGTTATAGTAGTGACCCTGTTGTTGTCTTGTTACAGTAGTGACCCTGTTGTTGTTGTTGTTGTCTTGTTATAGTAGTGACCCTGTTGTTGTTTTGTTATAGTAGTGACCCTGTTGTTGTCTTGTTATAGTAGTGAGCGTCTCTAAATGACTTAAATGTAATGTAAATGTTGTTGTTGTTGTTGTCTTGTTATAGTAGTGACCCTGTAGTGACCCTGTTGTTGTCTTGTTATAGTAGTGACCCTTGTTGTCTTGTTATAGTAGTGACCCTGTTGTTGTTGTTGTTGTCTTGTTATAGTAGTGACCCTGTTGTTGTTGTTGTTGTTGTTGTCTTGTTATAGTAGTGACCCTGTTGTTGTTGTTGTTGTTGTCTTGTTATAGTAGTGACCCTGTTGTTGTTGTTGTCTTGTTATAGTAGTGACCCTGTTGTTGTTGTTGTTGTCTTGTTATAGTAGTGACCCTGTTGTTGTATTGTTATAGTAGTGACCCTGTTGTTGTTGTTGTCTTGTTATAGTAGTGACCCTGTTGTTGTCTTGTTATAGTAGTGACCCTGTTGTTGTCTTGTTATAGTAGTGACCCTGTTGTTGTTGTTGTCTTGTTATAGTAGTGACCCTGTTGTTGTCTTGTTACAGTAGTGACCCTGTTGTTGTTGTTGTTGTTGTCTTGTTACAGTAGTGACCCTGTTGTTGTTGTTGTTGTTGTCTTGTTATAGTAGTGACCCTGTTGTTGTTGTTGTTGTCTTGTTATAGTAGTGACCCTGTTGTTGTTGTTGTCTTGTTATAGTAGTGACCCTGTTGTTGTTTTGTTATAGTAGTGACCCTGTTGTTGTCTTGTTATAGTGGTGACCCTGTTGTTGTTGTTGTCTTTTTATAGTAGTGACCCTGTTGTTGTTGTTGTCTTGTTATAGTAGTGACCCTGTTGTTGTCTTGTTATAGTAATGACCCTGTTGTTGTCTTGTTATAGTAATGACCCTGTTGTTGTTGTTGTTGTATTGTTATAGTAGTGACCCTGTTGTTGTCTTGTTATAGTAGTGACCCTGTTGTTGTTGTTGTCTTGTTATAGTAGTGACCCTGTTGTTGTTGTTGTTTTGTTATAGTAGTGACCCTGTTGTTGTCTTGTTATAGTAGTGACCCTGTTGTTGTTGTTGTCTTGTTATAGTAGTGACCCTGTTGTTGTCTTGTTATAGTAGTGACCCTGTTGTTGTTGTTGTCTTGTTATAGTAGTGACCCTGTTGTTGTCTTGTTATAGTAGTGACCCTGTTGTTGTCTTGTTATAGTAGTGACCCTGTTGTTGTCTTGTTATAGTAGTGACCCTGTTGTTGTCTTGTTATAGTAGTGACCCTGTTGTTGTCTTGTTATAGTAGTGACCCTGTTGTTGTTGTTGTCTTGTTATAGTAGTGACCCTGTTGTTGTTGTTGTCTTGTTATAGTAGTGACCCTGTTGTTGTTGTTGTCTTGTTATAGTAGTGACCCTGTTGTTGTCTTGTTATAATAGTGACCCTGTTGTTGTCTTGTTATAGTAGTGACCCTGTTGTTGTTGTTGTCTTGTTATAGTAGTGACCCTGTTGTTGTTGTTGTCTTGTTATAGTTGTGACCCTGTTGTTGTCTTGTTTTGTTATAGTTCCCTGTTGTTGTCTTGTTATAGTAGTGACCCTGTTGTTGTTGTTTTGTTATAGTAGTGACCCTGTTGTTGTTGTTGTCTTGTTATAGTAGTGACCCTGTTGTTGTTGTTGTCTTGTTATAGTAATGACCCTGTTGTTGTTGTTGTCTTGTTATAGTAGTGACCCTGTTGTTGTCTTGTTATAGTTCCCTGTTGTTGTCTTGTTATAGTAGTGACCCTGTTGTTGTTGTTTTGTTATAGGAGTGACCCTGTTGTTGTTGTTGTCTTGTTATAGTAATGACCCTGTTGTTGTTGTTGTCTTGTTATAGTAATGACCCTGTTGTTGTTGTTGTCTTGTTATAGTAGTGACCCTGTTGTTGTCTTGTTATAGTTGTGACCCTGTTGTTGTCTTGTTATAGCAGTGACCCTGTTGTTGTCTTGTTATAGTAGTGACCCTGTTGTTGTATTGTTATAGTAGTGACCCTGTTGTTGTTGTTGTCTTGTTATAGTAGTGACCCTGTTGTTGTTGTTGTTGTTGTTGTCTTGTTATAGTAGTGACCCTGTTGTTGTTGTTGTCTTGTTATAGTAGTGACCCTGTTGTTGTTTTGTTATAGTAGTGACCCTGTTGTTGTCTTGTTATAGTAGTGACCCTGTTGTTGTCTTGTTATAGTAGTGACCCTGTTGTTGTTGTTGTTGTTGTCTTGTTATAGTAGTGACCCTGTTGTTGTTGTTGTCTTGTTATAGTAGTGACCCTGTTGTTGTTTTGTTATAGTAGTGACCCTGTTGTTGTTGTTGTCTTGTTATAGTAGTGACCCTGTTGTTGTTGTTGTCTTGTTATAGTAGTGACCCTGTTGTTGTCTTGTTATAGTAGTGACCCTGTTGTTGTCTTGTTATAGTAGTGACCCTCTTGTTGTTGTTGTTTTGTTATAGTTCCCTGTTGTTGTTGTTGTTGTTTTGTTATAGTAGTGACCCTGTTGTTGTTGTTGTTTTGTTATAGTTCTCTGTTGTTTTGTGTCATTTTTATTACAATATTATTGTATTGTTATTATTTTGTTATTTAACCAGGTAAATCATTGAGGTCACATTGTATTTTACAATACAGACCAGATCATTGTTCCATGTGTACAGGAGTTTTTCCTGGTCAGATGGTTATACGTCTCTTTGTTTACGTTTTCCTGGAATGAGTCACATACTTCAGACGTCAGGAGAGATCAGTTGATCTGCTGTAGCATGTGATGTGTTCAGTAAGATGTCCTAAGATGTCTTCCGTCTCTTTCATTCATCATTTCACTTGTTCCAACACGTTTTGCACAAGTGTCCATATTTATTTAATAATACTGATAATGGATTGGATTTATAAAGCACTTTTCTACCAAATCCCAAGAGCTTCTACACAGTCAGGTGGAAACACACCCATGTGTGACAAGCACCTGGGTGATGGACGGCGGCCATTTTGTTTGTGCCAGAACCTCACCACACAGCAGCTGGCGGGGAGGAGAGGTGAGGACTGATGTGCCAATTGGGAATTGGGGATGATTAAGTGGCCATGATTGAATGGTGGTTGAGTTGGGAAATGGGCCAGGACAGCAGGGGAAAATATCGCTATGGGTTATTTAATGTCCGCAGAGAGACCGGACACACGTTTAACATCCCATCCGAAACACGGCACCCTACGCAGGGGTGCCCTGGGGCATTGGGGTTTCATCTTCAGACCAGAGGGAAGACAGCTTCAAAGGCAAGCCAGCAGTGGGATGCAGGAAATTATATTTACGGTAACAGGATGTCATGTGACAGAACGTGTCTTTTCTCTCTAGACGGTAACAGGATGTCATGTGACAGAACGTGTCTTTTCTCTCTAGACGGTAACAGGATGTCATGTGACAGAACGTGTCTTTTCTCTCTAGACGGTAACAGGATGTCATGTGACAGATGTGACAGAACGTGTCTTTTCTCTCTAGACGGTAACAGGATGTCATGTGACAGAACGTGTCTTTTCTCTCTAGACGGTAACAGGATGTCATGTGACAGAACGTGTCTTTTCTCTCTAGACGGTAACAGGATGTCATGTGACAGAACGTGTCTTTTCTCTCTAGACGGTAACAGGATGTCATGTGACAGAACGTGTCTTTTCTCTCTAGACGGTAACAGGATGTCATGTGACAGAACGTGTCATGTTTTCTCTCTAGACGGTAACAGGATGTCATGTGACAGAACGTGTCTTTTTCTCTCTAACAGGATGTCATGTGACAGAACGTGTCTTTTTCTCTCTAGACGGTAACAGGATGTCATGTGACAGAACGTGTCTTTTCTCTCTAGACGGTAACAGGATGTCATGTGACAGAACGTGTCTTTTCTCTCTAGACGGTAACAGGATGTCAGAACGTGTCTTTTCTCTCTAGACGGTAACAGGATGTCATGTGACAGAACGTGTCTTTTCTCTCTAGACGGTAACAGGATGTCATGTGTGACAGAACGTGTCTTTTTTCTCTCTGACAGAACGTGTCTTTTCTCTCTAGACGGTAACAGGATGTCATGTGACAGAACGTGTCTTTTCTCTCTAGACGGTAACAGGATGTCATGTGACAGAACGTGTCTTTTCTCTCTAGACGGTAACAGGATGTCATGTGACAGAACGTGTCTTTTCTCTCTAGACGGTAACAGGATGTCATGTGACAGAACGTGTCTTTTCTCTCTAGACGGTAACAGGATGTCATGTGACAGAACGTGTCTTTTCTCTTGTTATTAGATGTGGCTCTGTTTCTGCAGGCTAATAGTATGTGTGATTTCTGTCTCTTCGGGCTAGCTGTTGTGTGATCAAACAGGTGAGTTCACCCAACACAGGGTTAATATGACTCTGTCGGACTTCAAACAACACTCATATCAAATCAAATGTATTTATAAAGCCCTTTTTACATCAGCCGATGTCTCAAAGTGCTGTACAGAAACCCAGCCTAAAACCCCAAACAGCAAGCAATGCAGGTGTAGAAGCACGGTGGCTAGGAAAAACTCCCTAGAAAGGCCAGAACCTAGGAAGAAACCTAGAGAGGAACCAGGCTATGAAGGGTGGCCAGTCCTCTTCTGGCTGTGCCGGGTGGAGATTATAAACCTAGAGAGGAACCAGGCTATGTGGGGTGGCCAGTCCTCTTCTGGCTGTGCCGGGTGGAGATTATTACAGAACATGGCCGTTCAAACGTTCATTGATGATCAGCAGGGTCAAATAATAATAATCACAGTAGTTGTTGAAGGTGCAACAAGTCAGCACCTCAGGAGCAAATGTCAGTTGGCTTTTCATAGCCGATCATTAAGAGTATCTCTACCACTCCTTTTGTTACAGTTCCCTGTTGTTTTGTTATAGTAGTGACCCTGTTGTTGTTGTTGTCTTGTTATAGTAGTGACCCTGTTGTTGTTGTTGTCTTGTTATAGTAGTGACCCTGTTGTTGTTGTTGTCTTGTTATAGTAGTGACCCTGTTGTTGTTGTTGTCTTGTTATAGTAGTGACCCTGTTGTTGTCTTGTTATAGTAGTGACCCTGTTGTTGTTGTTGTCTTGTTATAGTAGTGACCCTGTTGTTGTTGTCTTGTTATAGTAGTGACCCTGTTGTTGTTGTTGTCTTGTTATAGTAGTGACCCTGTTGTTGTTGTTGTCTTGTTATAGTAGTGACCCTGTTGTTGTCTTGTTATAGTAGTGACCCTGTTGTTGTTGTTGTCTTGTTATAGTAGTGACCCTGTTGTTGTTGTCTTGTTATAGTAGTGACCCTGTTGTTGTTGTCTTGTTATAGTAGTGACCCTGTTGTTGTTGTTGTTTTGTTATAGTAGTGACCCTCTTGTTGTTGTTGTCTTGTTATAGTAGTGACCCTGTTGTTGTTGTTGTCTTGTTATAGTAGTGACCCTGTTGTTGTTGTTGTCTTGTTATAGTAATGACCCTGTTGTTGTTTTGCTATAGTAGTGACCCTGTTGTTGTTTTGTTATAGTAATGACCCTGTTGTTGTTGTTGTCTTGTTATAGTAGTGACCCTGTTGTTGTTTTGTTATAGTAGTGACCCTGTTGTTGTCTTGTTATAGTAGTGACCCTGTTGTTGTTTTGTTATAGTAGTGACCCTGTTGTTGTCTTGTTATAGTAGTGACCGTGTTGTTGTTGTTGTCTTGTTATAGTCGTGACCCTGTTGTTGTTTTGTTATAGTAGTGACCCTGTTGTTGTCTTGTTATAGTAGTGACCCTGTTGTTGTCTTGTTATAGTAGTGACCCTGTTGTTGTTGTTTTGTTATAGTAGTGACCCTGTTGTTGTTTTGTTATAGTAGTGACCCTGTTGTTGTTGTTGTTTTGTTATAGTAGTGACCCTGTTGTTGTCTTACATTTACATTTACATTTAAGTCATTTAGCAGACGCTCTTATCCAGAGCGACTTACAAATTGGTGCATTCACCTTATGACATCCAGTGGAACAGTAGTGCATCTAAATCTTTTAAGGGGGAGGGGGGGTGAGAAGGATTACTTTATCCTATCCTAGGTATTCCTTAAAGAGGTGGGGTTTCAGGTGTCTCCGGAAGGTGGTGATTGACTCCGCTGTCCTGGCGTCGTGAGGGAGTTTGTTCCACTATTGGGGGGCCAGAGCAGCGAACAGTTTTGACTGGGCTGAGCGGGAACTGTACTTCCTCAGTGGTAGGGAGGCGAGCAGGCCAGAGGTGGATGAACGCAGTGCCCTTGTTTGGGTGTAGGGCCTGATCAGAGCCTGGAGGTACTGAGGTGCCGTTCCCCTCACAGCTCCGTAGGCAAGCACCATGGTCTTGTAGCGGATGCGAGCTTCAACTGGAAGCCAGTGGAGGGAGCGGAGGAGCGGGGTGACGTGAGAGAACTTGGGAAGGTTGAACACCAGACGGGCTGCGGCGTTCTGGATGAGTTGTAGGGGTTTAATAGCACAGGCAGGGAGCCCAGCCAACAGCGAGTTGCAGTAATCCAGACGGGAGATGACAAGTGCCTGGATTAGGACCTGCGCCGCTTCCTGTGTGAGGCAGGGTCGTACTCTGCGGATGTTGTAGAGCATGAACCTACAGGAACGGGCCACCGCCTTGATGTTAGTTGAGAACGACAGGGTGTTGTCCAGGATCACGCCAAGGTTCTTAGCGCTCTGGGAGGAGGACACAATGGAGTTGTCAACCGTGATGGCGAGATCATGGAACGGGCAGTCCTTCCCGGGAGGAAGAGCAGCTCCGTCTTGCCGAGGTTCAGCTTGAGGTGGTGATCCGTCATCCACACTGATATGTCTGCCAGACATGCAGAGATGCGATTCGCCACCTGGTCATCAGAAGGGGGAAAGGAGAAGATTAATTGTGTGTCGTCTGCATAGCAATGATAGGAGAGACCATGTGAGGTTATGACAGAGCCAAGTGACTTGGTGTATAGCGAGAATAGGAGAGGGCCTAGAACAGAGCCCTGGGGGACACCAGTGGTGAGAGCACGTGGTGTGGAGACGGATTCTCGCCACGCCACCTGGTAGGAGCGACCTGTCAGGTAGGACGCAATCCAAGCGTGGGCCGCGCCGGGAGATGCCCAACTCGGAGAGGGTGGAGAGGAGGATCTGATGGTTCACAGTATCGAAGGCAGCCGATAGGTCTAGAAGGATGAGAGCAGAGGAGAGAGAGTTAGCTTTAGCAGTGCGGAGCGCCTCCGTGATACAGAGAAGAGCAGTCTCAGTTGAATGACTAGTCTTGAAACCTGACTGATTTGGATCAAGAAGGTTATTCTGAGAGAGATAGCGGGAGAGCTGGCCAAGGACGGCACGTTCAAGAGTTTTGGAGAGAAAAGAAAGAAGGGATACTGGTCTGTAGTTGTTGACATCGGAAGGATCGAGTGTAGGTTTTTTCAGAAGGGGTGCAACTCTCGCTCTCTTGAAGACGGAAGGGACGTAGCCAGCGGTCAGGGATGAGTTGATGAGCGAGGTGAGGTAAGGGAGAAGGTCTCCGGAAATGGTCTGGAGAAGAGAGGAGGGGATAGGGTCAAGCGGGCAGGTTGTTGGGCGGCCGGCCGTCACAAGACGCGAGATTTCATCTGGAGAGAGAGGGGAGAAAGAGGTCAGAGCACAGGGTAGGGCAGTAGTAGTGACCCTGTTGTTGTCTTGTTATAGTAGTGACCCTGTTGTTGTTGTTGTTTTGTTATAGTTCCCTGTTGTTTTGTGTCATTAATAGTACAATATTATTATTTTGTTATTTATATAAATGTCAGTTGGCTTTTCATAGCCGGTAAGTTTCATCACAATAATACAGTTGTGTGGTTAAGGTTTAACAAATTGTCCAGATCGCTGACGCGGTGTTCTGGGGTTTACATTACTACAACTATAAAAAGCAGCTGAATTATTTTACAATTATGCTAATTTTTACAATTGCAGCTTTACAGTAAAATTAGTTTCGTAACTGTATAAAGTTGTGTGGGTAAATAAACAACACAAAACCATCCTTACATTTTGCAGCGTCATTTAGCTTCACTGTCAAACAGCAATGAAGAAATCAGTCAAATATATCCAAAGAAAGAATTTAATTTATTTATAGCAATTAACTATTTAATTGTATCACAACCGGCCGTGATTGGGAGTCCCATAGGGCGGTGTACAATTGGCCCAGCGTCGTCCGGTTTTGGCCGGTGTAGGCCGTCATTGTAAATAGTAATTTGTTCATAATTGACTTACCTTGTTAAATAAATCAAACATCCATATCCTGATATAATTCAACATAGTAATTCCACGTCTGGAGCATGAGTATAAATGTAATCACAACATGACATTTGGAAGTTGTTTCCAGACTAGCGTTTAACATTGTGTTGAATGATGGCTAACATAACACAGTTCTCATACAAGCCCTGTGATTTAGACCGACAGGTTCTACCCTGTCAGATGGTAGAAATTATTGTTCTTGTCCAGTCAGGTGTGAAATTGGTGATGTATTTGGCAGAATGCGGTGGGTTAATGTACTCTCTCATAGCAGGACTGACGCTCCTACACACACACACACATACACACCCCCTGCCAACTCCCCCCACACACCCTCCCTCCACTCTCATACGAATAGAAGTCTTGCATATGGAAGTGGTTTCACGACAGCCTCTTTAACGATAACAGGAGATGTGCGAGGGTGCTTGTGTTTCCAAGAATGTGTTTCTAACAGGGACCTACATCACTCACTGCAAGCTGTCTCGTGGATCTGGTTCAATAGCTGACCTGACTCTCTGACGGATCTGGTTCAATAGCTGACCTGACTCTCTGAAGGATCTGGTTCAATAGCTGACCTGACTCTCTGACGGATCCGGTTCAATAGCTGAGCTGACTCTCTGACGGATCTGGTTCAATAGCTGACCTGACTCTCTGATGGATCCGGTTCAATAGCTGACCTGACTCTCTGATGGATCTGGTTCAATAGCTGACCTGACTCTCTGATGGATCTGGTTCAATAGCTGACCTGACTCTCTGATGGATCTGGTTCAATAGCTGACCTGACTCTCTGATGGATCTGGTTCAATAGCTGACCTGACTCTCTGATGGATCTGGTTCAATAGCTGACCTGACTCTCTGACGGATCTGGTTCAATAGCTGACCTGACTCTCTGATGGATCTGGTTCAATAGCTGACCTGACTCTCTGATGGATCTGGTTCAATAGCTGACCTGACTCTCTGATGGATCTGGTTCAATAGCTGACCTGACTCTCTGATGGATCTGGTTCAATAGCTGACCTGACTCTCTGATGGATCTGGTTCAATAGCTGACCTGACTCTCTGATGGATCTGGTTCAATAGCTGACCTGACTCTCTGATGGATCTAGTTCAATAGCTGACCTGACTCTCTGATGGATCTGGTTCAATAGCTGACCTGACTCTCTGATGGATCTGGTTCAATAGCTGACCTGACTCTCTGATGGATCTGGTTCAATAGCTGACCTGACTCTCTGACGGATCTGGTTCAATAGCTGACCTGACTCTCTGATGGATCTGGTTCAATAGCTGACCTGACTCTCTGATGGATCTGGTTCAATAGCTGACCTGACTCTCTGATGGATCTGGTTCAATAGCTGACCTGACTCTCTGACGGATGCCGTTCCAGAGCTGCATCAATAGCTGACCTGACTCTCTGACGGATCTGGCTGCATCAATAGCTGACCTGACTCTCTGATGGATCTGGTTCAATAGCTGACCTGACTCTCTGATGGATCTGGTTCAATAGCTGACCTGACTCTCTGATGGATCTGGTTCAATAGCTGACCTGACTCTCTGATGGATCTGGTTCAATAGCTGACCTGACTCTCTGATGGATCTGGTTCAATAGCTGACCTGACTCTCTGATGGATCTGGTTCAATAGCTGACCTGACTCTCTGATGGATCTGGTTCAATAGCTGACCTGACTCTCTGATGGATCTGGTTCAATAGCTGACCTGACTCTCTGATGGATCTGGTTCAATAGCTGACCTGACTCTCTGATGGATCTGGTTCAATAGCTGACCTGACTCTCTGATGGATCTGGTTCAATAGCTGACCTGACTCTCTGATGGATCTGGTTCAATAGCTCTGATGGACCTGACTCTCTGATGGATCTGGTTCAATAGCTGACCTGACTCTCTGATGGATCTGGTTCAATAGCTGACCTGACTCTCTGATGGATCTGGTTCAAAAGCTGACCTGACTCTCTGATGGATCTGGTTCAATAGCTGACCTGACTCTCTGATGGATCTGGTTCAATAGCTGACCTGACTCTCTGATGGATCTGGTTCAATAGCTGACCTGACTCTGATGGATCTGGTTCAATAGCTGACCTGACTCTCTGATGGATCTGGTTCAATAGCTGACCTGACTCTGATGGATCTGGTTCAATAGCTGACCTGACTCTCTGATGGATCTGGTTCAATAACTGACCTGACTCTCTGACGGATCCTGTTCCAGAGCTGCATCAATAGCTGACCTGACTCTCTGATGGATCCGGTTCAATAGCTGACCTGACTCTCTGATGGATCTGGTTCAATAACTGACCTGACTCTCTGACGGATCTGGTTCAATAGCTGACCTGACTCTCTGATGGATCTGGTTCAATAGCTGACCTGACTCTCTGATGGATCTGGTTCAATAGCTGACCTGACTCTCTGATGGATCTGGTTCAATAGCTGACCTGACTCTCTGATGGATCCGGTTCAATAGCTGACCTGACTCTCTGATGGGTCTGGTTCAATAGCTGACCTGACTCTCTGATGGATCTGGTTCAATAACTGACCTGACTCTCTGACGGATCTGGTTCAATAGCTGACCTGACTCTCTGATGGATCCTGATGGGTCTTCAATAGCTGACCTGACTCTCTCGGATCTGATGGGTCTGCATCAATAGCTGACCTGACTCTCTGACGGATCTGGTTCAATAGCTGACCTGACTCTCTGACGGATCTGGTTCAATAGCTGACCTGACTCTCTGATGGATCTGGTTCAATAGGTGACCTGACTCTCTGACGGATCCGGTTCAATAGCTGACCTGACTCTCTGATGGATCTGGTTCAATAGCTGACCTGACTCTCTGACGGATGCCGTTCCAGAGCTGCATCAATAGCTGACCTGACTCTCTGACGGATCCCGTTCCAGAGCTGCATCAATAGCTGACCTGACTCTCTGACGGATCTGGTTCAATAGCTGACCTGACTCTCTGACGGATCTGGTTCAATAGCTGACCTGACTCTCTGACGGATCCCGTTCCAGAGCTGCATCAATAGCTGACCTGACTCTCTGACGGATCCCGTTCCAGAGCTGCATCAATAGCTGACCTGAATCTCTGACGGATCTGGTTCAATAGCTGACCTGACTCTCTGACGGATCCGGTTCAATAGCTGACCTGACTCTCTGATGGATCTGGTTCCAGAGCTGCATCAATAGCTGAACCAAACTACCAACTATCCCTGCTGATTTACTGGTTCCTCCAAATGAAGACGAGACAGAAGTAGAGCGAAAGACCGAGAACGAGAGACAAGATAGATAGATAGATAGGGAGAGAGAGAATGAGAAATAGAAACAGATATCGGACAGTTTAAAAACCCTAGCTATGCGTGCTTTGAATGTTGGCAGGTGACTTCGCTGAGAGGTGTTAATAGCCAGCTATTTTAAGGAGAGTTGGTGTGTGAGAGAGAGGGGGCGTTGATTAGAGCTGCAACTGCTCTGCTCATACTGAGTTTAGTTGTACACAATATCAGAGTGAAGCTGACTGTGGACTGTGGACTGGGGACTGTGGACTGGGGCTGTGGACTGGGGCTGTGGACTGGGAATGTGTGTTGGGGCTATGGACTTGGGCTGTGGACTGGGACTGTGTGTTGGGACTGTGGACTGGGACTGTGGACTGGGGCTATGGACTGGGACTGTGTGTTGGGGCTGTGGACTGGGACTGTGGACTGGGAATGTGTGTTGGGGCTGTGGACCGGGGCTGTGGACTGGGGCTGTGGACTGGGGCTATGGACTGGGACTGTGGATTCGGGCTATGGACTGGGACTGTGTGTTGGGAATGTGCACTGGGGCTGTGGACTGGGACTGTGGACTGGGGCTGTGGACTGGGACTGTGGACTGGGACTGTGCACTGGGACTGTGGACTGGGGCTATGGACTGGGACTGTGGACTGGGGCTGTGGACTGGGGCTGTGTGTTGGGACTGTGGACTGGGACTGTGGACTGGGAATGTGTGTTGGGACTGTGGACTGGGGCTATGGACTGGGACTGTGTGTTGGGACTGTGGACTGGGAATGTGGACTCGGGCTTTGGACTGGGACTGTGTGTTGGGGCTGTGGACTGGGGAATGTGCACTGGGGCTGTGGACTGGGACTGGGGCTGTGGACTGGGACTGTGGACTGGGGCTGTGGACTGGGACTGTGCACTGGGGCTGTGGACTGTGGACTGGGGCTGTGTGTTGTGGCTGTTGACTGGGGCTGTGGACTTGGACTGTGGACTGGGGCTGTGTGTTGGGACTATGGACTGGGGCTGTGTGTTGGGGCTGTTGACTGGGGCTGTGTGTTGGGGCTGTGGACTGCGACTGGGACTGCGGACTGGGGCTGTGTGTTGGGGCTGTTGACTGGGGCTGTGGACTTGGACTGTGTGTTGGGACTGTGGACTGGGGCTGTGTGTGGACTGGGGCTGTTGGGGCTGGGGCTGTGGACTTGGACTGTGGACTGGGGCTGTGTGTTGGGACTGTGGGGACTGTGGACTGGGGCTGTGTGTTGGGGCTGTTGACTGGGGCTGTGTGTTGGGGCTGTGGACTGTGGACTGTGGCTGTGTGTTGGGGCTGTGGACTGGGGCTGTGGACTGTGGACTGTGGACTGGGGCTGTGTGTTGGGGCTGTGGACTGGGGCTGTGTGATGGGGCTGTGGACTGGGGCTGTGGACTGGGACTGTGGACTGGGGCTGTGTGTTGGGGCTGTGGACTGGGACTGTGGATTGTGGACTGGGGCTGTGTGTTGGGACTGTGGACTGGGGCTGTGTGTTGGGACTGTGGACTGGGGCTGTGGACTGTGGACTGGGGCTGTGGACTGGGACTGTGGACTGGGACTGTGGACTGTGGACTGGGGCTGTGGACTGGGGCTGTGGACTCGGACTGTGGACTGTGGACTGGGGCTGTGTGTTGGGACTGTGGACTGTGGACTGGGGCTGTGTGTTGGGGCTGTGGACTGGGAATGTGGACTGTGGACTGGGGCTGTGTGTTGGGGCTGTGGACTGTGGACAGGGGCTGTGTTGGCCTGCTCTCATCTGTGCTGCTATTCACTCTGTTTTGGATCCTCTTTCATGTATAAATCATACAGTCCAACTGCAGAGCCCCTCTCTCTCTGTAACACTCTTCTGGAGATGAGAAAGGAGGAGAGGGGAGAGGTGAGGAGAGGAGGGAGGGGAGGAGGATAGGAGGAGAGGGAGGAGGGAGGAGAGGAGGAGGGGGGAGAGAGAGGATAGGAGGAGAGGAGAAGAGGAGAGGAGGAGAGGGGGAGGTGAGGGAGGATAGGAGGAGAGGGGGAGGTGAGGAGAGGATAGGAGGGGGAGGAGAGGAGGATAGGAGGAGAGGGGGAGAGGAGAGGAGAGGAGAAGAGGAGAGGAGGAGAGGGGGAGGAGAGGAGAGGAGAGGAGGAGAGGGGGAGGAGAGGAGAGGAGAGAGGAGGGAGGGAGAGAGGATAGGAGGAGAGGGGGGAGAGGAGGAGGAGAGGGGGAGGAGAGGAGAGGGGGAGGAGAGAGAGAGGAGAGGAGGAGAGGAGAACATCAGGCCTAGCTGGCAACATGTCACCACGCCTGCCTGTCTTCGATAATTGTTTTATGAAATGAACCACTGTCTCTCCCTGACAGCCATCTCTGTTCGGCCCAAATGGCACCCTATTCCCTTTATGTGGAACAGAGTGGCATTTGGGTTGCCGGTTCTGTTACTGCAGATGCAGCCAGAGGGAGGGGCCTGACTCAGAGGGCACCTGGGAACCCTTTGGGCTCAGGGGGCTGTGGGGAAGGCACTGTGCTGCTGGGGGAGGGAGGTAGAGAAACACATCAACCGCCAAACCTCCTCCTCCTTTATCGCTCTCTACGTATTTCGGTATCTTTCTCCCTCTCTCATTCTAGATGTGCAATCCCCCACCTCTCTCTCTCTCTCTCTCTCTCTCTCTCTCTCTCTCTCTCTCTCTCTCTCTCTCTCCCTCTCTCTCATTCTAGATGTGCAATCCCCCACCTCTCTCTCTCTCTCTCTCTCTCTCTCTCTCGCCCTCTCTCATTCTAGATGTGCAATCCCCACCTCTCTCGCTCTCTCTCTCTCTCTCTCTCTCTCTCTCTCTCTCTCGCTCTCTCTCTCTCTCTCTTCTCTCTCTCTCTCTCTCTCTCTCTCTCTCTCATTCTAGATGTGCAATCCCCCACCCTCTCTCTCTCTCCCTCTCTCATTCTAGATGTGCAATCCCCCACCTCTCTCTCTCTCTCTCTCTCTCTCTCGCTCTCTCTCTCTCTCTCTCTCTCTCTCTCTCTCTCTCCTCTCTCTCTCTCTCTCTCTCTCTCTCTCATTCTAGATGTGCAATCCCCCACCCCCTCTCTCTCTCTCTCTCTCTCTCTCCATCTCTTCCCCTCCCTCTCTCTCTTCCCCACTCTACCTTCCTCGCTCGCTCTACCTCCCCCCATCTTCCTCTCTAATCTCCCCTCCTGCTGTGATCATCTACAGGCTCTGTAATTCAGTAACACAGTATATCAGGACTCCAGGGTCACAAAGCCCCCAGATAATAACCAACCACCACGGAGGCAAATAAAGAAATAAAACACATGTTCTTTGACCACTTGCATTTGTTTTTCTTTTGGGGTTTTATTTATTTATTTATTTAGCCTGTAAATGTTGCCTGCGTTTGCTCTCTCTCTCTCATTATCAATGCTTGGCTACACATTCCACTACCCAGTCTACTGTAAATGGCTTCAATACCGATCTGGTCTGCTCCGGTGTGGAGAGACAGAATGTTTCCGTTCTGTTGTCTCTCTATCCTCTCTCCTTACTCTCGTTTTGTTCAAGTACGGGAACACTGTAGTTTAGATGCCTGCATACAATATAAAAAGAAGACTGCCGATGAAGATGAACATCCAAGTTTTCCACTGAGTACCTTGTTATAGTAGTGACCCTGTTGTTGTTGTCTTGTTATAGTTGTGACCCCACACAGGACACCGGATAGGACAGGAGAAGTACTCCAGATATAACAAACTGACCCTAGCCCCCCGACACATAAACTACTGCAGCATAAATACTGGAGGCTGAGACAGGAGGGGTCAGAAGACACTGTGGCCCCGTCCGACGATACCCCGGACAGGGCCAAACAGGAAGGATATAACCCCACCCACTTTGCCAAAGCACAGCCCCCACACCACTAGAGGGATATCTTCAACCACCAACTTACCATCCTAAGACAAGGCCGAGTATAGCCCACAAAGATCGCCGCCACGGAACAACCCAAGCGGGGCGCCAACCCAGATATCCACAACACAACATGTTCAATACCACAATACAACATTATCACCATCTGTTTTTACGCATGTGTTTGTGTGTGTCTCTCTTCACAGTCCCCGCTGTTCCATAAGGTGTTTGTGTGTGTCTCTCTTCACAGTCCCCGCTGTTCCATAAGGTGTTTGTGTGTGTCTCTTCACAGTCCCTGCTGTTCCATAAGGTGTTTGTACCTGTGTGTCTCTCTTCACAGTCCCTGCTGTTCCATAAGGTGTTTGTGTGTGTCTCTTCACAGTCCCTGCTGTTCCATAAGGTGTTTGTTTGTCACAGTCCCCGCTGTTCCATAAGGTGTTTGTACCTGTGTGTCTCTCTTCACAGTCCCCGCTGTTCCATAAGGTGTTTGTGTGTGTCTCTCTTCACAGTCCCCGCTGTTCCATAAGGTGTTTGTACCTGTGTGTCTCTCTTCACAGTCCCCGCTGTTCCATAAGGTGTTTGTGTGTGTCTCTCTTCACAGTCCCCGCTGTTCCATAAGGTGTTTGTACCTGTGTGTCTCTCTTCACAGTCCCCGCTGTTCCATAAGGTGTTTGTACCTGTGTGTCTCTCTTCACAGTCCCCGCTGTTCCATAAGGTGTTTGTACCTGTGTGTCTCTCTTCACAGTCCCCGCTGTTCCATAAGGTGTTTGTACCTGTGTGTGTCTCTCTTCACAGTCCCCGCTGTTCCATAAGGTGTTTGTGTGTGTCTCTCTTCACAGTCCCCGCTGTTCCATAAGGTGTTTGTACCTGTGTGTCTCTCTTCACAGTCCCCGCTGTTCCATAAGGTGTTTGTACCTGTGTGTGTCTCTCTTCACAGTCCCCGCTGTTCCATAAGGTGTTTGTGTGTCTCTCTTCACAGTCCCCGCTGTTCCATAAGGTGTTTGTGTGTGTCTCTCTTCACAGTCCCCGCTGTTCCATAAGGTGTTTGTACCTGTGTGTCTCTCTTCACAGTCCCCGCTGTTCCATAAGGTGTTTGTACCTGTGTGTGTCTCTCTTCACAGTCCCCGCTGTTCCATAAGGTGTTTGTGTGTGTCTCTCTTCACAGTCCCCGCTGTTCCATAAGGTGTTTGTACCTGTGTGTGTCTCTCTTCACAGTCCCCGCTGTTCCATAAGGTGTTTGTACCTGTGTGTGTCTCTCTTCACAGTCCCCGCTGTTCCATAAGGTGTTTGTACCTGTGTGTGTCTCTCTTCACAGTCCCCGCTGTTCCATAAGGTGTTTGTACCTGTGTGTGTCTCTTCACAGTCCCCGCTGTTCCATAAGGTGTTTGTACCTGTGTGTGTCTCTTCACAGTCCCCGCTGTTCCATAAGGTGTTTGTACCTGTGTGTCTCTCTTCACAGTCCCCGCTGTTCCATAAGGTGTTTGTGTGTCTCTCTTCACAGTCCCCGCTGTTCCATAAGGTGTTTGTACCTGTGTGTGTCTCTCTTCACAGTCCCCGCTGTTCCATAAGGTGTTTGTACCTGTGTGTCTCTCTTCACAGTCCCCGCTGTTCCATAAGGTGTTTGTACCTGTGTGTCTCTCTTCACAGTCCCCGCTGTTCCATAAGGTGTTTGTACCTGTGTGTCTCTCTTCACAGTCCCCGCTGTTCCATAAGGTGTTTGTACCTGTGTGTCTCTCTTCACAGTCCCCGCTGTTCCATAAGGTGTTTGTACCTGTGTGTCTCTCTTCACAGTCCCCGCTGTTCCATAAGGTGTTTGTACCTGTGTGTGTCTCTTCACAGTCCCCGCTGTTCCATAAGGTGTTTGTACCTGTGTGTGTCTCTTCACAGTCCCCGCTGTTCCATAAGGTGTTTGTACCTGTGTGTGTCTCTTCAGTCCCCGCTGTTCCAGTCTCCCCGCTGTTCCATAAGGTGTTTGTACCTGTGTGTCTCTCTTCACAGTCAGTCCCCGCTGTTCCAGTCCCAGTGCTGTTCCATAAGGTGTTTGTACCTGTGTGTGTCTCTCTTCACAGTCCCCGCTGTTCCATAAGGTGTTTGTGTGTGTCTCTTCACAGTCCCCGCTGTTCCATAACAAGCGTGTGAGGAGCATTACAGTACAGACAGACCATGAATTGTGTCTGCAGGTTGTATAACTTTTTCATTACATTTCATTACATTTCATTATAGTACAACGGTCTGATTTGTCTAATCTTAGCAATTTCTTCTTAGCTAGCTACATAGGTGTTTCAAAGATAACGTAATTATCTGTGTGTGTCTCTATCTGCCCAACACGGTCACCGTCTGTTCACTGTAGTAACTATCACACTCAACTGAACGACTTGATTAGTGTAGTGTTAGCTAGCTACATAGTTGTCCCTGTCTTGTTCCAAGATAATTGTGTGTTTTGTAGTCTTAGTGTGATTATCTTCTTTACAGTAGCTAGCCAGCTATTTTGTCGTCCTTAATAGGAGACACTCCTAGCTAGCCAATAGCCAGCCAACGTCTACTGAATAGAACTTTCGCATTCAGTCATTCCGCTGCTCCACAGGTAGTATTTTTTCATTTCATTTCATTACAGTCCCAACGGTGTGATTTGTTTGATCGTAGCTAGCTAGCTACATAAGTCTTTGTTTCAAAGATAATTGTGTAGTCTAGAGCGATTTTCTAGGTAGCCAGCTATTGTCGTTCTCCTTCACGTAACGTAACCAACACTGCTGTTCCAGCCAGGTGCCCCCGAAAAGCAGCATTGTAGAAACTTCACACTCAACGGAACGACTTGATTAGGGTAGTGTCAACTCTTCACAGCCTACCTCAGCAGTACTGTATCATTTTAATCATTTTAGTCAATTAGATTCTTGCTACGTTAGCTTAACTTTCTGAACATTCGAGACGTGTAGTCCACTTGTCACAATCCCCTCTGCATTAGCGTAGCCTCTTCTCTAGCCTGTCAACTATGTGTCTGTCTATCCCTGTTCTCTCCTCTCTGCACAGACCATACAAACGCTCCACACCGCATGGGTGTTTGCCACCTAATCTGGTGGTGCACGACCCACGTGGAGTTCCAGGTCTCGGTAGCCTCTGGAACTGTTCCAACAAGGCAGAGTTCATCTCAGTTTGCCTCCCTCCAGTCCCTCGACTTCTTGGCTCTTCGGAAACATGGATCACCACAGACAACACCGTTCCCTAAGGTGTCTTGTCCGCCCACGTGCTCTCTTCACCCCGAGAGCTTCTGGTCAGCGGGGTGGTGGCACCGGGATCCCATCCCCAAGTGTTTCTGTCTTTCTCCCTTACCCATCTGTCCCCTCCTTTGAATTCCATGCTGTCACAGTTACCAGTTTGCTTAACATCCTTATCATTTATCGCCCTCCAGGTTCCCTCGGAGAGTTCATCAATGAGCTTGATGCCTTGATAAGCTCCTTTCCTGAGGAGCTCACCTCTCACAGTTCCACTTTAAGTCTACCTTTGACTCATTCCTCTCTGCCTGTCTTTCCACTCCTCTCCTCTTTTGACCTCACCCTCTCACCTTCCCCCTATCACAAAGGTACGCTCGACCTCATCTTTACTAGATGCTGTTCCTCCACTAACCTCATTGCAACTCCCCTCCAAGTCTCCACTACCTTGTGTTTTTCCCTGTGCTCTCATCCAACACTTCCCACACTGTCCCTACTCGGATGGTTCCATCCCAACCTTCGCTCTCTCTGTACTCTCTCCTCTTCCATCCTATCATCTCTTCCCTCTGCTCAAACCTTCTCCAACCTATCTCCTGATTCTGCCTCCTCAACCCTCCTCTCCTCCCTTTCTGCATCCTTTGACTCTCTATGTCCCCTATGTTCCATAAGGTGTCCTTGTCCGTGGTGTCTCTCATTGCGAGCTCACAGAACAGGGTTCCGGGCAGCCGGCGGAAATCGCCTCCCTGCGGACCTGGCATCCTTTCACTCCCTCTCTCTTCACATTTTCCTCCTCTGTCTCCTAAGGTGTTTTTCTACCACTCCAAATTCCAAGCATCTGCCTCTTCCTAGGAAGCTGTTTGCCACCTTCTCCTCCCTCTTGAATCCTCTTCCAGTCCCCCTCCTTCCTCTGCAGATGACTTTGTCAACCATTTTGAAAAGAAGGTGACGACATCCGATCCTCTTCACAGTCCCGACACCGCTGGTTCTGCTTGCCCTACCCTGTGCTCTGACCTCTTTCTCCCTTCTCTCTCCAGATGAAGGTGTTTGACCCTATCCCCTCCTCTCTTCTCCAGACCATCTGTGACCTTCTCCCTTACCTCACCTCGCTCATCAACTCATCCCTGACCGCTGGCACGTCCCTCCCGTCTTCAATAAGGTGTTTGCACCCTGTCTGAAAAAACCTTCACAGTCCCCCGATGTTCCAACAGGTGTTACAGACCAGTATGTTCTTTCTTTTCTCTCCAAAACTCGTCCTTCCAGCTCTCCCGCTGTTCCAGAATGTGTTTGATCCAAATCAGTCAGGTTTCAAGACTAGTCATTCAACAGACTCCTTCTCTGTTCCATAAGGTGTTTGCTAACTCTCTCTCCTCTGCTCTCATCCTTCACAGTCCCGGCTGTTCCATAAGAACCATCAGTTTGTTGGGCACCTGTGTGTGTCTACCTGACAGGTCGCTCCTACCAGGTGGCGTGGCGAGAATCCGTCTCCTCACCAGTTCACCACTGTGTCCCCAGGGCTCTGTTGTAGGCCCTCTCCTATTCTCGCTATACACCAAGTCACTTGTCTCTGTCATAACCTCACATGGTCTCTCCTATCATTGCTATGCAGTGTTTGACACACAATTAATGTCTCCTTTCACCCCTTCTGTTCCACCAGGTGTTTGTATCTCTGCATGTCTGGCAGACATATCAGTGTGGATTCGGATCATCACCCAAGCTGTTCCACGGAGCTGCTCTTCCTCCCGGGAAAGTTCCATGTGCCATTTGACAACTCCATTGTGTCCCGTCCCAGAGCGCTAAGAACCTTGGCGTGATCCTGGACAACACCCTGTCTTCACAGTCCCCTGTAGGTTCTGTTCCATAAGGTGTTCAGGAAGCGGCGCAGGTAATCCAGGCACTCTTCATCTCCCGTCTGATTCCATGTGTGGCTGGCTCCCTGCCTGTGCCATTAAACCCCTACAACTGTTCCAGAACGCCGCAGGTCTGGTGTTCAACCTTCCCAAGTTCTCTCACTTCACCCCGCTCCTCAGCTCTCTCCACTGGCTTCCAGTTGTTCCACAAGACCATGGTGTGTTTACGGAGCTGTGAGGGGAACTCTTCACAGTCCCCAGGCTCTGTTCCAGGCCCTACACCCAAACAAGGGCACTGTGTCTCATCCAGTCCTGGCCTGCTGTTCCACTGAGGAAGTGTTTGCTCAGCCCAGTCAAAACTGTTCGCTGCTCTGTGTGAACAAACTCCCTCACGACGCCAGGACAGCGGAGTCAATCTTCCAGTCCGGAGACTGTTCCATAAGGTGTTTGAATACCTGTGTGTAATCCTCTTCACAGTCCCCCTTAAAAGACCTAGATTCCATAAAGTGGCTGTTCCACTGTGTCATAAGGTGAAAGCACCAATTTTCAAGTCCCCACTGTTCTTAAATGTAAATGTAAATTGTTTGTGTGTGTCTCTCTTCACAGTCCCCGCTGTTCCATAAGGTGTTTGTACCTGTGTGTCTCTCTTCACAGTCCCCGCTGTTCCATAAGGTGTTTGTGTGTGTCTCTCTTCACAGTCCCCGCTGTTCCATAAGGTGTTTGTACCTGTGTGTCTCTCTTCACAGTCCCCGCTGTTCCATAAGGTGTTTGTACCTGTGTGTCTCTCTTCACAGTCCCCGCTGTTCCATAAGGTGTTTGTGTGTGTCTCTCTTCACAGTCCCCGCTGTTCCATAAGGTGTTTGTACCTGTGTGTGTCTCTTCACAGTCCCCGCTGTTCCATAAGGTGTTTGTGTGTGTCTCTCTTCACAGTCCCCGCTGTTCCATAAGGTGTTTGTACCTGTGTGTGTCTCTCTTCACAGTCCCCGCTGTTCCATAAGGTGTTTGTGTGTGTCTCTCTTCACAGTCCCCGCTGTTCCATAAGGTGTTTGTGTGTGTCTCTCTTCACAGTCCCCGCTGTTCCATAAGGCTGTTCCATAAGGTGTTTGTCTCTCTTCACAGTCCCCGCTGTTCCATAAGGTGTTTGTGTGTGTCTCTCTTCACAGTCCCCGCTGTTCCATAAGGTGTTTGTACCTGTGTGTCTCTCTTCACAGTCCCCGCTGTTCCATAAGGTGTTTGTACCTGTGTGTGTCTCTCTTCACAGTCCCCGCTGTTCCATAAGGTGTTTGTGTGTGTCTCTCTTCACAGTCCCCGCTGTTCCATAAGGTGTTTGTACCTGTGTGTGTCTCTTCACAGTCCCCGCTGTTCCATAAGGTGTTTGTACCTGTGTGTGTCTCTTCACAGTCCCCGCTGTTCCATAAGGTGTTTGTGTGTGTCTCTCTTCACAGTCCCCGCTGTTCCATAAGGTGTTTGTACCTGTGTGTGTCTCTTCACAGTCCCCGCTGTTCCATAAGGTGTTTGTGTGTGTCTCTCTTCACAGTCCCCGCTGTTCCATAAGGTGTTTGTACCTGTGTGTGTCTCTCTTCACAGTCCCCGCTGTTCCATAAGGTGTTTGTGTGTGTCTCTCTTCACAGTCCCCGCTGTTCCATAAGGTGTTTGTGTGTGTCTCTCTTCACAGTCCCCGCTGTTCCATAAGGTGTTTGTACCTGTGTGTGTCTCTCTTCACAGTCCCCGCTGTTCCATAAGGTGTTTGTACCTGTGTGTCTCTCTTCACAGTCCCCGCTGTTCCATAAGGTGTTTGTACCTGTGTGTCTCTCTTCACAGTCCCCGCTGTTCCATAAGGTGTTTGTGTGTGTCTCTCTTCACAGTCCCCGCTGTTCCATAAGGTGTTTGTACCTGTGTGTGTCTCTTCACAGTCCCCGCTGTTCCATAAGGTGTTTGTACCTGTGTGTCTCTCTTCACAGTCCCCGCTGTTCCATAAGGTGTTTGTACCTGTGTGTCTCTCTTCACAGTCCCCGCTGTTCCATAAGGTGTTTGTACCTGTGTGTGTCTCTCTTCACAGTCCCCGCTGTTCCATAAGGTGTTTGTACCTGTGTGTCTCTCTTCACAGTCCCCGCTGTTCCATAAGGTGTTTGTACCTGTGTGTGTCTCTCTTCACAGTCCCCGCTGTTCCATAAGGTGTTTGTACCTGTGTGTGTCTCTTCACAGTCCCCACTGTTCCATAAGGTGTTTGTACCTGTGTGTGTCTCTCTTCACAGTCCCCGCTGTTCCATAAGGTGTTTGTACCTGTGTGTGTCTCTCTTCACAGTCCCCGCTGTTCCATAAGGTGTTTGTGTGTGTCTCTCTTCACAGTCCCCGCTGTTCCATAAGGTGTTTGTACCTGTGTGTCTCTCTTCACAGTCCCCGCTGTTCCATAAGGTGTTTGTACCTGTGTGTCTCTCTTCACAGTCCCCGCTGTTCCATAAGGTGTTTGTACCTGTGTGTCTCTCTTCACAGTCCCCGCTGTTCCATAAGGTGTTTGTACCTGTGTGTGTCTCTTCACAGTCCCCGCTGTTCCATAAGGTGTTTGTGTGTGTCTCTCTTCACAGTCCCCGCTGTTCCATAAGGTGTTTGTACCTGTGTGTGTCTCTCTTCACAGTCCCCGCTGTTCCATAAGGTGTTTGTACCTGTGTGTCTCTCTTCACAGTCCCCGCTGTTCCATAAGGTGTTTGTGTGTGTCTCTCTTCACAGTCCCCGCTGTTCCATAAGGTGTTTGTGTGTGTCTCTCTTCACAGTCCCCGCTGTTCCATAAGGTGTTTGTACCTGTGTGTGTCTCTCTTCACAGTCCCCACTGTTCCATAAGGTGTTTGTACCTGTGTGTCTCTCTTCACAGTCCCCGCTGTTCCATAAGGTGTTTGTGTGTGTCTCTCTTCACAGTCCCCGCTGTTCCATAAGGTGTTTGTACCTGTGTGTGTCTCTCTTCACAGTCCCCGCTGTTCCATAAGGTGTTTGTACCTGTGTGTGTCTCTTCACAGTCCCCGCTGTTCCATAAGGTGTTTGTACCTGTGTGTCTCTCTTCACAGTCCCCGCTGTTCCATAAGGTGTTTGTACCTGTGTGTGTCTCTTCACAGTCCCCGCTGTTCCATAAGGTGTTTGTACCTGTGTGTGTCTCTTCACAGTCCCCGCTGTTCCATAAGGTGTTTGTACCTGTGTGTGTCTCTTCACAGTCCCCGCTGTTCCATAAGGTGTTTGTACCTGTGTGTCTCTCCTCACAGTCCCCTCTGTTCCATAAGGTGTTTGTACCTGTGTGTGTCTCTTCACAGTCCCCGCTGTTCCATAAGGTGTTTGTACCTGTGTGTCTCTCTTCACAGTCCCCGCTGTTCCATAAGGTGTTTGTACCTGTGTGTGTCTCTCTTCACAGTCCCCGCTGTTCCATAAGGTGTTTGTACCTGTGTGTGTCTCTCTTCACAGTCCCCGCTGTTCCATAAGGTGTTTGTACCTGTGTGTCTCTCTTCACAGTCCCCGCTGTTCCATAAGGTGTTTGTACCTGTGTGTGTCTCTTCACAGTCCCCGCTGTTCCATAAGGTGTTTGTACCTGTGTGTGTCTCTCTTCACAGTCCCCGCTGTTCCATAAGGTGTTTGTGTGTGTCTCTCTTCACAGTCCCCGCTGTTCCATAAGGTGTTTGTACCTGTGTGTCTCTCTTCACAGTCCCCGCTGTTCCATAAGGTGTTTGTACCTGTGTGTGTCTCTCTTCACAGTCCCCGCTGTTCCATAAGGTGTTTTTGTGTGTCTTTCTTCACAGTCCCGCTGTTCCATAAGGTGTTTGTACCTGTGGAAGTAGAGTTCCATGTAGTTGGCTCTATGTAGTACTTTGTGTGTCTCTCTTCACAGTCCCCGCTGTTCCATAAGGTGTTTGTACCTTTGTGTGTAGTCATGGCTCTATGTAGTACTGTGGAATAGAGTTCCATGTAGTCATGGCTCTATGTAGTACTGTGGAATAGAGTTCCATGTAGTCATGGCTCTATGTAGTACTGTGGAATAGATAGTCATGGCTCTATGTAGTACTGTGGAATAGAGTTCCATGTGGTCATGGCTCTATGTAGTACTGTGGAATAGAGTTCCATGTAGTCATGGCTCTATGTAGTACTGTGGAGTAGAGTTCCATGTAGTCATGGCTCTATGTAGTGCTGTGCGCCTCCCATAGTCTACTCTGGACTTGGGGATTGTGAAGAGACCTCTGGTGGCATGTCTTGTGGGATATGCATGGGTGTCTGAGTCGTGTGCTGGTATTTTAAACAGACAGCTCGGTACCTTCAGCTTGTCAACACCTCTCACAAATACAAGTAGTTATGGAGTCAATCTCTCTTCCACTTTGACCCAGAAGAGATTGACATGCATGCCATTAATGTTCTCTCCATGTACTTTTAAGGGCCAGCCGTGCTGACCTGTTCTGAGCCAACTGCAATTTTCCCAAGTCCCTCGTTGTGGCACCTGACCACACTACTGAACAGTTGTCCAGGTGCGACAAAACTAGGGCCTGTAGGACCTGCCTTGGTGATAGTGTTGTTAATAAGAAGGCATTTTGTTAGTAAAGATTGAATAAAGACAGGGGCCTAAACAGCTACCCTGGGGAATACCTGATTCTAACTGGATTATATTTGAGAGGCTTCCATTAAAGAACACCCGCTGTGTTCTGTTAGACAGGTAACTCTTTATCCACATTATAGCAGGGGGTGTAAAGCCATAACACATATGTTTTTCCAGAAGAAGACTATGATCTATAATGTCAAAAGCCGCACTGAAGTCTAACAAAACAGCCCCCCGCAATCATTTTATCATAAATGCCTCTGTCATTTGTGTAAGTGTTATGCTTGTTGAGTGTCCTTCCCTACTTCACTTCCTCTCTACTCGCATCCTTCACAAAACCCCATTGGAGAACTGAGGAGAGAAACCTTGGGTCCTCTCCTCCAATGGGGTTTTAGAAAGAGGCACTGAAATAGGAAGCAAGGAATCTAGGAAATATAAAATTGTCACAGAGCTGTTGCATGTTTGTCTCGATATGGAATGGCAGATGTCACTATGTGGGACTGCGCAGAGGTGTACAATCAGCACCACTTGTCAGTATTATTGAGCCATAACAAACCTTCTTTAGACTTTATGTTAATTAAAACATAAATTAGTATGTTTAAGGATGTAGCGCAGAAAGTCTGTTGTCAATTTGTTTACTGTAAAATAGCATTGTATCTGGTCAAACACCATTTTTTCCAGAAGTTTACTAAGGGTTGGTAACAGGCTGATTTGTCGGCTATTTGAGTCTTAGGTAGAGGAATGACTTTAGCTTCCCTCCAGGCCTGAGGGCACACGCTCTCTAGCTCTCTAGTAGGCTTAAATTGAAGATGTGGCAATATCGTCCATTATTATCTTCAGTAATTTTCCATCCAGATTGTCAGACCCCGGTGGCTTGCCATTGTTGATAGACAACAATACTTTTTCACCTCTTCCACACTGACTTTACGGAATTCAAAAGTACAATTAATTTATTTCATAATTTGGTCAGATATACTTGGATGTGTTGTGTCAGTGTTTGTTGCTAGCATGTCATCCCTAAGTTTGCTTATCTTAGCAATGAAAAAGTATTTAAAGTAGCTGGCAATATCAGTGATGAATGAGACATCTGATTCAATGAATGATGGAGCCGAGTTGGCTCTTTACTATCATTCTTTATATAATTGATCTTTGTTTCATAGTATAGTTTTTAAAATGTTTGTTTAGTCACATGATTTCTTAATTTGCAGTACGTTTGCTGCCAGACTTATTTGCCATAACTTTTGCCTCATCCCTTTCAATCATACAAATGTTCAATTCCTCATCAATCCAATTTTACTGTCATTTTCTTAATGGGTCCATGCTTATTAGTAACTGGAATAAGCAATTTCATAAATGTGTCCAGTGCAGCGTTTGTTTGCTCCTCTTTACACACCACGGACCAACACATATTCTTTACGTCAACAACATATGAATCACTACAAAACTTTTTTCATGGACCTTGTTTCTTAGGCTACATATGTTGATGTGGGCAATTTTTTGTTGTTGCACTTTTCATGGTTGCTTGATTGTTTTTAATGCTTTTACTGGGAAGCTTATCAGAAGTAGACATGTTCATGTTATTTACATTGGAGCTGATAGTGCAAGGTGAGCTGCACACAGTGGACTTCCTCCTAGAGCACACCACCTCTGTGTAAACAGTGTAATTCTGGTTTATAGGCTCACGATTACTGCTTACAATATCATCAACAGAGGTACTCAGGGAAATTAGGGGGACATCAATTAAGTGACTTACATTGTGTCTGCCAATGCCCCTAGATTTAATGGATACATTAACACAACTGATTTAGTGGGTACCTTAACACAACTGATTTAGTGGGTACCTTAACACAACTGATTTAGTGGGTACCTTAACACAACTGATTTACTGGGTACCTTAACACAACTGATTAGTGGGTACCTTAACACAACTGATTTAATGGATACATTAACACAACTGATTTAGTGGGTACCTTAAACACAACTGATTTAGTGGGTACCTTAACACAACTGATTTAATGGATACATTAACACAACTGATTTAGTGGGTACCTTAAACACAACTGATTTAGTGGGTACATTAAACACAACTGATTTACTGGGTACCTTAACACAACTGATTAGTGGGTACCTTAACACAACTGATTTAATGGATACATTAACACAACTGATTTAGTGGGTACCTTAAACACAACTGATTTAGTGGGTACCTTAAACACAACTGATTTAGTGGGTACCTTAAACACAACTGATTTAGTGGGTACCTTAACACAACTGATTTAGTGGGATTTGATTTAGTGGGTACCTTAAACACAACTGATTTAGTGGGTACCTTAACACAACTGATTTAGTGGGTACCTTAAACACAACTGATTTAGTGGGTACCTTAAACACAACTGATTTAGTGGGTACCTTAACACAACTGATTTAGTGGGTACCTTAAACACAACTGATTTAGTGGGTACCTTAAACACAACTGATTTAGTGGGTACCTTAAACACAACTGATTTAGTGGGTACCTTAAACACAACTGATTTAGTGGGTACCTTAAACACAACTGATTTAGTGGGTACCTTAAACACAACTGATTTAGTGGGTACCTTAACACAATTGATTTAGTGGGTACCTTAACTGATTAAGTTGTGTGTACATTAATGATATATCAAATGGACAGGAGGATACAAGAGGGAGCATGTTAATGGATAAACGGTGCTTAATAGTGGAATACAATTGAATTAATTGAGCAGCAAAAATGTTGTGTTTTTCCCCTGCACTCATGCATGCAGAGCCTTCATAAAATAATCATACTGCTTGACTTATTCCACATTGTGTTGTGTTACAGCCTGATTCAAAATGGATTAAATTTGTATTTTTTTTTATCTCACCCGTACACACACACACAACCCCATAATGACAAAAGTGTAAACTTTTTAAACATTTATTTTATTTTATTATAAAAAATTAAATAAAAACATTTTGGGAAATGTATTACAGTAATATCTAATTTACACAAGTATTCACGGTTAAAAGGGAAGTGAATTCCATTATGCTTGGAGAACTCCTGTGTGTAGTGGGACACACGGCGTTTCCCCTTATAGATGAACTGAAGACAGGTGTAGTGGGACACACGGCGTTTCCCCTTATAGATGAACTGAAGACAGGTGTAGTGGGACACACGGCGTTTCCCCTTATAGATGAACTGAAGACAGGTGTAGTGGGACACACAGCGTTTCCCCTTATAGATGAACTGAAGACAGGTGTAGTGGGACACACGGCGTTTCCCCTTATAGATGAACTGAAGACAGGTGTAGTGGGACACATGGCGTTTCCCCTTATAGATGAACTGAAGACAGGTGTAGTGTGACACACAGTGTTTCCCCTTATAGATGAACTGAAGACAGGTGTAGTGCGACACACAGCGTTTCCCCTTATAGATGAACTGAAGACAGGTGTAGTGGGACACACGGCGTTTCCCTTATAGATGAACTGAAGACAGGTGTAGTGGGACACATGATGAACTGAAGCGTTTCCCTTATAGATGAACTGAAGACAGGTGTAGTGGGACACACGGCGTTTCCCCTTATAGATGAACTGAAGACAGGTGTAGTGGGACACACGGCGTTTCCCCTTATAGATGAACTGAAGACAGGTGTAGTGGGACACATGGCGTTTCCCCTTATAGATGAACTGAAGACAGGTGTAGTGGGACACACGGCGTTTCCCCTAGATATAGATGAACTGAAGACAGGTGTAGTGGGGGACACACAGGTGTAGGCGTTTCCCTTATAGATGAACTGAAGACTTATAGATGAACTGAAGACAGGTGTAGTGGGACACGTGGCGTTTCCCCTTATAGATGAACTGAAGACAGGTGTAGTGGGACACAGCGTTTCCCCTTATAGATGAACTGAAGACAGGTGTAGTGGGACACACGGTTTCCCTTATAGATGAACTGAAGACAGGTGTTCCCCTTATAGATGAACTGAAGACAGGTGTAGTGGGACACACGGCGTTTCCCCTTATAGATGAACTGAAGACAGGTGTAGTGGGACACACGGCGTTTCCCTTATAGATGAACTGAAGACAGGTGTAGTGGGACACACGGCGTTTCCCCTTATAGATGAACTGAAGACAGGTGTAGTGGGACACACGGCGTTTCCCTTATAGATGAACTGAAGACAGGTGTAGGGACACACGGCGTTTCCCTTATAGATGAACTGAAGACAGTGTGTAGTGGGACACACGGCGTTTCCCCTTATAGATGAACTGAAGACAGGTGTAGTGTGACACACGGCGTTTCCCCTTATAGATGAACTGAAGACAGGTGTAGTGGGACACACAGCGTTTCCCCTTATAGATGAACTGAAGTGTTTCCCCTTATAGATGAACTGAAGACAGGTGTAACACAGCGTTTCCCCTTATAGATGAACTGAAGACAGGTTAGTGGGACACATGGCGTTTCCCCTTATAGATGAACTGAAGACAGGTGTAGTCACTTACTCTGCGTTTCCCCTTATAGATGAACTGAAGTTATGGTATCATGTTTCCTTATAGATGAACTGAAGACAGGTGTTGGGACACATGTTTAATTATAGATGAATTGAAGACAGGTGTAGTGGGACACATTTGTCGAATTAGATGAACTGAAGACATTGGGACACATGGCGTTTTTATAGATGAACTGAAGACAGGTTAGTGGGACACACGGACGTTTATTAGATGAACTGAAGTTTGTGTAGTGGGACACACAGCGTTTCCCCTTATATATGAACTGAAGACAGGTGTATTCTTGGGTTACCCCTTATAGATGAACTGAAGACAGGTGTAGTGGGACACGTGGAGTTCCCTTATAGATGAACTGAAGACAGGTGTAGGGACACGCCTTGAGTTCCCTTATAGATGAACTGCTTGGGTACCGCCTTAGAGTTCCCTAGATGAACTGAAGACAGGTGTAGTGGGCCTTGAGTTCCCTTATAGATCTGAAGACAGGTGTAGTGGGACACACTTGAGTTCCCTTATAGATGAACTGAAGACAGGTGTAGTGGGACACACGGCGTTTCCCTTATAGATGAACTGAAGACAGGTGTAGTGGGACACACCGTTTCCCCTTATAGATGAACTGAAGACAGGTGTTGGGTACCGCCTTGAGATGAACTGAATCTGGTGTAGGGTACCGCCTTATAGATGAACTGAAGACAGGTGTTGGGACACCGCCTTGAGATCCCCTTATAGATGAACTGAAGACTAGTGGGTACCGTTTCCCTTATAGATGAACTGAAGACAGGTGTTGGGACACACGGCGTTTCCCTTATAGATGAACTGAAGACAGGTGTAGTGGGACACACGGCGTTTCCCCTTATAGATGAACTGAAGACAGGTGTAGTGGGACACACGGCCCCCTTATAGATGAACTGAAGACAGGTGTTGGGACACACCGTTTCCCCTATAGATGAACTGAAGACAGGTGTAGTGGGACACACCGTTTCCCCTTATAGATGAACTGAAGACAGGTGTTGGGACACGCTTATAGATGAACTGAAGACAGGATCCCTAGATGAACTGAAGACAGGTGTTGGGACACACCGTTTCCCCTTATAGATGAACTGAAGACAGGTGTTGGGACACACCGTTTCCCCTTATAGATGAACTGAAGACTGCTTGCTTCACACACATTGCTAGAACATTGAGTGGGTCACCATCCCCTTATAGATGAACTGAAGACAGGTGTAGGGACACACGGCGTTTCCCTTATAGATGAACTGAAGACAGGTGTAGTGGGACACACGGCGTTTCCCCTTATAGATGAACTGAAGACAGGTGTAGTGTGACACACGGCGTTTCCCCTTATAGATGAAGAAGACAGGTGTAGACACAGGGCCTTTGCCTTATAGATGAACTGAGACAGGTGAGTGAGACACACTGAAGCAGGTGTAGTGCCTTATAGATGAACTGAAGACAGGTGTAGTGGGACACAGGGCCTGTTGCCTTATAGATGAACTGAAGACAGGTGTAGGGACACAGGGCCTTTGCCCTATAGATGAACTGGAGAGACAGGTGTAGTGGGACACCTGTTGCCTTATAGATGAACTGAAGACAGGTGTAGTGGGACACAGGGTTTCCCCTTATAGATGAACTGAAGACAGGTGTAGTGGGACACAGGGCCTTTGCCTTATAGATGAACTGAAGACAGGTGAGAGACACTTATAGATGAACTGAAGACAGGTGTTGCCTATAGATGAACTGAAGACAGGTGTAGTGGGACACAGGGCCTTTCCCCTTATAGATGAACTGAAGACAGGTGTAGTGGGACAGGGCCTTATAGATGAACTGAAGACAGTGTAGGGACACAGGGCCTGTTTCCCCTTATAGATGAACTTAAGACAGGTGTAGTGGGACACACCGTTTTTATAGATGAACTGAAGACAGGTGTAGTGGGACACATTTTCCCCTTATAGATGAACTGAAGACAGGTGTAGTGGGACACCCTCCCCTTATAGATGAACTGAAGACAGGTGTATGGGGGGTTTCCCCTTATAGATGAACTGAAGACAGGTGTAGTGGGACACACGGCGTTTCCCCTTATAGATGAACTGAAGACAGGTGTAGTGTTTCCCTTATAGATGAACTGAAGACAGGTGTAGTGGGACACACGGCGTTTCCCTTATAGATGAACTGAAGACAGGTGTAGTGGGACACAGGCGTTTCCCCTTATAGATGAACTGAAGACAGGTGTAGTGGGACACACAGCGTTTCCCCTTATAGATGAACTGAAGACAGGTGTAGTGGGACACACAGCGTTTCCCCTTATAGATGAACTGAAGACAGGTGTAGTGGGACACACAGCGTTTCCCTTATAGATGAACTGAAGACAGGTGTAGTGTGACACACGGCGTTTCCCCTTATAGATGAACTGAAGACAGGTGTAGTGGGACACAGTTTCCCCTTATAGATGAACTGAAGACAGGTGTTGTGAAAGTTTCCCCTTATAGATGAACTGAAGACAGGTGGTGGGACACACGGCGTTTCCCCTTATAGATGAACTGAAGACAGGTGTAGTGGGACACACAGCGTTTCCCCTTATAGATGAACTGAAGACTTCATCATTAGATGAACTGAAACAGGTGTAGTGGGACACACAGCGTTTCCCCTTATAGATGAACTGAAGACAGGTGTAGTGGGACAGCCTGGCCCCTTATAGATGAACTGAAGACAGGTGTAGATGACCAAGAACCCTTATAGATGAACTGAAGACAGGTGTAACAACAGAGTTCCCCTTATAGATGAACTGAAGACAGGTGTAGTGGGACACACGGCGTTTCCCCTTATAGATGAACTGAAGACAGGTGTAGTGGGACACACGGCGTTTCCCCTTATAGATGAACTGAAGACAGGTGTAGTGGGACACACGGCGTTTCCCCTTATAGATGAACTGAAGACAGGTGTAGTGGGACACACGGCGTTTCCCCTTATAGATGAACTGAACTGAAGACAGGTGTAACCAGATGAAGTCTTTAGCGGTGATAGTCACTTACTCTGCGTTAATCTGTTATGTATCATGTATCTCATGAACACTGGAATTGTTTGAATGTTAATTATTTTGTGATTGATAACTTACATTTGTCGAATTGGGTAACTGCATTCCTCGTTTTACAGTGTAATTATTTGACTAAGACGCTTAAAATTGAGTAGGTTTGTTGGTAGTTGTTATATACATATCTCAATGTGTATTCTTGGGTACCGCCTTGAGATCCCTGATCTGCTTGGGTACCGCCTTGAGTTCCCTGATCTGCTTGGGTACCGCCTTGAGTTCCCTGATCTGCTTGGGTACCGCCTTGAGATCCCTGATCTGCTTGGGTACCGCCTTGAGTTCCCTGATCTGCATACCCCAAAGATCCCTCATCTGCTTGGGTATTGAGATCCCTGATCCCACCGCCTTGAGATCCCTGATCTGCTTGGGACATGAGATCCCTGATCTGCTTGGGTAAAGCCTGAGATCCCTGATCTGCTTGGGTACCGCCTTGAGATCCCTGATCTGCTTGGGTACCGCCTTGAGATCCCTGATCTGCTTGGGTACCGCCTTGAGTTCCCTGATCTGCTTGGGTACCGCCTTGAGATCCCTGATCTGCTTGGGTACCGCCTTGAGATCCCTGATCTGCTTGGGTACCGCCTTGAGATCCCTGATCTGCTTGCTTCAATAAATGAATGCTAGAACATTGGTCACCAGGATTAGTTATGTTTATCTCGTCTCTTAATAATTAGAGACACAGGGCCTGTTGCCTAGAGAGACACAGGAGAGACACAGGGCCTGTTGCCTAGAGAGACACAGGAGAGACACAGGGCCTGATTGAGAGAGACCAGGAGAGACACAAAGACAACACAGGACCTGGGCCTGTTGCCTAGAGAGACACAGGAGAGACACAGGGCCTGTTGCCTAGAGAGACACAGGAGAGACACAGGGCCTGTTGCCTAGAGAGACACAGGAGAGACACAGGGCCTGTTGCCTAGAGAGACACAGGAGAGACACAGGACACAGGGCCTGTTGCCTAGACAGGCCTAGAGAGACACAGGGCCTGTTGCCTAGCGAGACACAGGAGAGACACAGGGCCTGTTGCCTAGAGAGACACAGGAGAGACACGGGACACAGGGCCTGTTGCCAAGACATGCCTAGAGAGACACAGGGCCTGTTGCCTAGAGAGACACAGGAGAGACACAGGGCCTGTTGCCTAGAGAGACACAGGGCCTATTGCATTTTAGTCACCATTTTGAGATTGTTAAGTGTAGTTTATTATTTTTAACATAATTCCTACATAATGGTGACCCCCTCCCTCATCCTCAGCCAATGGGGACCAAACTACAACAGTGCACTCTTAGGAAAAAAGGGTTAGTGTTCCCGAAAAAGGGTTTGTCGGCTGTCTCCATAGGAACACCATTTTTGGTTCCAGGTAGAACCCTCTGTGGAAAGGGTTCTACTTGGAAACAAAAGGTTTCTACCTGGAACCAAAAATAGTTATTCAAAGTGTTCTCCTATGGGGACGAGGCATATATCTGGGGAAGGTTATAAAACAATGTCTAGAGTGTTGAAAGTTTCCAAGAGCACAGTGGTCTTCATCATTAGGAAATGGAAAAAATATGGAACTACACATACTCTGCCAAGACCTGGCTGTCCAACCAAACCGAGCAGCCTGGCAACAAAGACCTTGGTCAGGGAGATGACCAAGAACCCAATGACCACACTGACAGAACAACAGAGTTCCTCGGCTGAGCTGGGAGAACCTGCCAGAAGGAGAACAGTATCTGCAGCACTTCACCAATCTGGGCTGTATGAGAGAGTGGCCAGAAGGAAGCCACTCCTGAGAAAAAGGTACATGACAGCACACAATGAATGGAGACAAATACAGGCAAATCCTTGATGAAAACCTGCTTCAGAGTGTAAACGACATAAGTCTGGGGTGAAGATTTATATTCCAACAGGACAATAACCCCCAAGCATACATCCAAAGTCCTTGAGTGACCCTGCCAAAGACTTGAATCCCATTGAGAATATGTGGAAAGGCTTGAAGAATGCTGTTCACCGCTAGCTCCCCATCTAACTTAACAGACCTTGAGACAATCTACAAGGAGAAATAGGAGAAAATACCCAAATCCAGATGTGCAAAGCTGATAGAGACATACCCACAAAGATTCAAAGCTGATAGAGACATACCCACAAAGATTCAAAGCTGATAGAGACATACCCACAAAGATTCAAAGCTGATAGAGACATACCCACAAAGATTCAAAGCTGATAGAGACATACCCACAAAGATTCAAAGCTGATAGAGACATACCCACAAAGATTCAAAGCTGATAGAGACATACCCACAAAGATTCAAAGCTGATAGAGACATACCCACAAAGATTCAAAGCTGATAGAGACATACCCACAAAGATTCAAAGCTGATAGAGACATACCCACAAAGATTCAAAGCTGATAGAGACATACCCACAAAGATTCAAAGCTGATAGAGACATACCCACAAAGATTCAAAGCTGATAGAGACATACCCACAAAGATTCAAAGCTGATAGAGACATACCCACAAAGATTCAAAGCTGATAGAGACATACCCACAAAGATTCAAAGCTGATAGAGACATACCCACAAAGATTCAAAGCTGATAGAGACATACCCACAAAGATTCAAAGCTGATAGAGACATACCCACAAAGATTCAAAGCTGATAGAGACATACCCACAAAGATTCAAAGCTGATAGAGACATACCCACAAAGATTCAAAGCTGATAGAGACATACCCACAAAGATTCAAAGCTGATAGAGACATACCCACAAAGATTCAAAGCTGATAGAGACATACCCACAAAGATTCAAAGCTGATAGAGACATACCCACAAAGATTCAAAGCTGATAGAGACATACCCACAAAGATTCAAAGCTGATAGAGACATACCCACAAAGATTCAAAGCTGATAGAGACATACCCACAAAGATTCAAAGCTGATAGAGACATACCCACAAAGATTCAAAGCTGATAGAGACATACCCACAAAGATTCAAAGCTGATAGAGACATACCCACAAAGATTCAAAGCTGATAGAGACATACCCACAAAGATTCAAAGCTGATAGAGACATACCCACAAAGATTCAAAGCTGATAGAGACATACCCACAAAGATTCAAAGCTGATAGAGACATACCCACAAAGATTCAAAGCTGATAGAGACATACCCACAAAGATTCAAAGCTGTATTTGCTGGCAAAAGGCAAAGTATTGACTCAGCTGTTTAAATACTTGTGCATTTCTGAAAGTGTTCAGACCCCTTCACTTTTTCACATTTTGTTACATTACAACCTTGTTCTAAAATTAATGTAAAAATGTTTTTTCTCTCATCGATCTACACACAATACCCCATAATGACATCACAATACCCCATAATGACATCACAATACCCCATAATGACATCACAATACCCCATAATGACATCACAATACCCCATAATGACATCACAATACCCCATAATGACAAAGCAAAAACAAGTTTTTAGAACTTTTGCAAGGTATTAAAGATTTTGTTTTAAACATACCTAATTTGCCTAAGTATTCAGACCCTGTCGATGCACAGATTTGGGGAAGGTTACCAAAAAATGTCTGCAGCATTAAAGGTACCCAAGAACACAGTGACCTCCATCATTCTTAAATGGAAAAAGTTTGGAACAACCAAGACTCTTCTTAGAGCCCTGCCAAACTGAGCAATGGCCTCTGTGGAAATGGGAGAAACTTCCAGAAGGAATCCCCCAAGCAGGCCTTTATGGTGGCCAGACGGAAGCCACTCCTCAGTAAAAGGCACATGATAGCACGCTAGGAACTTGCCAAAAGGCAGCTAAAGGACTCTCAGACCATGAGAAACAATATTCTCTGGACTGATGAAACCAAGAGGCGGCTGGAGTGGTGTAAAGCTCGCCGACTCTGGATCAGTGGAAACGCATTGTCTAGAGTGATGAATCATGCTTCACCATCTGGCAGTCTGACAGACAAATCTGGGTTTAATGGATGCCAGGAGAACGCTACCTGCCCGAATTCATAGTGGCAACTGTAAAGTTTGGTGGAGGGGGAATAATGGTCTGGGGCTGTTTTTCATGGTTCGAGCTATGCCGTTTAGTTCCAGTGAAGGGGAATCTTAATGCTACAGCAAACAATGACATTATAGACGACTCTGTGCTTCCAACTTTGTGGCAACAGTTTGGGAAAGTTCCGGTTTCAACATGACAATGCCCCCGTGCACAAAGCGAGGTCCATACAGAAATGGTTCAGCAAGATCGGTGTGGAAGAACTTGACTGGCCTGCACAGAGCCCTAACCTTTATCCCATCAAACACCTTTGGGATGAATTGGAACGCCGACTGCGAGCTGGGCCTAATCGTTCAACATCAGAACCTGACCTCACTAATGCGCTTGTGGCTGAATGGAAGCAAGTCCACAGAGCAATGTTTCATCATCTAGTAGAAATCCTGTTATAGCAGCAAAGAGGGACCAAAGACCTGGGTCATTTAATGGAACACGCCTTCAGTCAGGGTCATTTAATGGAACACGCCTTCAGTCAGGGTCATTTAATGGAACACGCCTTCAGTCAGGGTCATTTAATGGAACACGCCTTCAGTCAGGGTCATTTAACGGAACACGCCTTCAGTCAGGGTCATTTAACGGAACACGCCTTCAGTCAGGGTCATTTAACGGAACACGCCTTCAGTCAGGGTCATTTAACGGAACACGCCTTCAGTCAGGGTCATTTAACGGAACACGCCTTCAGTCAGGGTCATTTTTAAGGGTCATTTAATGGAACACGCTTCAGTCAGGGTCATTTAATGGAACACGCCTTCAGTCAGGGTCATTTAATGGAACATCAGTCAGGGTCATTTAATGGAACACGCCTTCAGTCAGGGTCATTTAATGGAACACGCCTTCAGTCAGGGTCATTTAATGGAACACGCGTCAGTCAGGGTCATTTAATGGAACACGCCTTCAGTCAGGGTCATTTAATGGAACACGCCTTCAGTCAGGGTCATTTAATGGAACACGCCTTCAGTCAGGGTCATTTAATGGAACACGCCTTCAGTCAGGGTCATTTAATGGAACACGCGTCAGTCAGGGTCATTTAATGGAACACGAGTCAGTCAGGGTCATTTAATGGAACACGCCTTCAGTCAGGGTCATTTAACGGAACACGCCTTCGTCAGGGTCATTTAACGGAACACGCCTTCAGTCAGGGTCATTTAATGGAACACGCGTCAGTCAGGGTCATTTAATGGAACACGCCTTCAGTCAGGGTCATTTAATGGAACACGCCTTCAGTCAGGGTCATTTAATGGAACACGCCTTCAGTCAGGGTCATTTAATGGAACACGCCTTCAGTCAGGGTCATTTAATGGAAAACGCCTTCAGTCAGGGTCATTTAATGGAACACGCCTTCAGTCAGGGTCATTTAACGGAACACGCCTTCAGTCAGGGTCATTTAATGGAACACGCGTCAGTGTACAGACAGGGTCATTTACAGGGGTAGATTTTACAACTCATATGAACACCGTTGACCTTTTGACTTTTTACAAAGTCGCGGTAAAGTATACCCAGGCACGCACGGCTTGGGAACCTTTTAAAGTTGAACCACCTTCAAGAGATGGTGACGTGATAGGAGAGAAATCGAGAGAGTTTTTTTTCTCTTTCTCTTTTCATCTCAGGTTTTTTTTTTTTGATTTGAGCTGAGAAGGAAACGGAGACAGATATGACAGGCTGAGAGGACCACTCAAGAGAGTATTTTGTTGGTTTGGACTTGATGTGAGAGAGACAAACTCCGTCTCAGTCCAGTGTTTTCATTATCTCTGGGTTGTCGACTGATATGAAGCCCTAACCCACTGTGTCAGTTCGGAGTGAGTTGTTAGCTGACTGTGTGTGTGTGTGTGTGTGTGTGTGTGTGTGTGTGTGTTAGCTGACCCAGTGTGTGTGTGAGTTCGGAGTGAGTTGTTAGCTGACTGTGTGTGTGTGTGTGTGTGTGTGTGTGTGTGTGTGTGTGTGTGTGTTAGCTGACCCAGTGTGTGAGTTCGGAGTGAGTTGTTAGCTGACTGTGTGTGTGTGTGTGTGTGCGTGCGTGCGTGCGTGCGTGCGTGCGTGCGTGCGTGCGCGCGTGCGTGCGTGCGTGTTAGCTGATCCAGTATTCAGTCGGAGGTTCCATGCTCCACTGAATCTCCATGCAATCTAGTCCTGTGGCAGAAATGAAGAACTGTGTGTGTGTGTATGCATTCATTTTATAGGTTTCATCTCTATTCAAAGAGTAGGCTTCCAGACCTGGGTTCTAATATACTTTGTTTACATCATAAATACTCTTAATTAATACTCACAACTGGCCGCTGTGCCAGGTGGGAAAGTTTTGCACTTTTGAGACTATCCCATTGGTTCCATTGAGTCAGGCAAGCTCCATTAAGAGCAGCTGAAGTATTTGAAATAAAACAAATAGTATTTGAACCCAGGTCTGTTTTTTATTATTTTAAAGATTTCAAATAAACAAGTTCTTCTCTTCTCCTCTACCCTGCAACTCTTCCCTTAGTACGTGGTGTTCAAGAGATGTGTGTTCTGCTGGTAATATAATTTGTGAATAAATAAGGCAGGAGGTGGTATATGGCCACACCCCCTAAGGGATGTTCTTAAGGAGTGCCTGGATACAGCCCTTAGCCATGGTACATTGGCCAAAATAAATGTTTTGTCATACCTGTGGTATACGGTATCAAACACCAGAGCTGTCAGCCAATCAGCATTCAGGGCTCAACCTACCCAATTTATAATAGTTAAACAACTCTAAAGTGGATTAAAGTTAGATTTTGTATTTTCAGTTTACATTTTTTCCTGGTTTGGGATATTTTTTCTGTTTTTTTTTACTTACAATATTACAATCTTTTATAGAGAAACAATGTATGTTCTGAGTTAAACCACATCAGATTATTTTTGTTGTGTGTATTTCCATTTTAAGTGTGCATCTAGCAAGAGAGAGATGTGTTGGTCTAGATGTGGTTTTTGCTATTAGGCCTACTGCTACAGAACATGTCATGGCACAGTTTGCAAAACAAATAATTATGATGTCTTTCTGTCAGGTAGACATACCTTGCAGTTAACATTACATTTTTTCGGGGGGGGGGGGGGGTCTTCATTAGCATCGCTAACTAACTACAAACAGAGTGATAGGCAAACCCAATGCACCAAACAGACAGACAGACAGGGGTAATATTGCTGGAAATGAATTGGTAGATATTGTCCAATAGTGTCTAACTGGGGATAATGACAATGTGGCTTTGATTGCATATTTTTTTTATTTTTATTATTTTTATTTTTTACCTTTATTTAACTAGGCAAGTCAGTTGAGAACAAATTCTTATTTACAATGACGGCCTACCCCGGCCAAACCCGGACGACGCTGGGCCAATTGTGCGCCACTCTATGGGACTCCCAATCATGGCCGGATGTGATACAGCCTGGTGTGATTGTGATAACATACAGGAACTCAAGTCCTTTTGTTCCCCTAACTTAGAATACCTCACAATCAAATGCAGACCGTATTACCTCCCAGGAGAATCCTATTCTGTTATAGTCACAGCCGTGTCTATTCCCCCTTATACTGATACAGCGACGGCCATCAAACTACACTAGACTTTATGCAAACTGGAAACCACATATCCAAACTACACTAGACTTTATGCAAACTGGAAACCACATATCCTGCGGCCACATTTATTGTAGCTGGGCATTTTTGACTGTAGTACTCGCTTAGAAAAATAAATAAAAAACACTAGACCACTGCTACTCGCCCTTTTGAAGATGCCTACAAGGCCCCTCCCCGACCTCCCTTTGGCAAATCAGATCACAACTCCATTTTTCTCCCTCCCTTCCTATTGGCAGAAACTCAACAAGGAAGTACCCGAGCTAAGGTCTATTCAACGCTGGTCTGACCAGTCTGAATCCACGCTTCAAGATTGTTTTTGATCACGCGGGTAGCCTCCGAGAACAATATCGATGTATATACTGATACGGTGTCTGAGTTTATCAGGAAGAGGAGATGTTGTACCCACTGTGACTATTAAAACCTACCCTAACTAGAAATCGTTGATAGATGGCAGCATTCGCGCTGCATCCTTTGAGTATGTACAGACCAGCTGGCTGGTGTTTTTACCGACCCCGTAGCACTCACCTCTATCATCATGAAGTGCTTTGAGAGACTAGTCAAGTATCATATCACCTCTACCTTACTTGACACCCTAGACCCACTTCAATGTGCTTACTGCCCCAATAGATTCACAGACAATGCAATCGCCATCACACTGCACACTGCCCTATCCCATCTGCACAAGAGTAATACCTATGTAAGAATGCTGTTCACTGACTATAGCTCAGCATTCAACACCATAGTACCCTCCAAACTCATCATTAAGCTTGAGGCCCTGGGTCTGAACCCAGCCCTGTGCAACTGGGTCATGGACTTTCTGACGGGCCGCCCCCAGATGGTGGAGGTAGGAAAAAACACCTCCACTTCGCTGATACTCAACACGGGGGCCCCACAAGGATGCGTGCTCAGCCCCCTCCTGTACTCCACGTTAAACCCATGACTGTGTGGTCACGCACACCTCTAACTCAATCATCAAGTTTGCAGACAACACAACAGTAGTAGGCCTATATTTTTATATATATATTTTTTTACCTTTATTTTACTAGGCAAGTCAGTTAAGAACAAATTCTTATTTTCAATGACAGCCTAGGAACAGTGGGTTAACTGCCTGTTCAGGGGCAGAACGACAGATTTTGTACCTTGTCAGCTCAGGGATTTGAACTTGCAACCTTTCGGTTACTAGTCCAATGCTCGAACCACTAGGCTACCCTGCTGCCCCTATATATGCCCTATATTCATAGACTTGGAATCACTGGCCACTAATATTGGAACACCGGTCATTTTAATAATGTCTACATATTTTGCATTACTCATGTATGTATGTACAGTATGTACTGTATTCTTTCCTATTCTGCTATGTCTTATGCTGCTCTGATATTGCTCGTCCAATATTTATATATTCTTTATTACGTTCCTTTACTTTAGATTTGTGTGTTGTGTTGTTGTGAAATTGTTAGTTATTACTGTTAGATATTACTGCACTGTTAGAGCTAGAAAGTGTTTAGTTATTCTCGAAATAACATCTGCCAAACACGTGTATGTGACAAATAACATTTGATTTGTTTGAGATGGAATACAGATTGGATTGTATTAAGCGAGCTACTCATAGGTGGGCTGTGAGCTACTGGTAGCTGGCGATCTACCTGTTGGAGACCCCTGAGTTAGAGTTTCCCCAATCATCAGAACTACAGTCTAACCCTGTGAGGTCTAGGAAGGTCCATATTCTATGAGTAACACCAATTAAGTCATTACAGATGGTGAGGTGTGTTCCTGTTCAGGGTTTGGGGAGTGACTTAATATATCTGATTATAGAAAAACTAACTGTGATCAGTTACATTCTCAATGACTTTCAATTCAGCACTGAAAAAAGGAGAAAGTTTACCCTTTGTTCCACCTGAGAAAGTTTGACCTCACTGTGATGACACACCAAATGATTACCACCTATCAGAGACCACTGTGATGACACACCAAATGATTACCACCAATCAGAGACCACTGTGAGGACACAACAAATGATTACCACCAATCAGAGACCACTGTGAGGACACACCAAATGATGACCACCAATCAGAGACCACTGTGAGGACACACCAAATGATGACCACCAATCAGAGACCACTGTGAGGACACACCAAATGATGACCACCAATCAGAGACCACTATGAGGACACACCAAATGATGACCATCAATCAGAGACCACTATGAGGACACAACAAATGATTACCACCAATCAGAGACCACTATGAGGACACACCAAATGATTATCACCAATCAGAGACCACTATGAGAACACACCAAATGATAACCACCAATCAGAGACCACTGTGAGGACACACCAAATGATGACCACCAATCAGAGACCACTGTGAGGACACACCAAATGATGACCACCAATCAGAGACCACTGTGAGGACACACCAAATGATGGCCACTAATCAGAGACCACTGTGATGACACACCAAATGCGTGCGATGGATCCTTTTTTGTCTTCTTCTAACATCTCATAAGGGGAAAGTAATCCAAAAGTAACTGAAAGTAATCTGATTGTTATTGAGTTTCAGTAATCCAAAAGTTATGTTACTGATTACAATTACTGACAAGTAACTACTAATTGTAATAGATTACATTTAGAAAGTAACCTACTCTGGTTGTGGTAAGGGTGTGTGTGTGTCCTCATAGTAGTGCACTGTACTGAACCATTTAAGATGCAGCCTGAGACACTACAGCGACTGAGAGAGAGATTGAAAATAACATCAAAGTGGACATTGATGAAATCATTTCAGAGCGCCGTCTCAATACCAGACACGGGCAGATTGATGATGTAGACCTCATACTTCCCTATCGGCAGGTAGCCTAGTGGTTAGAGCGTTGGACTAGTAACCGAAAGGTGGGTGGATTGAATCCCTGAGATGACAAGGTAAAAAATGTGTCGTTCTGCCCCCTGAACAAGGCAGTTGCTCTTAACTGACTTGTCTATTTAAATTAAATAAACATCAAAACACGGGCAGATAGGCTCTGCACCATCGAGCAAAATGACTGGAATGTGTTTTATTATGCACAAGGTAGGTCTGTGATAAGACCAACAAGTGTTGGAAATCACAGTGGTGTCCTTGAGCTACGATACCGTACATTACCCTGTGGTTGGCTCTTTTCTCAAGACAAAGGAGCTGATCGTGGACTACAGGAAAAGGAGGGCCGAATAGCCCCCCCTGTTAAAATCGATGGGACTGAAGTGGAGCGGGTCGAGAGTTTCAGTTCTACAGCTGCACCATCGAGAGCATCCTGACCGGTTGCATCACCGCCTGGTATGGCAACTGCTCGGCATCTGACTGTAAGGCGCTACAGAGGGTAGTGCGAACGGCCCAGTACACCACTGGAGCCAAGCTTCTTGCCTTCCAAGACCTATGCGGTGTCTGAGGAAGGCGCCAGTCACCCAAGTCAAATCAAATCAAATGTATTTATAAAGCCCTTCTTACATCATCTCAAAGTGCTGTACAGAAACTCAGCCTAAAACCCAAAACAGAAAGCATTGCAGGTGTAGAAGCACGGTGGCTAGGAAAAAAACCCCTAGAAAGGCCAAAACCTAGGAAGAAAACTAGAGAGGAACCAGGTTATGAGGGGTGGCCAGTCCTCAAGTCATAGACTGTTGTTTCTGCTACTACACGGCAAGCGGTACCGGAGCGCCAACAGCTTCTACCCCAAAGCCATAAGACTGTTAAACAATTAATCCACCCGGACTATTTACATTGACCCCCCCCCCCCTTTGTTTTTACACTGCTGCTAATCGCTGTTCATTATTTATGCATAGTCAACCTGTACCCCCACACATTGACTCGGTACCGGTACCCCCTGTATATAGTCTCATTACTAACCTGTACCCCCACACATTGACTCGGTACCCCCTGTATATAGTCTCATTACTAACCTGTACCCCACACATTGACCCGGTACCCCCTGTATATAGTCTCATTACTAACCTGTACCCCCACACATTGACCCGGTACCCCCTGTATATAGTCTCATTACTAACCTGTACCCCCACACATTGACCCGGTACCCCCTGTATATAGTCTCATTACTAACCTGTACCCCACACATTGACCGGTACCCCTGTATATAGTCTCATTACTAACCTGTACCCCCACACATTGACTCGGTACCCCCTGTATATAGTCTCATTACTAACCTGTACCCCCACACATTGACCCGGTACCCCCTGTATATAGTCTCATTACTAACCTACCCCCACACATTGACCCGGTACCCCCTGTATATAGTCTCATTACTAACCTGTACCCCCACACATTGACCCGGTACCCCCTGTATATAGCCTCGTTATTGTTATGTAAATTAATTGTGTTACTTTTTGATTGATTTGAGTTTATTTAGTAAATATTTTATTAACGCTATTTCTTTAACTGCGTTGTTGAATAAAGGGGCTTGTAAAGTAAAGTATTTCACGGTAAGGTCTACACTTGTTGTATTCGGCGCATGTGACAAATACAATTTCATTTAGATTTTGATTTAGATCCCCCTATCTGTAGCTTTACCTCTGGCCATCTCTACATCTCCCTCTCTACCCCATCTCTCGCTCTCTTTCTACCTCTCCTCCATCCTATCCCCACCGAGTGAATCAGTGGGATTTGCCCTAAGATAAATCACATCAGTTGAAATTGAAGTAGTCATTGTGATGTGCTGAAGGGGAGAGAAAGGGGGGTAAAACACTTTTTATTTTTTAGGACTTCTGCTGTCACATTTAGTTGCTTTGCCAATTTCCCACCATGGTCTAGAGTCCCTATAGGGCTGACGGAGGGTGGTTGGGGGAGTGTCGCTCTGACACATCACCACTGACTGCCACGAGCACCCAGGCACCTTACACAACTCTCCCATTATATTGTAGAAAACACAGAAGGGTTGATGTCTGCAGGTTGAGTCCCCCCCCCCCCCTAACGAGACATAACCTCTTCACAATAGGGATTACATTTGCAGCCCCCTCGACGAGACATAACCTCTTCACAATAGGGATTACATTTGCAGCCCCCCTCGACGAGACATAACCTCTTCACAATAGGGATTACATTTGCAGCCCCCCGAGGTCCCTCAGGGCTCTCCAGGACTTAATAGTATGGTAGCCGTGACATATCGACTATGACATTGCAACCTTTTGTGTTGAATTTTCCAAATAAACATTGCTTCTTCGTGGCGAGAGGAGAAGGAGCAAAGAGGGGAGAGGAGAGGAGAAGGAGCAGAGAGGGGAGGGGAGAGTTGAGTTGAGAGGGGAGGGAGAGTTGAGATGGGAGAGTTGAGTTGAGATGGGAGAGTTGAGTTGAGAGGGGAGGGAGAGTTGAGTTGAGAGGGGAGAGTTGAGTTGAGAGGGGAGGGGAGAGTTGAGTTGAGAGGGGAGGGGAGAGTTGAGTTGGGAGGGAGAGTTGAGATGGGAGGGGAGAGTTGAGATGGGAGGGGAGAGTTGAGTTGAGAGGGGAGAGTTGAGATGGGAGGGGAGAGTTGAGTTGAGAGGGGGGGAGAGTTGAGTTGAGAGGGAGGGGAGAGTTGAGTTGAGATGGGAGGGGAGAGTTGAGTTGAGAGGGGAGGGGAGAGTTGAGTTGAGAGGGGAGGGTAGAGTTGAGTTGAGAGTTGAGTTGAGAGGGGAGGGGAGAGTTGAGATGGGAGGGAGAGTTGAGTTGAGTTGAGATGGGAGGGAGAGTTGAGTTGAGTTGAGAGGGGAGGGGAGAGTTGAGTTGAGAGGGGAGGGGAGAGTTGAGATGGGAGGGGAGAGTTGAGATGGGGGGAGAGTTGAGTTGAGAGGGGAGGGTAGAGTTGAGTTGAGAGTTGAGTTGAGAGGGAGGGGAGAGTTGAGATGGGAGGGGAGAGTTGAGTTGAGATGGGAGGGGAGAGTTGAGTTGAGTTGAGAGGGAGGGAGAGTTGAGTTGAGAGGGGAGGGAGAGTTGAGTTGAGTTGAGAGGGGAGGGAGAGTTGAGATGGGAGAGTTGAGTTGAGAGTTGAGTTGAGAGGGGAGGGAGAGGAGAAGGAGCAGAGAGGGGAGGGAGGGGAGAGGAGAAGGAGCAGAGAGGGGAGGGAGAGTTGAGTTGAGAGGGGAGGGAGAGTTGAGTTGAGATGGGAGGGGAGAGTTGAGTTGAGAGGGGAGAGTTGAGATGGGAGGGAGAGTTGAGTTGAGAGGAGGGGAGAGTTGAGTTGAGAGGGGAGGGAGAGTTGAGTTGAGATGGGAGAGTTGAGTTGAGAGTTGAGTTGAGAGGGGAGGGAGAGGAGAAGGAGCAGAGAGGGGAGGGGAGGGAGAGGAGAAGGAGCAGAGAGGGGAGGGGAGAGTTGAGTTGAGAGTTGAGTTGAGAGGGGAGGGAGAGGAGAAGGAGGGGAGGGGAGAGTTGAGTTGAGAGGGGAGGGAGAGTTGAGTTGAGAGGGGAGGGAGAGGAGAAGGAGCAGAGAGGGGAGGGAGAGGAGAAGGAGCAGAGAGGGGAGAGTTGAGTTGAGAGGGAGGGAGAGTTGAGTTGAGAGGGGAGGAGAGTTGAGTTGAGAGGGGAGGGGAGAGTTGAGTTGGGAGGGAGAGTTGAGATGGGAGGGAGAGTTGAGATGGGAGGGAGAGTTGAGTTGAGAGGGGAGAGTTGAGATGGGAGGGGAGAGTTGAGTTGAGAGGGGAGGGAGAGTTGAGTTGAGAGGGGAGGGAGAGTTGAGTTGAGATGGGAGGGGAGAGTTGAGTTGAGAGGGGAGGGAGAGTTGAGTTGAGAGGGGAGGGTAGAGTTGAGTTGAGAGTTGAGTTGAGAGGGGAGGGAGAGTTGAGATGGGAGGGGAGAGTTGAGTTGAGTTGAGATGGGAGGGAGAGTTGAGTTGAGTTGAGAGGGAGGGGAGAGTTGAGTTGAGAGGGGAGGGAGAGTTGAGATGGGAGGGTTGAGTTGAGAGTTGAGTTGAGAGGGGAGGGGAGAGTTGAGATGGGAGGGAGAGTTGAGTTGAGATGGGAGGGAGAGTTGAGTTGAGTTGAGAGGGGAGGGGAGAGTTGAGTTGAGAGGGAGGGAGAGTTGAGTTGAGTTGAGAGGGGAGGGGAGAGTTGAGATGGGAGGGAGAGTTGAGTTGAGAGGGGGGGAGAGTTGAGTTGAGATGGGAGAGTTGAGTTGAGATGGGAGGGGAGAGTTGAGTTGAGAGTTGAGTTGAGAGGGGAGGGAGAGGAGAAGGAGCAGAGAGGGGAGGGGAGGGGAGAGGAGAAGGAGCAGAGAGGGGAGGGGAGAGTTGAGTTGAGAGGGAGAGTTGAGATGGGAGGGGAGAGTTGAGTTGAGATGGGAGGGGAGAGTTGAGTTGAGATGGGAGGGGAGAGTTGAGTTGAGAGGGGAGGGGAGAGTTGAGTTGAGATGGGAGAGTTGGGTTGAGAGTTGAGTTGAGAGGGGAGGGAGTTGAAGGAGCAGAGAGGGGAGGGGAGGGGAGAGGAGAAGGAGCAGAGAGGGGATGGGAGAGTTGAGTTGAGAGGGGAGGGGAGAGTTGAGTTGAGAGGGGAGGGAGAGGAGAAGGAGCAGAGAGGGGAGGGGAGAGGAGAAGGAGCAGAGAGGGGAGAGTTGAGTTGAGAGGGGAGGGGAGAGTTGAGTTGAGAGGGGAGGGGAGAGTTGAGTTGAGAGGGGAGGGGAGAGTTGAGTTGAGAGGGGAGAGTTGAGTTGAGAGGGGAGGGGAGAGTTGAGAGGGGAGGGGAGAGTTGAGAGGGGAGGGAGGGAGGGGAGAGAGAGGGAGAATAGAGAGGGATAAAGAAGGTGGGCAGACAGAAGGCCTCATGGGGCAGACAACACCAGGTGGATGTGAAGAGGTCATCTGGTTGGATAGAGATGGGGGAAAAAAAGCAAAAGGCGGTCAACTTCCATTTCCCCGGCACTCTGCGGTGACTGTCTATGGCCTTGACAACGGCATTACATGCTTCCTGGGTGGAGGGTTATGAAGGGCTAGATCCCCCTTCACATGTCAAATTCCATGTGACCTCACGTTAATCTTTTCTTATCCACTCTGGTTATGCGTCGGTAGTGGTACCCTAGCTCGCTAACGATCATCAGGTCGCTAATGGTCTCAGGACTTTATTGTCCCCCTAACACAGGGCTGCCCAACCCTCTTCCTGGAGATCTACTGTCCTGTAGGTTATCAGTCCAACCCTCTTCCTGGAGATCTACTGTCCTGTAGGTTATCAGTCCAACCCTCTTCCTGGAGATCTACTGTCCTGTAGGTTATCAGTCCAACCCTCTTCCTGGAGATCTACTGTCCTGTAGGTTATCAGTCCAACCCACTTCCTGGAGATCTACTGTCCTGTAGGTTTTCAGTCCAACCCACTTCCTGGAGATCTACCGTCCTGTAGGTTATCAGTCCAACCCTCTTCCTGGAGATCTACCGTCCTGTAGCACTCTGAAGCAGATTTTCATTAAGGATCTCCCTGTACTTTGCACTGTTCATCATTCCCTTGATCCTGACTAGTCTGCTAGTCCCTGCCACTGAAAAACATCCCCACAACATAACACTACCACCCCCATGCTTCACAGTGGGGATAGTGCCATGTTTCCTCCAGACGTGATGTTTGGCATTCAGGGCAAAGACTTCAATCTTGGTTTCATCAGTCCAGAGAAAATAGTTTCTCATGGTCTGAGAGTCCATTAGCTGCCTTTTGGCAAATTCCAAGCCGGCTGTCATGTGCCTGTTTGAGGAGTGGATTCCGTCTGGCCACTCTACCAGAAAGGCCTGATTGGTTGAGTGCTGCAGAGATGGTTGTTCTTCTGGAAGGTTCTCACATCTCCACAGAGGAACTCTGGAGCTCTGCCAGAGTGACCATAGGGTTCTTGGTCCCCTCCCTGACCAAGGCCCTTCTCCCCCGATTGCACAGTTTGGCCAGGAAGCCAGCTCTAGGAAGAATCTGGGTGATTCCAAACTTCTTCCATTTAAGAATGATGGAGGCCACTGTGTTCTTGGGGACCTTCAATGCTGCATAAATGTTTTGGTGCCCTTCCCCAGATCTGTGCCTCGACACAATCCTGTCTCGGAGCCCTACGGACAATTACCTCGAACTCATGGCTTGGTTTTTGCTCTGACATGCACTGTCAACCTTGGGAACTTATATATACATATATATACACATGTTTGTGCCTTTCCAAATCATGTCCAATCAATTGAATTTTGCACAGGTGGACTCTAATCAAGTTGTAGAAACATCTCAATGATGATCAATGGAAACAGGATGCACCTGAGCTCAATTTCGAGTCTCATAACGAAGGGTCTGAATACTTCTGTAAATAAAGGTATTTCAGTTTTTTAAATTTGTATAAATTTGCAAAAAAATATAAAAACCTGTTCAGATACTTAAAAAATATATAATTTAATCAATTTTAGAATAAGTCTGTAACATAACAAAATGTGGAAAAAGTCAATGGGTCTGAATACTTTCCGAAGGCACTTTATACTCAAAATGAAATACATTCTAGTAATCACCTTTGTCTGGACTGTATTCTTATGCATAGTGGATGGACTGGTTACCTTCTGCTACGCTACAAATGATCTCTCCATGAGTCTGGGAGAGAACGTATAGACCTGGGCTATGCTGTTGGTTCATTGACTATGCAGGGTGGTTTACAGAGCCTACAATTATAGTGAATTTGTATTTAATTTTGAATAGTCTCGTAAACGAGGCATTTTATTTTGATAATGAATAGGGTGACACTATTACCTTTAGCTACAGAAATCCACCACCGTGACGTTTCCATGTCCTCCTCTCTCTCCTTCATTCCGTTCTCCGGCACATAGAGAGAGGGGCTGTCAACATTTTAATGAAATACATTTTAATGAAATATTAATAAAGTTACTATCGATCTTTCTGAACAGACTTAATTTGGTTTTGCAAAATTAAGTACTGGGTAGCTACAGCGTCGTGTCTTTGGCTATGCCGGATATGACATGCTATTCTATAAAATCCTTCCTCTGTAATTAATATCACCTGATTGAGCTAATCATGTAAATGTAATTTAGTAGAGAGTCTGGGCACCATGAAATAATATTTATAGAGCTGTTATCTTCCGAATAAACTCTTAAAGACCTAGTAATATTTGACATCAATAGCAGTCAATATTAATCGTCACCTGAATTCAGTCTCATCTGAAAGTTGTACATTCTTGGTTATCTTCACGAACCCTGGCTAACAAGTTGAATCAGCAATACAAAATTGTGTTTAATTATTTATTTACTAAATAGCTAACTAATCACACAGAATTACATATACACAGAATTAATCATACCTTGATTACAAATTATATCATAATGGAAAACGTCCCTAGCGGACGGAACATATATGACAGCTGGTTACACAAAGAATAGGGGGTTGGGTTTGAGTGAAAGAGTGGGAAGACTGAGGGACAAAGGGAGAAGCGATGTCTCTATCAGGCCGTAGGCAGCTTCTCTATCGTAAATACAGTATCTTATGCATTCTAAATTACCGCCCATTTGGAAAAGGAAAATGCAATAAATATTTACTCTGAGCTGCACTTCGATAGGTTGGTGGTAGATGGATGGCCTTGTTGCCCAACAGAGACCTTTGTCCTTTGAAGTATGTCTCTTGTCAAGGCTTTATATAGTGGAGGGAGAGAAGGGTGTGTAGCACCTTCCCTCTCACTCCCCCCTAGCACCTTCCCTCCCACTCCCCCCTAGCACCTTCCCTCTCACTCCCCCTAGCACCTTCCCTCTCACTCCCCCTAGCACCTTCCCTCTCACTCCCCCTAGCACCTTCCCTCTCACTCCCCTAAGCACCTTCCCTCTCACTCCCCCTAGCACCTTCCCTCCCACTCCCCTAGCACCTTCCTCTCTAGCACCTTCCCTCCCCTAGCACCTTCCCTCTCACTCCCCCTAGCACCTTCCCTCTCACTCCCCGTAGCACCTTCCCTCTCACTCCCCTAGCACCTTCCCTCTCACTCCCCCTAGCACCTTCCCTCTCACTCCCCTCTAGCACCTTCCCTCTCACTTTCCCCTAGCACCTTCCCTCTCACTCCCCGTAGCACCTTCCCTCTCACTCCCCCGTAGCACTTTCCCTCTCACTCCCCTCTAGCACCTTCCCTCTCACTCCCCCTAGCACCTTCCCTCTCACTCCCCTCTAGCACCTTCCCTCTCACTCCCCGTAGCACCTTCCCTCTCACTCCCCTCTAGCACCTTCCCTCCCACTCCCCCTAGCACCTTCCCTCTCACTCCCCCTAGCACCTTCCCTCTCACTCCCCCTAGCACCTTCCCTCTCACTCCCCCCTAGCACCTTCCCTCTCACTCCCCCTAGCACCTTCCCTCTCACTCCCCCTAGCACCTTCCCTCTCACTCCCCGTAGCACGTTCCCTCTCACTCCCCTCTATCACCTTCCCTCTCACTCCCCCTAGCACCTTCCCTCTCACTCCCCTCTATCACCTTCCCTCTCACTCCCCCTAGCACCTTCCCTCTCACTCCCCCTAGCACCTTCCCTCTCACTCCCCTCTAGCACCTTCCCTCCCACTCCCCCTAGCACCTTCCCTCTCACTCCCCCTAGCACCTTCCCTCTCACTCCCCCGTAGCACCTTCCCTCTCACTCCCCCTAGCACCTTCCCTCTCACTCCCCCTAGCACCTTCCCTCTCACTCCCCTCTAAGCACCTTCCCTCTCACTCCCCGTAGCACCTTCCCTCTCACTCCCCTCTAGCACCTTCCCTCTCACTCCCCCTAGCACCTTCCCTCTCACTCCCCCTAGCACCTCCCCTCTAGCACCTTCCCTCTCACTCCCCCGTAGCACCTTCCCTCTCACTCCCCTCTAGCACCTTCATGATAACCTCTGTGCCAAATTAATGGCCTTCGCTCCCCGTTTGTATTGTAATATGTACAATTACACATCTGTAAAGTGGATAAGATGTGGCAAAACTTTTCTTCCTTAAAAACATATTTTTAAATAAAATGGTTACAATTAACTTCTTCGGTCTGATTTCCCGCCCATGAGAACAGGTTTTAAATAAGTGATGCTTATTACATGACATGGTCCCTCTTCAAACTGTCTGTCTTGGTGATCTAGGTCTAACAGAATCCTCCAATCATATCACGGCATGGTGATCTAGGTGTAACAGAATCCTCCAATCATATCACGGCATGGTGATCTAGGTGTAACAGAATCCTCCAATCATATCACGGCATGGTGATCTATGTGTAACAGAATCCTCCAATCATATCAGCATGGTGATCTAGGTGTAACAGAATCCTCCAATCATATCAGCATGTTGATCTAGGTGTAACAGAAGCCTCCAATCATATCAGCATGGTGATCTAGGTGTAACAGAATCCTCAAATCATATCACGACATGGTGATCTAGGTGTAACAGAATCCTCCAATCATATCAGCATGGTGATCTAGGTCTAACAGAATCCTCCAATCATATCACGGCATGGTGATCTAGGTGTAACAGAATCCTCCAATCATATCAGCATGGTGATCTAGGTCTAACAGAATCCTCCAATCATATCACGGCATGGTGATCTAGGTGTAACAGAAGCCTCCAATCATATCAGCATGGTGATCTAGGTCTAACAGAATCCTCCAATCATATCACAGCATGGTGTTGTCGTGTCTTTGGCTATGCCGGATTAAGTGATATGACATGCTATTCTATAAAATCCTTTCTCCCTAATTAATATTACCTGATTGAGCTAATCATGTAAATGTAAGAGAGTCGGGGCACCACGAAATAATATCTATAGAGCTGTTATCTTAACACACCAAGTCACTTGGCTCTGTCATAACCTCACATGGTCTCTCCTATCATTGCTATGCAGACGACACACAATTAATCTTCTCCTTTCCCCCTTCTGATGACCAGGTGGCGAATCGCATCTCTGCATGTCTGGCAGACATATCCGTGTGGATGACGGATCACCACCTCAAGCTGAACCTCGGCAAGACGGAGCTGCTCTTCCTCCCGGGGAAGGACTGCCCGTTCCATGATCTCGCCATCACGGTTGACAACTCCATTGTGTCCTCCTCCCAGAGCGCTAAGAACCTTGGCGTGATCCTGGACAACACCCTGTCGTTCTCAACTAACATCAAGGCGGTGGCCCGTTCCTGTAGGTTCATGCTCTACAACATCCGCAGAGTACGACCCTGCCTCACACAGGAAGCGGCGCAGGTCCTAATCCAGGCACTTGTCATCTCCCGTCTGGATTACTGCAACTCGCTGTTGGCTGGGCTCCCTGCCTGTGCCATTAAACCCCTACAACTCATCCAGAACGCCGCAGCCCGTCTGGTGTTCAACCTTCCCAAGTTCTCTCACGTCACCCCGCTCCTCCGCTCCCTCCACTGGCTTCCAGTTGAAGCTCGCATCCGCTACAAGACCATGGTGCTTGCCTACGGAGCTGTGAGGGGAACGGCACCTCAGTACCTCCAGGCTCTGATCAGGCCCTACACCCAAACAAGGGCACTGCGTTCATCCACCTCTGGCCTGCTCGCCTCCCTACCACTGAGGAAGTACAGTTCCCGCTCAGCCCAGTCAAAACTGTTCCCTGCTCTGGCCCCCCCAATGGTGGAACAAACTCCCTCACGACGCCAGGACAGCGGAGTCAATCACCACCTTCCGGAGACACCTGAAACCCCACCTCTTTAAGGAATACCTAGGATAGGATAAAGTAATCCCTCTCACCCCCCCTCCCCCTGAAAAGATTTAGATGCACTACTGTTCCACTGGAGGTCATAAGGTGAATGCACCAATTTGTAAGTCGCTCTGGATAAGAGCGTCTGCTAAATGACTTAAATGTTAAATGTTATCTTCCGAATAAACTCTTAACCTCATAGTCCGATCCGGATCCGGTATCGTGACTACAGCCTCAAACTCATTACCATAACGCAACGTTGAAATGAAATAAATATGCCTGCTCTCAAGCTTAGCCTTTTCTTAACAACACTGTCATCTCAGATTTTCAAAATATGCTTTTGAACCATAGAAAATCAATAATTTGTGTAAGAGTGTTGATGGCTAGCTTAGCATTTAGCGTAGCATTTAGCACGCAACATATTCACAAAAACCAGCAAAGGAATCAAATAAAATAATTTACATTTGAAGAACTTCAGATGTTTCAATGAGGAGACTCTCAGTTACATAGCAGATGTCCAGTTTTTCCTGAAAGATTCTTTGTGTAGGACAAATCGCTCCGTTTTGTTACTACGCATTTGGCTACCGAAACTAACCGAAAATTCAGTCACCTAAACATCAAACTTTTTTCCGAATTAACTCCATAATATCGACTGAAACATGGCAAACGTTGTTTGAATCAATCCTCAAGGTGTTTTGTCATATATCTCTTCATTGATATGCCGTTCGTGGAAGCATGGTTTCTTCTCAGAATCCCATGGAAAAATACCAGTAGCTGAGTTTTGCGCACCAATTTCCACGCAGGACACCGTGCGGACACTTGGCAAATGTAGTCTATTATGGTCAATCTTCCAATGATATGCCTGCAAATACGTCACAATGCTCCAGACCCCTTGGGGAAACGATAGAAAGGGTAGGCTCATTCCTGTCGCATTCACAGCCATATAAGGAGATAATGGAAAACGTAGCTTCAGAAATCCTGTTCATTTCCTGGTTGCAGAAACATCTTGGTTTTGCCTGAAGCTTTTGTTCTAGGGCACTCACAGTGAAAATCTTTGCAGTTCTGGAAACGTCAGAGTGTTTTCTTTCCAACGCTATCAATTCCATGCATAGTCGAGCATCTTTTCGTGACAAAATATTGCGCTTAAAACGGGCACGTCTTTTTATCCAAAAATGAAATACTGCCCCTAGAGTCTTAAGAGGTTAAAGACCTAGTAATATTTTACATCAATAGCAGTCAATATTAAGTCACCTTAATTCAGTCTCATCTAAAAGTTGTAAATTCTTGGGTATCTTCACGAACTCTGGCTAACGAGTTGAATCAGCAATACAAAATTGGGTTTCATAATTTTACTAAATACCTAAATAATCACACAGAATTAAATCATACCTTGATTACAAATGACGTCATAAAGGAAAACGTCCCTAGGGGGCGGGAACAGATATGACAGCTGGTTTCACAAAAGAATAGGGGCTGGGTTTGAGTGAAAGAGCGGGAAGACTGAGGGACAAAGGGAGAAGCTGTGCTATCGTAAATACAGTATCTTATGCATTCTAAATTACCGCCCATTTGGAAAAGGAAAATGCAATAAATATTTAGGTTGGTAGGTTGGTGGTAGATGGAAGGCCGTGTTGCCAAACCGAGTCCTTTGAAGAATGTCTCTGGTGGTCAATTGGATACGTTGTAGTAACGTCGTTGTGTGGTAGACGGGATACTCTGTCTGTTTCCTAGCCCGCGTTTGCAGCAGCTGTTGCTAACTCAATGGCTAGGAGGTATCACTTCTGTAGTGAATAACAGTTCAAAGTTCATACCATTCGCAACCAAAGCTCACGCTGAGGTTGGCTTAGTTCTGTAGTTGACATGTTAGTCCTTTTAACGCAGAGGCTGCAGACCTTACGTACTTGGAACAGGAGGTCACATTTTCGTCAAGTATTTATATAGTGGAGCGAGAGAAGGGTGTGTTTATAACCCATGTCTCTTCACAGGGGCCACTGATTGAGCAGAGCCCTAACCTTATGAAAACCCAAATCTCTCATTTGGAAGCTAAAATTACATTTCATCCCATCATCGATAATTTTATATTCAAATTAAAATTGAACAACAATTCCATGTGAATCCGATAACTCTGATGTGTAGACTTTCCACTGTGGAGTTAATGTCATCTTATCATTGATGAAAATGTCCCAGATGACAGCAGAACTGACATCATATTCATTAAGTACCACATATGTACATATGTTCAATTGGGCGGATTACCAGAATATAGTTCATTTCCCCCACATTCTGATGTTTTCAAAGGCAGTAAACCAACTGTTCCTAGGCCGTCATTGTAAATAAAAAAAAATGTGTTCTTAACTGACTTGACGAGTTAAAAATAAAAAAGGAATGTTGATCACCAGAATCCTCTATTACATAGAACTCTTCATCTTGTCCTGCAGGCTAAATATGTCGTAAAATGTAGACGATCCCTTCTTGTTTATTAGACAACGGCCATTAGAATCCCCACCCTGGTCTCTATATATTCTACAACAGGTGGTGACATTACAGTAGAGGGTTGTTTGTTATGAGAGAACAGATATTTCCGCAGGGTAAAGAGGTTAGATATATCATTCCATGTCCAAAATCGCACCCTTGTTCCCTATATAGTGAACTCAATCCAACGGTCCTCTGCTCAAAAGTAGTGCACTATATGAAAAATAGGGTGCCGTTTGGAAGGCAATCCCCCAAGTTTACATGCAGCCTGAATAACTCCCCATCAAGACGGACATTTGCGAGATCCTTCTCCAGTCGAGCAGTTCCAACAACCACGATAAACACACAATGATTGACACCGGTTGAAAGTGATTATTTAAAACAAAACAGAGAATGATGAGGAAAGACTTAAAGTACCTCAGGACACGTAAGCCTCCAGCTAAACTCTATTTCATTTGGGACATTTTTCTCTGTTAAGCTCAACTTTTTTTTCCTCCCCTCTCTTTTTGTTCTGCTTGTTATTGTGAAAGAGGGTCTTTCAGGGTGCCCGGCGTCCCTGTTCTGTTATGATGCAGGGCTCTGGAACATTCTACTAAGTGCACATTGGTTGTTGTGTACCTGTTATATCATTGGTGGATTTCAGAAGGACGGGGGATTGGGTGAGGCAGCATGACACAGCATAACACTGCTGTAAAGAAGATGATAGATGTGTCCTAATGTCACCCTATTCTCTATCCCCTTTATAATGCATTACTTTACCAGGGCCATAGTGCTCCGGTCTAAAGCAGTGCCCTATATAGGGAATAGGGTGCCACAACCTTAACCTGCACAAGAGGGTTAAGTCAGACTTAGCTAGCTGACCTACACGGTAGGTGTGTGCAGTGAACACACATAACAGCAGCCAAGGTGAACAATCACCATGGCTAATGTACCACATCCACCCTTCGTGACAGACGAGGACAAAAGTAACTACTGAGTAATGCAATCCTGCTTCTTCAGACAGAGGATGGAGGCAGGCAGGGGAGAGAGAGAGTCAGCCTGCCGGTAGGAACATGGCACTACTCCCACGGTACTGAGTCATAAGGACTACCGAACAGCATTAAGACGGTTTTAAAACAGTACATTCTGTGTGTATATTGTACCTGTATGCCTAGTACTGAGTAGTAGAAAGGCTGGCGCGAGAGAAAGAGAATTCGTGATTGGTTGGTTCTAGCAGTGACCATGGTCAACGGTGACCTAAAGTATGTGATCAGAGGCACTGCCTATAGGCCTTTTATCTGGGGATGAAGAGGAGGAGGAGGAGGGGGAGGAGGATGAAGAGGGGGAGAGGAGGGGGAGGAAGAGGAGGGGGAGGAGGGGGATGAAGAGGAGGAGGAGGATGAAGAAGAGGAGGGGGACAATGAAGAGGAGGAGGGGGGATGAAGAGGAGGAGGAGGAGGGGAGGATGAAGAGGAGGAGGTTGGCTTAGTTCTGTAGTTGACATGTTAGTCCTTTTAACGCAGAGGCTGCAGACCTCACGTACTTGGAACAGGAGGTTACATTTTCGTCAAGCATTTATATAGTGGAGCGAGAGAAGGGTGTGTTTCCTAGTTTATAACCCATTTCTCTTCACAGGGGCCACTGATTGAGCAGAGCCCTAACCTTATGAAAACCCAAATCTCTCATTTGGAAGCTAAAATTACATTTGATCTTTTCACCAATAATTTTATTTTCAAACATTTAAGTTGAACAACAATTACATGTGAATCCGATAACTACAATGTGCAGACTTTCCACTGTAGAGTTTGTCATCCTATCATTGATGAGAATGTCTCAGATGACAACCGAACTGACATCATATTCATTAAGTACCGCCGCATATATTCAATTGATCGGATTACCAGAATATAGTTCATTTCCCCCCACCTTCTGATGTTCCTGGAATCTCTATGTTAACCAAAGGATTTTCAAATGTCACATCAGTAGGGTAGAGAGAGGAAAAGGGGGGTGGAGAGGTATTTATGACGGTCATAAACCTATCCCCAGGCCAACATCATGACAACAGGTACAAGGTTGGATAGCCCAAGGCATACAGAGTACTGGGTAGCTACAGGAACAAGGTTGGATAGCCCAAGGCATACAGAGTACTGTGTAGCTACAGGAACAAGGTTGGATAGCCCAAGGCATACAGAGTACTGGGTAGCTACAGGAACAGGGTTGGATAGCCCAAGGCATACAGAGTACTGGGTAGCTACAGGAACAAGGTTGGATAGCCCAAGGCATACAGAGTACTGGGTAGCTACAGGAACAGGGTTGGATAGCCCAAGGCATACAGAGTACTGGGTAGCTAGCTTCTCGTTTTGGAACGTCCGGATGATGGACGCTACGGTGAAGCGGCTCAGATTGGCCACATGGTCCAGCAGAGTCGCCCGAAATTCCTCAGAGATCACTCTCCTTGTTCTTGGTCTTCATCTACTCCCAACTGTCCCCCCACCTCCACCTCTACCCCCAACTGTCCCCTCACCTCCACCTCTATCCCCAACTGTACCCCACCTCTACCCCCAACTGTCCCCCCACCTCCACCTCTACCCCCAACTGTACACCCAACTGTGCCCCCACCTCCACCTCTACCCCCAACTGTCCCCCACCTCCACCTCTACCCCCAACTGTCCCCCCACCTCCACCTCTACCCCCAACTGTCCCCCCACCTCCACCTCTACCTCCACCTCTACTCCCACCTGTCCCCCCACCTCCACCTCTACCCCCAACTGTGCCCCCAACTGTGCCCCCAACTGTCCCCCCACCTCCACCTCTACCCCCAACTGTCCCCTCACCTCCACCTCTACCCCCAACTGTCCCCCCACCTCCACCTCTACCCCCAACTGTCCCCTCACCTCCACCTCTACCCCCAACTGTCCCCCCACCTCCACCTCTACCCCCAACTGTGCCCCCAACTGTCCCCCCACCTCTACCCCCAACTGTCCCCTCAGTTCCACCTCTACCCCCATACTGTCCACCCACCCCCAACTCTACCCCCAACTGTCCCCCCACCTCCACCTCTACCTCCACCTCTACTTCCACCTGTCCCCCACCTCCACCTCTATCCCAACTCTCCCCCACCTCCACCTCTACCCCCAACTGTGCCCCCAACTGTCCCCCACCTCCACCTCTACCCCCAACTGTCCCCCCACCTCCACCTCTACCCCCAACTGTCCCCTCACCTCCACCTCTACCCCCAACTGTCCCCCCCACCTCCACATCTACCCCCAACTGTCCCCCCACCTCCACATCTACCCCCAACTGTCCCCCCCACCTCCACATTTACCCCCAACTGTCCCCTCACCTCCACCTCTACCCCCAACTGTCCCCCCCACCTCCACCTCTACCCCCAACTGTCCCCCCACCTCCACATCTACCCCCAACTGTCCCCCCACCTACACATCTACCCCCAACTGTCCCCCCCACCTCCACCTCTACCCCCAACTGTCCCCCCACCTCCACCTCTACCCCCAACTGTCCCCTCACCTCCACCTCTACCCCCAACTGTCCCCTCCACCTCCACATCTACCCCCAACTGTCCCCCCACCTCCACATCTACCCCCAACTGTCCCCCCACCTCCACATCTACCCCCAACTGTCCCCCCACCTCCACATCTACCCCCAACTGTCCCCCCACCTCCACATCTACCCCCAACTGTCCCCCCACCTCCACATCTACCCCCAACTGTCCCCCCCCACCTCCACCTCTACCCCCAACTGTCCCCTCACCTCCACCTCTACCCCCAACTGTCCCCCCCCCCACCTCCACCTCTACCCCCAACTGTCCCCCCACCTCCACCTCTACCCCCAACTGTCCCCCCACCTCCACCTCTACCCCCAACTGTTCCCCCCACCTCCACATCTACCCCAACTGTCCCCCCACCTCCACATCTACCCCCAACTGTCCCCCCACCTCCACCTCTACCCCCAACTGTCCCCTCACCTCCACCTCTACCCCCAACTGTCCCCCCACCTCCACATCTACCCCCAACTGTCCCCCCACCTCCACATCTACCCCCAACTGTCCCCCCACCTCCACATCTACCCCAACCCCCACCTGTCCAACTGTCCCCCACCTCCACCTCTACCCCCAACTGTCCCCTCACCTCCACATCTACCCCCAACTGTCCCCCCACCTCCACATCTACCCCCAACTGTCCCCCCACCTCCACATCTACCCCCAACTGTCCCCCCACCTCCACATCTACCCCCAACTGTCCCCCCACCTCCACATCTACCCCCAACTGTCCCCCACCTCCACATCTACCCCCAACTGTCCCCCCAACTGTCCACCTCTACCCCCAACTGTCCCCTCACCTCCACCTCTACCCCCAACTGTCCCCCCACCTCCACCTCTACCCCCAACTGTCCCCCCCACCTCCACCTCTACCCCCAACTGTCCCCCTCACCTCCACCTCTACCCCCAACTGTCCCCCCACCTCCACCTCTACCCCCAACTGTCCCCCACCTCCACCTCTACCCCCAACTGTCCCCCCACCTCCACATCTACCCCAACTGTCCCCCCACCTCCACATCTACCCCCAACTGTCCCCCCCACCTCCACCTCTACCCCCAACTGTCCCCCACCTCCACCTCTACCCCCAACTGTCCCCCCACCTCCACATCTACCCCCAACTGTCCCCCCACCTCCACCTCTACCCCCAACTGTCCCCCCCCACCTCCACATCTACCCCCAACTGTCCCCCCACCTCCACCTCTACCCCCAACTGTCCCCCCACCTCCACCTCTACCCCCAACTGTCCCCCCCCACCTCCACATCTACCCCCAACTGTCCCCCCACCTCCACATCTACCCCCAACTGTCCCCCCACCTCCACCTCTACCCCCAACTGTCCCCCCACCTCCACCTCTACCCCCAACTGTCCCCCCACCTCCACCTCTACCCCCAACTGTCCCCCCCACCTCCACCTCTACCCCCAACTGTCCCCCCCCACCTCCACATCTACCCCCAACTGTCCCCCCCACCTCCACATCTACCCCCAACTGTCCCCCCACCTCCACCTCTACCCCCAACTGTCCCCCCACCTCCACCTCTACCCCCAACTGTCCCCCCCACCTCCACCTCTACCCCCAACTGTCCCCCCCACCTCCACATCTACCCCCAACCCCCCCACCTCCACCTCTACCCCAACTGTCCCCCCCACCTCCACCTCTACCCCCAACTGTCCCCTCACCTCCACCTCTATCCCCAACTGTCCCCCCACCTCCACCTCTACCCCCAACTGTGCCCCCACCTCCACCTCTACCCCCAACCGTGCCCCCACCTCCACTTCTCTCTGCCACGTTTGCTTCCATTGTTCTGAAAACACAGGTGTCTCATGTGGCCTTTTTATCCATACCAAAGGTCTGATTGCAAAGGGAACATTTACGCAATTAGTGTTTGCCCATGTGAAGAGTGAAAGGGACTAATTGAGCTTAGCTTGTTGAACAGTGTTGCTTTTCATTTTCACACAAGAGATTTGTGAAGGTAGTGCCAAAGGTAAAGAATTGTGTGTTGTGTTTTGCCAAATGTTTATTATAGAATTGCAATCTGAGTGTAAAGCAAAACATGTGCCAGTAGTATTGCAGATTTGGTGTCTGGTTCTGCTAAATTAGTCCAAGTTTCAGGTCATTGGGCCTCATGGGACAGTTTTAGTGTGTAAAACAATTGGGAAAAACTGTAATATCATGGTTTGCGTTTTCAACACCACAATAAAAAGACTATGTCAATCTGGACAAACAGAAAATACACCCCTCCCTACTTTTCTAGTCTTGCCCAGTATAGAAGGCTCGGCTTGACAATCTCTGAATGTCATTAAACGTTTTGGTGTTTTGTAACAGATGTCTCTTCCCCTTTATTAAATTGCTGCTGCACAGTTTGGATTGATTTTTTATTTGTCAGTAACAAATAAAAAAATACTTATTTACAAATAATTTAAAAGTAACAGAGATTGCACAAGTCTGTCTTTTTCCATTGTGATCCCTACATCTTCTGCAGTATATGGTAGAGTAATATAAGGACTGGGTGCGTGGCTAATTTACACATCTCCATCTGTTTTCCATTGTTATCCCTTACATCTTCTGCAGTATATGGTAGAGTAATATAAGGACTGGGTGCGTGGCTAATTTACACATCTCCATCTGTTTTCCATTGTGATCCCTACATCTTCTGCAGTATATGGTAGAGTAATATAAGGACTGGGTGCGTGGCTAATTTACACATCTCCATCTGTTTTCCATTGTTATCCCTTACATCTTCTGCAGTATATGGTAGAGTAATATAAGGACTGGATGCGTGGCTAATTTACACATCTCCATCTGTTTTCCATTGTGATCCTTACATCTTCTGCAGTATATGGTAGAGTAATATAAGGACTGGATGCGTGGCTAATTTACACATCTCCATCTGTTTTCCGGTGATTACTTTACTTTTTAATAGCAAAAATGTAGCTTGAGTTGTATAGTTTTAAAACTGCATATCTCTTGAATATTGTTGCTTTAAATCAGTGCACAGGGTGGCATGCTGTCAGTCTTTCTCTATCCAACAATTCCATTCAAATTGCATCCAAAATAGATAATTATATCAAATTCTGTTCAAAATGTATATATAAATAATATATAATATATATATATATACATATATAGCGGCTCAGATATATATATATGGGAATCATGTAGTAACCAAAAAAGGGTTAAACAAATCAGAATATATTTCAGATTCTTCAAAGTAGTTGATGATCTTCATCAGATGACACTCATAGGACTTCATGTTACACAATACATGTATGTTTTGTTCGATAAAGTTCATATTTATATACAAAAATCTCAGGTTACATTGGCGCATTATGTTCAGTGGTTCAAATCAAATTTTATTTGCCACATACACATGGTTAGCAGATGTTATTTGTCACATGGTTAGCAGATGTTATTTGTCACATACACATGGTTAGCAGACGTTAATGCGAGTGTAGCGAAATGCTTGTGCTTCTATTTCCGACAATGCAGTAATAACCAACAAGTAATCTAACCTAACAATTCCACAACAACTACCTTATACACACAAGTGTAAAGGGATAAAGAATATGTACATAAAGATATATGAATGAGTGATGGTACAGAACGTCATAGTCAAGATGCAGTAGATGGTATCGAGTACAGTATATACATATGAGATGAGTAATGTAGGGTATGTAAACATAAAAGTGGCATTGTATAAAGTGGCTAGTGATACATGTATTACATAAAGATGGCAAGATGCTGTAGATGGTATAGGTTACAGTATATACATATGAGATGAGTAATGTAGGGTATGTTAACATTATTTTAAGTGGCATTGTTTAAAGTGGCTAGTGATACATTTTTACATTATTAAAGTGGCTGGAGTTGAGTCAGTATGTTGGCAGCAGCCACTCAATGTTAGTGGTGGCTGTTTAACAGTCTGGTGGCCTTGAGATAGAAGCTGTTTTTCAGTCTCTCGGTCCCTGCTTTGATGCACCTGTACTGACCTCGCCTTCTGGATGATAGCGGGGTGAACAGGCAGTGGCTCGGGTGGTTGTTGTCCTTGATGATCTTTATGGCCTTCCTGTGACATCGGGTGGTGTAGGTGTCCTGGAGGGCAGGTAGTTTGCCCAGTTGCCCAGTAACCAGTTGCACAGGGCGGGGTCGAGACCCAGGGTCTTGAGCTTGATGATGAGTTTTGGAGGGTAAAATGGTGTTAAATGCGGAGCTGTAATCAATGAACAGCATTCTCACATAGGTATTCCTCTTGTCCAGATGGGTTAGGGCAGTGTGCAGTGTGATGGCGATTGCGTCGTCTGTGGACCTATTGGGGCGGTAAGCAAATTGGAGTGGGTCTAGGGTGTCAGGTAGGGTGGAGGTGATATGGTCCTAGACTCGTCTCTCAAAGCACTTCATGATGACGGAGGTGATTGCTACGGGGCGGTAGTCGTTTAGCTCAGTTACCTTAGCCTTCTTAGGAACAGGGACAATGGTGGCCCTCTTGAAGCATGTGGGAACAGCAGACTGGGATAAGGATTGATTGAATATGTCTGTAAACACACCAGCCGCTGGTCTGCGCATGCTCTGAGGACATGGCTGGGGATGCCGTCTGGGCCTCCAGCCTTGCGAGAGTTAACACGTTTAAATGTTTTACTCATGTCGGCTGCAGTGAAGGAGAGTCTGCAGATTTTGGTAGCGGGCCATGTCAGTGGCACTGTATTGTCCTCAAAGCGAGCAAAGAAGTTGTTTAGTCTGTCTGGGAGCAAGACATCCTGGTCCACGACGGGGCTGGTTTTCTTTTTGTAATCCGTGATTGACTGTAGAACCTGCCACATACCTCTTGTGTCTGAGCCGTTGAATTGCGACTCTACTTATTATACACTATTCGGTCATGTTTCCGGTCACCTTGTCCTGGGTAAAAGCAGTGGTTCGTGCTTTCGTGCTGGTTTGGGAATGTTTTAATAGTTGCTGTGGGTACGACATCGCTGATGCACTTGCTAATAAACTCGCTCCCTGAATCAGCAATGGAATGCTACCCTTGCTCAGATTTCATCAACCTTGTTGTCAAGAGACTGGTCATTGGTGAGTAGTATGCTAGGGAGTGGTGCGCGATGTGCACGTCTCCGGAGCCTGACCAGAAGAGCGATTCGTCTGCCCCTTTTACGGCGTCATTGTTTTGGTTCTCCGGCTTGGATCCAATCTACTGATCCTTATCAACTGTCCAGAGTAGACCCATTACTGATCCTTATCAACTGTCCAGAGTAGACCCACTACTGATCATTATCAACTGTCCAGAGTAGACCCACTACTGATCCTTATAAACTGTAGAGAGTAGACCCACTACTGATCCTTATAAACTGTGGAGTAGACCCACTACTGATCCTTATAAACTGTAGAGAGTAGACCCACTACTGACCCTTATAAACTGTGGAGAGTAGACCCACTACTGATCCTTATTAACTGTAGAGAGTAGACCCACTACTGATCCTTATGAACTGTAGAGAGTAGACCCACTACTGATCCCTATCAACTGTCCAGAGTAGAACCACTACTGATCCTTATAAACTGTCCAGAGTAGACCCACTACTGATCCTTATAAACTGTAGAGAGTAGACCCACTACTGATCCTTATAAACTGTAGAGAGTAGACCCACTACTGATCCTTATAGACTGTAGAGAGTAGACCCACTACTGATCCTTATAAACTGTCCAGAGTAGACCCACTACTGATCCTTATAAACTGTCCAGAGTAGACCCACTACTGATCCTTATAAACTGTAAACCAGAGTAGACCCACTACTGATCCTTAGTAGACCCACTAATCCTTATAGACTGTAGAGAGTAGACCCACTACTGATCCTTATAAACTGTCCAGAGTAGACCCACTACTGATCCTTATAAACTGTCCAGAGTAGACCCACTACTGATCCTTATAAACTGTCCAGAGTAGACCCACTACTGATCCTTATACTGTCCAGAGTAGACCCACTACTGATCCTTATAAACTGTAGAGAGTAGACCCACTACTGATCCTTATAAACTGTAGAGAGTAGACCCACTACTGATCCTTATAAACTGTGGAGAGTAGACCCACTACTGATCCTTATAAACTGTAGAGAGTAGACCCACTACTGATCCTTATAAACTGTAGAGAGTAGACCCACTACTGATCCTTATAAACTGTGGAGAGTAGACCCACTACTGATCCTTATAAACTGTAGAGAGTAGACCCACTACTGATCCTTATAAACTGTAGAGAGTAGACCCACTACTGATCCTTATAAACTGTCCAGAGTAGACCCACTACTGATCCTTATAAACTGTAGAGAGTAGACCCACTACTGATCCTTATAAACTGTCCAGAGTAGACCCACTACTGATCCTTATAAACTGTCCAGAGTAGACCCACTACTGATCCTTATACTGTCCAGAGTAGACCCACTACTGATCCTTATAAACTGTAGAGAGTAGACCCACTACTGATCCTTATAAACTGTAGAGAGTAGACCCACTACTGATCCTTATAAACTGTAGAGAGTAGACCCACTACTGATCCTTATAAACTGTCCAGAGTAGACCCACTACTGATCCTTATAAACTGTAGAGAGTAGACCCACTACTGATCCTTATAAACTGTAGAGAGTAGACCCACTACTGATCCTTATAAACTGTCCAGTAAACTGTCCAGAGTAGACCCACTACTGATCCTTATAAACTGTCCGTAGACCCACTACTGATCCTTATAAACTGTCCAGAGTAGACCCACTACTGATCCTTATAAACTGTCCAGAGTAGACCCACTACTGATCCTTATAAACTGTCCAGAGTAGACCCACTACTGATCCTTATTAACTGTGGAGAGTAGACCCACTACTGATCCTTATAAACTGTCCAGAGTAGACCCACTACTGATCATTATACTGTCCAGAGTAGACCCACTACTGATCATTATACTGTCCAGAGTAGACCCACTACTGATCCTTATCAACTGTAGAGAGTAGACCCACTACTGATCCTTATTAACTGTAGAGAGTAGACCCACTACTGATCATTATACTGTCCAGAGTAGACCCACTACTGATCCTTATAAACTGTAGAGAGTAGACCCACTACTGATCCTTATTAACTGTAGAGAGTAGACCCACTACTGATCCTTATTAACTGTAGAGAGTAGAACCACTACTGATCCTTATAAACTGTCCAGAGTAGACCCACTACTGATCATTATACTGTCCAGAGTAGACCCACTACTGATCCTTATAAACTGTAGAGAGTAGACCCACTACTGATCCTTATTAACTTATAAACTGATCCTTATAAACTGTAGAGAGTAGACCCACTACTGATCCTTATTAACTGTCCAGAGTAGACCCACTACTGATCCTTATAAACTGTAGAGAGTAGACCCACTACTGATCCTTATAAACTGTAGAGAGTAGACCCACTACTGATCCTTATAAACTGTGGAGAGTAGACCCACTACTGATCCTTATTAACTGTCCAGAGTAGACCCACTACTGATCCTTATAAACTGTAGAGAGTAGACCCACTACTGATCCTTATAAACTGTAGAGAGTAGACCCACTACTGATCCTTATAGACTGTAGAGAGTAGACCCACTACTGATCCTTATAAACTGTAGAGAGTAGACCCACTACTGATCCTTATAAACTGTCCAGAGTAGACCCACTACTGATCCTTATAAACTGTCCAGAGTAGACCCACTACTGATCCTTATAAACTGTCCAGAGTACTATAAACTGATCCTTATAAACTGTAGAGAGTAGACCCACTACTGATCCTTATAAACTGTCCAGAGTAGACCCACTACTGATCATTATACTGTATAGACCCAACTGATCCTTATCAACTGTAGAGAGTAGACCCACTACTGATCCTTATAAACTGTCCAGAGTAGACCCACTACTGATCATTATACTGTCCAGATAGACCCACTAACTGTAACTGTGGAGAGTAGACCCACTACTGATCATTATAAACTGTCCAGAGTAGACCCACTACTGATCCTTATAAACTGTGGAGAGTAGACCCACTACTGATCCTTATAAACTGTCCAGAGTAGACCCACTACTGATCCTTATAAACTGTGGAGAGTAGACCCACTACTGATCCTTATTAACTGTCCAGAGTAGACCCACTACTGATCCTTATAAACTGTAGAGAGTAGACCCACTACTGATCCTTATAAACTGTAGAGAGTAGACCCACTACTGATCCTTATAGACTGTATAGAAACTGATAGACCCTACTATCCTTATAAACTGTAGAGAGTAGACCCACTACTGATCCTTATAAACTGTAGAGAGTAGACCCACTACTGATCCTTATAAACTGTAGAGAGTAGACCCACTACTGATCCTTATAAACTGTCCAGAGTAGACCCACTACTGATCCTTATAAACTGTAGAGAGTAGACCCACTACTGATCCTTATAAACTGTGGAGAGTAGACCCACTACTGATCCTTATAAACTGTGGAGAGTAGACCCACTACTGATCCTTATAAACTACTGATCCTCATCATACTGTCCAGAGTAGACCCACTACTGATCCTTATAAACTGTCCAGAGTAGACCCACTACTGATCCTTATAAACTGTCCAGAGTAGACCCACTACTGATCCTTATAAACTGTAGAGAGACCCACTAGATCCTCATCAACCCAGAGTAGACCCACTACTGATCCTTATAAACTGTAGAGAGTAGACCCACTACTGATCCTTATTAACTGTCCAGAGTAGACCCACTACTGATCCTTATAAACTGTAGAGAGTAGACCCACTACTGATCCTTATCAACTGTGGAGAGTAGACCCACTACTGGTCCTTATTAACTGTCCAGAGTATACCCACTACTGACCCAGTAGACCCACTACTGATCCTTATAAACTGTAGAGAGTAGACCCACTACTGATCCTTATAGACTGTAGAGAGTAGACCCACTACTGATCCTTATAAACTGTAGAGAGTAGACCCACTACTGATCCTTATAACTGTAGAGTAGACCCACTACTGATCCTTATAAACTGTAGAGAGTAGACCCACTACTGATCCTTATAAACTGTAGAGAGTAGACCCACTACTGATCCTTATAAACTGTAGAGAGTAGACCCACTACTGGTCCTTATTAACTGTCCAGAGTAGACCCACTACTGATCCTTATAAACTGTCCAGAGTAGACCCACTACTGATCCTTATAAACTGTCCAGAGTAGACCCACTACTGATCCTTATAAACTGTAGAGATAGACCACTACTGATCCTTATAAACTGTAGAGAGTAGACCCACTACTGATCCTTATAAACTGTCCAGAGTAGACCCACTACTGACCCTTATAAACTCAGAGAGTAGACCCACTACTGATCCTTATAAACTGTCCAGAGAGTAGACCCACTACTGATCCTTATAAACTGTCCAGAGTAGACCCACTACTGATATTAACTTATAGAACTGATCCTTATAAACTGTAGTAGTAGACCCACTACTGATCCTTATAAACTGTAGAGAGTAGACCCACTACTGATCCTTATTAACTGTCCAGAGTAGACCCACTACTGATCCTTATAAACTGTAGAGAGTAGACCCACTGATCCTTATAAACTGTAGAGAGTAGACCCACTACTGATCCTTATAAACTGTAGAGAGTAGACCCACTACTGATCCTTATAAACTGTCCAGAGTAGACCCACTACTGATCCTTATAAACTGTAGAGAGTAGACCCACCACTATCAACTGATCCTACTATAAACTGTGGAGAGTAGACCCACTACTGATCCTTATAAACTGTAGAGAGTAGACCCACTACTGATCCTTATCAACTGTCCAGAGTAGACCCACTACTGATCCTTATCAACTGTAGAGAGTAGACCCACTACTGATCCTTATAAACTGTCCAGAGTAGACCCACTACTGATCCTTATCAACTGTCCAGAGTAGACCCACTACTGATCCTTATAGACTTATACTTACTTATAAACCAGAGTAGACCCACTACTGATCCTTATAAACTGTCCAGAGTAGACCCACTACTGATCCTTATAAACTGTCCAGAGTAGACCCACTACTGATCCTTATCAACTGTAGAGAGTAGACCCACTACTGATCCTTATAAACTGTGGAGAGTAGACCCACTACTGGTCCTTATAAACTGTCCAGCGTAGACCCACTACTGATCCTTATAAACTGTAGAGAGTAGACCCACTACTGATCCTTATAAACTGTCCAGAGTAGACCCACTACTGATCCTTATAAACTGTAGAGAGTAGACCCACTACTGATCCTTATAAACTGTCCAGAGTAGACCTTATAAACTGTCCAGAGAGTAGACCCACTACTGATCCTTATAAACTGTCCAGAGTAGACCCACTACTGATCCTTATAAACTGTAGAGAGTAGACCCACTACTGATCCTTATAAACTAGACCCACTACTGGTCCTTATTAACTGTAGAGAGTAGACCCACTACTGATCCTTATAAACTGTGGAGAGTAGACCCACTACTGGTCCTTATAAACTGTCCAGAGTAGACCCACTACTGATCCTTATAAACTGTCCAGAGTAGACCCACTACTGATCCTTATAAACTGTCCAGAGTAGACCCACTACTGGTCCTTATAAACTGTCCAGAGTAGACCCACTACTGATCCTTATAAACTGTCCAGAGTAGACCCACTACTGATCCTTATAAACTGTCCAGAGTAGACCCACTACTGATCTTATAAACTTATAAACTGTAGAGAGTAGACCCACTACTGATCCTTATAAACTGTAGAGAGTAGACCCACTACTGATCCTTATAAACTGTAGAGAGTAGACCCACTACTGATCCATTATAAACCCAGTAGACCCACTACTGATCCTTATAAACTGTCCAGAGTAGACCCACTACTGATCCTTATAAACTGTCCAGAGTAGACCCACTACTGATCCTTATAAACTGTAGAGAGTAGACCCACTACTGATCCTTATAAACTGTCCAGAGTAGACCCACTACTGATCCTTATTAACTGTAGAGAGTAGACCCACTACTGATCCTTATAAACTGTCCAGAGTAGACCCCTACTGATCATTATACTGATAGACCCACTACTGATCATTATACTGTCCAGAGTAGACCACTACTGATCCTTATAAACTGTAGAGAGTAGACCCACTACTGATCCTTATTAACTGTCCAGAGTAGACCCACTACTGATCCTTATAAACTGTAGAGAGTAGACCCACTACTGATCCTTATAAACTGTAGAGAGTAGACCCACTACTGATCCTTATAAACTGTCCTTATTAACTGTAGAGAGTAGACCCACTACTGATCCTTATAAACTGTCCAGAGTAGACCCACTACTGATCATTATACTGTCCAGAGTAGACCCACTACTGATCCTTATAAACTGTAGAGAGTAGACCTACTACTGATCCTTATTAACTGTCCAGAGTAGACCCACTACTGACCTTTATAAACTGTAGAGAGTAGACCCACTACTGATCCTTATTAACTGTCCAGAGTAGACCCACTACTGATCCTTGTAAACTGTAGAGAGTAGACCCACTACTGATCCTTATAAACTGTAGAGAGTAGACCCACTACTGATCCTTATAAACTGTGAGTAGACCCCTACTGATCCTTATAACTGTCCAGAGTAGACCCACTACTGATCCTTATAAACTGTAGAGAGTAGACCCACTACTGATCCTTATAAACTGTAGAGAGTAGACCCACTACTGATCCTTATAAACTGTAGAGAGTAGACCCACTACTGATCCTTATAAACTGTAGAGAGTAGACCCACTACTGATCCTTATAAACTGTCCAGAGTAGACCCACTACTGATCCTTATAAACTGTCCAGAGTAGACCCACTACTGATCCTTATAAACTGTCCAGAGTAGACCCACTACTGATCCTTATTAACTGTGGAGAGTAGACCCACTACTGATCCTTATAAACTGTCCAGAGTAGACCCACTACTGATCATTATACTGTCCAGAGTAGACCCACTACTGATCCTTATCAACTGTAGAGAGTAGACCCACTACTGATCCTTATAAACTGTCCAGAGTAGACCCACTACTGATCATTATACTGTCCAGAGTAGACCCACTACTGATCCTTATTAACTGTGGAGAGTAGACCCACTACTGATCATTATAAACTGTAGAGAGTAGACCCACTACTGATCCTTATAAACTGTGGAGAGTAGACCCACTACTGATCCTTATTAACTGTCCAGAGTAGACCCACTACTGATCCTTATAAACTGTGGAGAGTAGACCCACTACTGATCCTTATTAACTGTCCAGAGTAGACCCACTACTGATCCTTATAAACTGTAGAGAGTAGACCCACTACTGATCCTTATAAACTGTAGAGAGTAGACCCACTACTGATCCTTATAGACTGTAGAGAGTAGACCCACTACTGATCCTTATAAACTGTAGAGAGTAGACCCACTACTGATCCTTATAAACTGTAGAGAGTAGACCCACTACTGATCCTTATAAACTGTAGAGAGTAGACCCACTACTGATCATTATAAACTGTCCAGAGTAGACCCACTACTGATCCTTATAAACTGTCCAGAGTAGACCCACTACTGATCCTTATAAACTGTAGAGAGTAGACCCACTACTGATCCTTATAAACTGTGGAGAGTAGACCCACTACTGATCCTTATAAACTGTCCAGAGTAGACCCACTACTGATCCTCATCAACTGTCCAGAGTAGACCCACTACTGATCCTTATAGACTGTAGAGAGTAGACCCACTACTGATCCTTATAAACTGTCCAGAGTAGACCCACTACTGATCCTTATAAACTGTCCAGAGTAGACCCACTACTGATCCTCATCAACTGTCCAGAGTAGACCCACTACTGATCCTTATAGACTGTAGAGAGTAGACCCACTACTGGTCCTTATTAACTGTCCAGAGTAGACCCACTACTGATCCTTATCAACTGTAGAGAGTAGACCCACTACTGATCCTTATCAACTGTGGAGAGTAGACCCACTACTGGTCCTTATTAACTGTCCAGAGTATACCCACTACTGATCCTTATAGACTGTAGAGAGTAGACCCACTACTGATACTTATAAACTGTAGAGAGTAGACCCACTACTGATCCTTATAGACTGTAGAGAGTAGACCCACTACTGATCCTTATAAACTGTAGAGAGTAGACCCACTACTGATCCTTATAGACTGTAGAGAGTAGACCCACTACTGATCCTTATAGACTGTAGAGAGTAGACCCACTACTGATCCTTATAAACTGTAGAGAGTAGACCCACTACTGATCCTTATAAACTGTGGAGAGTAGACCCACTACTGGTCCTTATTAACTGTCCAGAGTAGACCCACTACTGATCCTTATAAACTGTCCAGAGTAGACCCACTACTGATCCTTATCAACTGTCCAGAGTAGACCCACTACTGATCCTTATAAACTGTAGAGAGTAGACCCACTACTGATCCTTATAAACTGTAGAGAGTAGACCCACTACTGATCCTTATAAACTGTCCAGAGTAGATCCACTACTGATCCTTATAAACTGTCCAGAGTAGACCCACTACTGGTCCTTATTAACTGTAGAGAGTAGACCCACTACTGATCCTTATAAACTGTCCAGAGTAGACCCACTACTGGTCCTTATTAACTGTAGAGAGTAGACCCACTACTGATCCTTATAAACTGTAGAGAGTAGACCCACTACTGATCCTTATAAACTGTAGAGTAGACCCACTACTGATCCTTATTAACTGTAGAGAGTAGACCCACTACTGATCCTTATAGACTGTATAGACCCACTACTGATCCTTATAAACTGTAGAGAGTAGACCCACTACTGATCCTTATAAACTGTAGAGAGTAGACCCACTACTGATCCTTATAAACTGTAGAGAGTAGACCCACTACTGATCCTTATAAACTGTAGAGAGTAGACCCACTACTGATCCTTATCAACTGTGGAGAGTAGACCCACTACTGATCCGTATCAACTGTAGTAGACCCACTAATCCTTATCAACTGTAGAGAGTAGACCCACTACTGATCCTTATCAACTGTCCAGAGTAGACCCACTACTGATCCTTATCAACTGTAGAGAGTAGACCCACTACTGATCCTTATAAACTGTCCAGAGTAGACCCACTACTGATCCTTATCAACTGTCCAGAGTAGACCCACTACTGATCTTATAGACTGTAGTAGACCCACTACTTATCCTTATAAACTGTCCAGAGTAGACCCACTACTGATCCTTATAAACTGTCCAGAGTAGACCCACTACTGATCCTTATAAACTGTCCAGAGTAGACCCACTACTGATCCTTATCAACTGTAGAGAGTAGACCCACTACTGATCCTTATCAACTGTGGAGAGTAGACCCAATACTGGTCCTTATTAACTGTCCAGCGTATACCCACTACTGATCCTTATAGACTGTAGAGAGTAGACCCACTACTGATACTTATAAACTGTCCAGAGTAGACCCACTACTGATCCTTATTAACTGTAGAGAGTAGACCCACTACTGATCCTTATAAACTGTCCAGAGTAGACCCACTACTGATCCTTATAAACTGTGGAGAGTAGACCCACTACTGATCCTTATAAACTGTGGAGAGTAGACCCACTACTGATCCTTATAAACTGTAGAGAGTAGACCCACTACTGATCCTTATAAACTGTCCAGAGGAGACCCACTACTGGTCCTTATTAACTGTAGAGAGTAGACCCACTACTGATCCTTATAAACTGTGGAGAGTAGACCCACTACTGGTCCTTATTAACTGTCCAGAGTAGACCCACTACTGACCCTTATAAACTGTCCAGAGTAGACCCACTACTGATCCTTATCAACTGTGGAGAGTAGACCCACTACTGGTCCTTATTAACTGTCCAGAGTAGACCCACTACTGATCCTTATAAACTGTCCAGAGTAGACCCACTACTGATCCTTATCAACTGTCCAGAGTAGACCCACTACTGATCCTTATAAACTGTAGAGAGTAGACCCACTACTGATCCTTATAAACTGTAGAGAGTAGACCCACTACTGATCCTTATAAACTGTCCAGAGTAGACCCACTACTGGTCCTTATTAACTGTAGAGAGTAGACCCACTACTGATCCTTATAAACTGTCCAGAGTAGACCCACTACTGGTCCTTATAAACTGTAGAGAGTAGACCCACTACTGATCCTTATAAACTGTAGAGAGTAGACCCACTACTGATCCTTATAAACTGTAGAGAGTAGACCCACTACTGATCCTTATTAACTGTAGAGAGTAGACCCACTACTGATCCTTATAAACTGTAGAGAGTAGACCCACTACTGATCCTTATAAACTGTAGAGAGTAGACCCACTACTGATCCTTACAAACTGTAGAGAGTAGACCCACTACTGATCCTTATCAACTGTAGAGAGTAGACCCACTACTGATCCATATAAACTGTAGAGAGTAGACCCACTACTGATCCTTATAAACTGTAGAGAGTAGACCCACTACTGATCCTTATCAACTGTAGAGAGTAGACCCACTACTGATCCTTATAAACTGTCCAGAGTAGACCCACTACTGATCCTTATCAACTGTCCAGAGTAGACCCACTACTGATCCTTATCAACTGTCCAGAGTAGACCCACTACTGATCCTTATAGACTGTAGAGAGTAGACCCACTACTTATCCTTATTAACTGTCCAGAGTAGACCCACTACTGATCCTTATAAACTGTAGAGAGTAGACCCACTACTGATCCTTATAAACTGTCCAGAGTAGACCCACTACTGGTCCTTATTAACTGTCCAGAGTATACCCACTACTGATCCTTATAGACTGTAGAGAGTAGACCCACTACTGATCCTTATAAACTGTAGAGAGTAGACCCACTACTGATCCTTATAACTGTAGAGAGTAGACCCACTACTGATCCTTATAAACTGTAGAGAGTAGACCCACTACTGATCCTTATAAACTGTAGAGAGTAGACCCACTACTGATCCTTATAAACTGTAGAGAGTAGACCCACTACTGATCCTTATTAACTGTCCAGAGTAGACCCACTACTGATCAGACCAGAGTAGACCCACTACTGATCCTTATAAACTGTAGAGAGTAGACCCACTACTGATCCTTATAAACTGTCCAGAGTAGACCCACTACTGATCCTTTATAAAGAGTAGACCCACTACTGATCCTTATTAACTGTCCAGAGTAGACCCACTACTGATCCTTATAAACTGTAGAGAGTAGACCCACTACTGATCCTTATAAACTGTAGAGAGTAGACCCACTACTGATCCTTATAAACTGTGGAGAGTAGACCCACTACTGATCCTTATTAACTGTCCAGAGTAGACCCACTACTGATCCTTATAAACTGTAGAGAGTAGACCCACTACTGATCCTTATAAACTGTAGAGAGTAGACCCACTACTGATCCTTATAGACTGTAGAGAGTAGACCCACTACTGATCCTTATAAACTGTAGAGAGTAGACCCACTACTGATCATTATAAACTGTCCAGAGTAGACCCACTACTGATCCTTATAAACTGTCCAGAGTAGACCCACTACTGATCCTTATAAACTGTCCAGAGTAGACCCACTACTGATCCTTATTAACTGTGGAGAGTAGACCCACTACTGATCCTTATAAACTGTCCAGAGTAGACCCACTACTGATCCTTATAAACTGTCCAGAGTAGACCCACTACTGATCCTTATAAACTGTAGAGAGTAGACCCACTACTGATCCTTATAAACTGTCCAGAGTAGACCCACTACTGATCATTATACTGTCCAGAGTAGACCCACTACTGATCCTTATTAACTGTGGAGAGTAGACCCACTACTGATCATTATACTGTCCAGAGTAAACCCACTACTGATCCTTATTAACTGTCCAGAGTAGACCCACTACTGATCCTTATAAACTGTCCAGAGTAGACCCACTACTGATCCTTATAAACTGTGGAGAGTAGACCCACTACTGATCCTTATTAACTGTCCAGAGTAGACCCACTACTGATCCTTATAAACTGTAGAGAGTAGAACTTATAAACTGTAGAGAGTAGACCCACTACTGATCCTTATAGACTGTAGAGAGTAGACCCACTACTGATCCTTATAAACTGTAGAGAGTAGACCCACTACTGATCCTTATAGACTGTAGAGAGTAGACCCACTACTGATCCTTATAAACTGTAGAGAGTAGACCCACTACTGATCATTATAAACTGTCCAGAGTAGACCCACTACTGATCCTTATAAACTGTGGAGAGTAGACCCACTACTGATCCTTATAAACTGTGGAGAGTAGACCCACTACTGATCCTTATAAACTGTGGAGAGTAGACCCACTACTGATCCTTATAAACTGTCCAGAGTAGACCCACTACTGATCCTCATCAACTGTCCAGAGTAGACCCACTACTGATCCTTATAAACTGTAGAGAGTAGACCCACTACTGATCCTTATAAACTGTCCAGAGTAGACCCACTACTGATCCTTATAAACTGTCCAGAGTAGACCCACTACTGATCCTTATCAACTGTCCAGAGTAGACCCACTACTGATCCTTATAAACTGTAGAGAGTAGACCCACTACTGGTCCTTATTAACTGTCCAGAGTAGACCCACTACTGATCCTTATCAACTGTAGAGAGTAGACCCACTACTGATCCTTATCAACTGTGGAGAGTAGACCCACTACTGGTCCTTATTAACTGTCCAGAGTATACCCACTACTGATCCTTATAGACTGTAGAGAGTAGACCCACTACTGATACTTATAAACTGTAGAGAGTAGACCCACTACTGATCCTTATAGACTGTAGAGAGTAGACCCACTACTGATCCTTATAAACTGTAGAGAGTAGACCCACTACTGATCCTTATAGACTGTAGAGAGTAGACCCACTACTGATCCTTATAAACTGTAGAGAGTAGACCCACTACTGATCCTTATAAACTGTAGAGAGTAGACCCACTACTGATCCTTATAAACTGTGGAGAGTAGACCCACTACTGGTCCTTATTAACTGTCCAGAGTAGACCCACTACTGACCCTAATAAACTGTCCAGAGTAGACCCACTACTGATCCTTATCAACTGTCCAGAGTAGACCCACTACTGATCCTTATAAACTGTAGAGAGTAGACCCACTACTGATCCTTATAAACTGTAGAGAGTAGACCCACTACTGATCCTTATAAACTGTCCAGAGTAGATCCACTACTGATCCTTATAAACTGTCCAGAGTAGACCCACTACTGGTCCTTATTAACTGTAGAGAGTAGACCCACTACTGATCCTTATAAACTGTCCAGAGTAGACCCACTACTGGTCCTTATTAACTGTAGAGAGTAGACCCACTACTGATCCTTATAAACTGTAGAGAGTAGACCCACTACTGATCCTTATAAACTGTAGAGAGTAGACCCACTACTGATCCTTATTAACTGTAGAGAGTAGACCCACTACTGATCCTTATAAACTGTAGAGAGTAGACCCACTACTGATCCTTATAAACTGTAGAGAGTAGACCCACTACTGATCCTTATAAACTGTAGAGAGTAGACCCACTACTGACCCTTATAAACTGTAGAGAGTAGACCCACTACTGACCCTTACAAACTGTAGAGAGTAGACCCACTACTGATCCTTATCAACTGTGGAGAGTAGACCCACTACTGATCCGTATCAACTGTGGAGAGTAGACCCACTACTGATCCTTATCAACTGTCCAGAGAGTAGACCCACTACTGATCCTTATCAACTGTCCAGAGTAGACCCACTACTGATCCTTATCAACTGTCCAGAGTAGACCCACTACTGATCCTTATAAACTGTCCAGAGTAGACCCACTACTGATCCTTATCAACTGTCCAGAGTAGACCCACTACTGATCCTTATAGACTGTAGAGAGTAGACCCACTACTTATCCTTATAAACTGTCCAGAGTAGACCCACTACTGATCCTTATAAACTGTCCAGAGTAGACCCACTACTGATCCTTATAAACTGTCCAGAGTAGACCCACTACTGATCCTTATCAACTGTAGTAGACCCACTACTGATCCTTATAGAGAGTAGACCCAATACTGGTCCTTATTAACCAGCGTATACCCACTACTGATCCTTATAGACTGTAGAGAGTAGACCCACTACTGATACTTATAAACTGTCCAGAGTAGACCCACTACTGATCCTTATTAACTGTAGAGAGTAGACCCACTACTGATCCTTATAAACTGTCCAGAGTAGACACACTACTGATCCTTATAAACTGTGGAGAGTAGACCCACTACTGATCCTTATAAACTGTGGAGAGTAGACCCACTACTGATCCTTATAAACTGTAGAGAGTAGACCCACTACTGATCCTTATAAACTGTCCAGAGGAGACCCACTACTGGTCCTTATTAACTGTAGAGAGTAGACCCACTACTGATCCTTATAAACTGTGGAGAGTAGACCCACTACTGGTCCTTATTAACTGTCCAGAGTAGACCCACTACTGATCCTTATCAACTGTCCAGAGTAGACCCACTACTGATCCTTATAAACTGTGGAGAGTAGACCCACTACTGGTCCTTATTAACTGTCCAGAGTAGACCCACTACTGATCCTTATAAACTGTCCAGAGTAGACCCACTACTGATCCTTATCAACTGTCCAGAGTAGACCCACTACTGATCCTTATAAACTGTAGAGAGTAGACCCACTACTGATCCTTATAAACTGTAGAGAGTAGACCCACTACTGATCCTTATAAACTGTCCAGAGTAGACCCACTACTGGTCCTTATTAACTGTAGAGAGTAGACCCACTACTGATCCTTATAAACTGTCCAGAGTAGACCCACTACTGGTCCTTATTAACTGTAGAGAGTAGACCCACTACTGATCCTTATAAACTGTAGAGAGTAGACCCACTACTGATCCTTATAAACTGTAGAGAGTAGACCCACTACTGATCCTTATTAACTGTAGAGAGTAGACCCACTACTGATCCTTATAAACTGTAGAGAGTAGACCCACTACTGATCCTTATAAACTGTAGAGAGTAGACCCACTACTGACCCTTACAAACTGTAGAGAGTAGACCCACTACTGATCCTTATCAACTGTAGAGAGTAGACCCACTACTGATCCATATCAACTGTAGAGAGTAGACCCACTACTGATCCTTATAAACTGTAGAGAGTAGACCCACTACTGATCCTTATCAACTGTAGAGAGTAGACCCACTACTGATCCTTATAAACTGTCCAGAGTAGACCCACTACTGATCCTTATCAACTGTCCAGAGTAGACCCACTACTGATCCTTATCAACTGTCCAGAGTAGACCCACTACTGATCCTTATAAACTGTAGAGAGTAGACCCACTACTGATCCTTATTAACTGTCCAGAGTAGACCCACTACTGATCCTTATCAACTGTAGAGAGTAGACCCACTACTGATCCTTATCAACTGTGGAGAGTAGACCCACTACTGATCCTTATTAACTGTCCAGAGTAGACCCACTACTGATCCTTATAACTGTAGAGAGTAGACCCACTACTGATCCTTATAAACTGTAGAGAGTAGACCCACTACTGATCCTTATAAACTGTAGAGAGTAGACCCACTACTGATCCTTATAAACTGTAGAGAGTAGACCCACTACTGATCCTTATAGACTGTAGAGAGTAGACCCACTACTGATCCTTATAGACTGTAGAGAGTAGACCCACTACTGATCCTTATAAATAAACTGATCCTTATAAACTGTGGAGAGTAGACCCACTACTGGTCCTTATTAACTGTCCAGAGTAGACCCACTACTGATCCTTATCAACTGTCCAGAGTAGACCCACTACTGATCCTTATAAACTGTAGAGAGTAGACCCACTACTGATCCTTATAAACTGTAGAGAGTAGACCCACTACTGATCCTTATAAACTGTCCAGAGTAGACCCACTACTGATCCTTATAAACTGTCCAGAGTAGACCCACTATCCTTATTAACTGTAGAGAGTAGACCCACTACTGATCCTTATAAACTGTCCAGAGTAGACCCACTACTGGTCCTTATTAACTGTAGAGAGTAGACCCACTACTGATCCTTATAAACTGTAGAGAGTAGACCCACTACTGATCCTTATAAACTGTAGAGAGTAGACCCACTACTGATCCTTATAAACTGTAGAGAGTAGACCCACTACTGATCCTTATTAACTGTAGAGAGTAGACCCACTACTGATCCTTATAAACTGTAGAGAGTAGACCCACTACTGATCCTTATAAACTGTATAGAAACTGTACAAACTGTAGAGAGTAGACCCACTACTGATCCTTATCAACTGTAGAGAGTAGACCCACTACTGATCCATATCAACTGTAGAGAGTAGACCCACTACTGATCCTTATAAACTGTGGAGAGTAGACCCACTACTGATCCGTATCAACTGTGGAGAGTAGACCCACTACTGATCCTTATAAACTGTCCAGAGTAGACCCACTACTGATCCTTATCAACTGTAGAGTAGACCCACTACTGATCCTTATAAACTGTCCAGAGTAGACCCACTACTGATCCTTATAAACTGTCCAGAGTAGACCCACTACTGATCCTTATAAACTGTATAGACCCAACTGTCCAGAGTAGACCCACTGACTACTGATCCTTATCTTATTAACTGTCCAGAGTAGACCCACTACTGATCCTTATCAACTGTAGAGAGTAGACCCACTACTGATCCTTATCAACTGTGGAGAGTAGACCCACTACTGGTCCTTATTAACTGTCCAGAGTATACCCACTACTGATCCTTATAGACTGTAGAGAGTAGACCCACTACTGATACTTATAAACTGTCCAGAGTAGACCCACTACTGATCCTTATAGACTGTAGAGAGTAGACCCACTACTGATCCTTATAAACTGTAGAGAGTAGACCCACTACTGATCCTTATAGACTGTAGAGAGTAGACCCACTACTGATCCTTATAGACTGTAGAGAGTAGACCCACTACTGATCCTTATAAACTGTAGAGAGTAGACCCACTACTGATCCTTATGAACTGTGGAGAGTAGACCCACTACTGGTCCTTATTAACTGTCCAGAGTAGACCCACTACTGATCCTTATCAACTGTCCAGAGTAGACCCACTACTGATCCTTATAAACTGTAGAGAGTAGACCCACTACTGATCCTTATAAACTGTAGAGAGTAGACCCACTACTGATCCTTATAAACTGTCCAGAGTAGATCCACTACTGATCCTTATAAACTGTCCAGAGTAGACCCACTACTGGTCCTTATTAACTGTAGAGAGTAGACCCACTACTGATCCTTATAAACTGTCCAGAGTAGACCCACTACTGGTCCTTATTAACTGTAGAGAGTAGACCCACTACTGATCCTTATAAACTGTAGAGAGTAGACCCACTACTGATCCTTATAAACTGTAGAGAGTAGACCCACTACTGATCCTTATTAACTGTAGAGAGTAGACCCACTACTGATCCTTATAAACTGTAGAGAGTAGACCCACTACTGATCCTTATAGACTGTAGAGAGTAGACCCACTACTGATCCTTATAAACTGTAGAGAGTAGACCCACTACTGATCCTTATAAACTGTAGAGAGTAGACCCACTACTGACCCTTACAAACTGTAGAGAGTAGACCCACTACTGATCCTTATCAACTGTAGAGAGTAGACCCACTACTGATCCTTATCAACTGTGGAGAGTAGACCCACTACTGATCCGTATCAACTGTGGAGAGTAGACCCACTACTGATCCTTATCAACTGTCCAGAGTAGACCCACTACTGATCCTTATCAACTGTAGAGAGTAGACCCACTACTGATCCTTATAAACTGTCCAGAGTAGACCCACTACTGATCCTTATCAACTGTCCAGAGTAGACCCACTACTGATCCTTATAGACTGTAGAGAGTAGACCCACTACTTATCCTTATAAACTGTCCAGAGTAGACCCACTACTGATCCTTATAAACTGTCCAGAGTAGACCCACTACTGATCCTTATAAACTGTCCAGAGTAGACCCACTACTGATCCTTATCAACTGTAGAGAGTAGACCCACTACTGATCCTTATCAACTGTGGAGAGTAGACCCAATACTGGTCCTTATTAACTGTCCAGCGTATACCCACTACTGATCCTTATAGACTGTAGAGAGTAGACCCACTACTGATACTTATAAACTGTCCAGAGTAGACCCACTACTGATCCTTATTAACTGTAGAGAGTAGACCCACTACTGATCCTTATAAACTGTCCAGAGTAGACCCACTACTGATCCTTATAAACTGTGGAGAGTAGACCCACTACTGATCCTTATAAACTGTGGAGAGTAGACCCACTACTGATCCTTATTAACTGTAGAGAGTAGACCCACTACTGATCCTTATAAACTGTAGAGAGTAGACCCACTACTGATCCTTAGAGACTGTAGAGAGTAGACCCACTACTGATCCTTATAGACTGTAGAGAGTAGACCCACTACTGATCCTTATATACTGTAGAGAGTAGACCCACTACTGATCCTTATAAACTGTGGAGAGTAGACCCACTACTGGTCCTTATTAACTGTCCAGAGTAGACCCACTACTGATCCTTATAAACTGTCCAGAGTAGACCCACTACTGATCCTTATCAACTGTCCAGAGTAGACCCACTACTGATCCTTATAAACTGTAGAGAGTAGACCCACTACTGATCCTTATAAACTGTAGAGAGTAGACCCACTACTGATCCTTATAAACTGTCCAGAGTAGACCCACTACTGGTCCTTATTAACTGTAGAGAGTAGACCCACTACTGATCCTTATAAACTGTCCAGAGTAGACCCACTACTGGTCCTTATTAACTGTAGAGAGTAGACCCACTACTGATCCTTATAAACTGTAGAGAGTAGACCCACTACTGATCCTTATAAACTGTAGAGAGTAGACCCACTACTGATCCTTATTAACTGTAGAGAGTAGACCCACTACTGATCCTTATAAACTGTAGAGAGTAGACCCACTACTGATCCTTATAAACTGTAGAGAGTAGACCCACTACTGACCCTTACAAACTGTAGAGAGTAGACCCACTACTGATCCTTATCAACTGTAGAGAGTAGACCCACTACTGATCCGTATCAACTGTAGAGAGTAGACCCACTACTGATCCTTATAAACTGTGGAGAGTAGACCCACTACTGATCCGTATCAACTGTGGAGAGTAGACCCACTACTGATCCTTATCAACTGTCCAGAGTAGACCCACTACTGATCCTTATCAACTGTAGAGAGTAGACCCACTACTGATCCTTATAAACTGTCCAGAGTAGACCCACTACTGATCCTTATAAACTGTCCAGAGTAGATCCACTACTGATCCTTATAAACTGTCCAGAGTAGACCCACTACTGGTCCTTATTAACTGTAGAGAGTAGACCCACTACTGATCCTTATAAACTGTCCAGAGTAGACCCACTACTGGTCCTTATTAACTGTAGAGAGTAGACCCACTACTGATCTTTATAAACTGTAGAGAGTAGACCCACTACTGATCCTTATAAACTGTAGAGAGTAGACCCACTACTGATCCTTATTAACTGTAGAGAGTAGACCCACTACTGATCCTTATAAACTGTAGAGAGTAGACCCACTACTGATCCTTATAAACTGTAGAGAGTAGACCCACTACTGATCCTTATAAACTGTAGAGAGTAGACCCACTACTGATCCTTATAAACTGTAGAGAGTAGACCCACTACTGACCCTTACAAACTGTAGAGAGTAGACCCACTACTGATCCTTATCAACTGTAGAGAGTAGACCCACTACTGATCCTTATCAACTGTGGAGAGTAGACCCACTACTGATCCGTATCAACTGTGGAGAGTAGACCCACTACTGATCCTTATCAACTGTAGAGAGTAGACCCACTACTGATCCTTATCAACTGTCCAGAGTAGACCCACTACTGATCCTTATCAACTGTAGAGAGTAGACCCACTACTGATCCTTATAAACTGTCCAGAGTAGACCCACTACTGATCCTTATCAACTGTCCAGAGTAGACCCACTACTGATCCTTATAGACTGTAGAGAGTAGACCCACTACTTATCCTTATAAACTGTCCAGAGTAGACCCACTACTGATCCTTATAAACTGTCCAGAGTAGACCCACTACTGATCCTTATAAACTGTCCAGAGTAGACCCACTACTGATCCTTATCAACTGTAGAGAGTAGACCCACTACTGATCCTTATCAACAGTGGAGATAGACCCAATACTGGTCCTTATTAACTGAGTAGACCCACTACTGATCCTTATAAACTGTAGAGAGTAGACCCACTACTGATCCTTATAAACTGTCCAGAGTAGACCCACTACTGATCCTTATTAACTGTAGAGAGTAGACCCACTACTGATCCTTACAAACTGTCCAGAGTAGACCCACTACTGATCCTTATAAACTGTAGAGAGTAGACCCACTACTGATCCTTATAAACTGTAGAGAGTAGACCCACTACTGATCCTTATAACTGTAGAGAGTAGACCCACTACTGATCCTTATAAACTGTAGAGAGTAGACCCACTACTGATCCTTAGAACTGTAGAGAGTAGACCCACTACTGATCCTTATAAACTGTAGAGAGTAGACCCACTACTGATCCTTATATACTGTAGAGAGTAGACCCACTACTGATCCTTATAAACTGTGGAGAGTAGACCCACTACTGGTCCTTATTAACTGTCCAGAGTAGACCCACTACTGATCCTTATAAACTGTCCAGAGTAGACCCACTACTGATCCTTATCAACTGTCCAGAGTAGACCCACTACTGATCCTTATAAACTGTAGAGAGTAGACCCACTACTGATCCTTATAAACTGTAGAGAGTAGACCCACTACTGATCCTTATAAACTGTCCAGAGTAGACCCACTACTGGTCCTTATTAACTGTAGAGAGTAGACCCACTACTGATCCTTATAAACTGTAGAGAGTAGACCCACTACTGATCCTTATAAACTGTAGAGAGTAGACCCACTACTGATCCTTAATAACTGTAGAGAGTAGACCCACTACTGATCCTTATAAACTGTAGAGAGTAGACCCACTACTGATCCTTATAAACTGTAGAGAGTAGACCCACTACTGACCCTTACAAACTGTAGAGAGTAGACCCACTACTGATCCTTATAAACTGTGGAGAGTAGACCCACTACTGATCCGTATCAACTGTGGAGAGTAGACCCACTACTGATCCTTATCAACTGTCCAGAGTAGACCCACTACTGATCCTTATCAACTGTAGAGAGTAGACCCACTACTGATCCTTATAAACTGTCCAGAGTAGACCCACTACTGATCCTTATCAACTGTCCAGAGTAGACCCACTACTGATCCTTATAGACTGTAGAGAGTAGACCCACTACTTATCCTTATAAACTGTCCAGAGTAGACCCACTACTGATTCTTATAAACTGTGGAGAGTAGACCCACTACTGATCCTTATAAACTGTCCAGAGTAGACCCACTACTGATCCTTATAAACTGTAGAGAGTAGACCCACTACTGGTCCTTATTAACTGTCCAGAGTAGACCCACTACTGATCCTTATCAACTGTAGAGAGTAGACCCACTACTGATCCTTATAACTGTGGAGAGTAGACCCACTACTGATCCTTATCAACTGTGGAGAGTAGACCCACTACTGATCCTTATCAACTGTAGAGAGTAGACCCACTACTGATCCTTATAAACTGTGGAGAGTAGACCCACTACTGATCCTTATAAACTGTAGAGAGTAGACCCACTACTGGTCCTTATAAACTGTCCAGAGTAGACCCACTACTGATCCTTATAAACTGTAGAGAGTAGACCCACTACTGATCCTTATTAACTGTCCAGAGTAGACCCACTACTGATCCTTATCAACTGTGGAGAGTAGACCCACTACTGATCCTTATAAACTGTAGAGAGTAGACCCACTACTGATCCTTATAAACTGTAGAGAGTAGACCCACTACTGATCCTTATTAACTGTCCAGAGTAGACCCACTACTGATCCTTATCAACTGTGGAGATTAGACCCACTACTGATCCTTATCAACTGTAGAGAGTAGACCCACTACTGATCCTTATCAACTGTAGAGAGTAGACCCACTACTGATCCTTATAAACTGTAGAGAGTAGACCCACTACTGATCCTTATAAACTGTCCAGAGTAGACCCACTACTGATCCTTATCAACTGTAGAGAGTAGACCCACTACTGATCTTTATAAACTGTCCAGAGTAGACCCACTACTGATCCTTATAAACTGTCCAGAGTAGACCCACAACTGATCCTTATTAACTGTCCAGAGTAGACCCACTACTGATCCTTATCAACTGTAGAGAGTAGACCCACTACTGATCCTTATAAACTGTCCAGAGTAGACCCACTACTGATCCTTATAGACTGTCCAGAGTAGACCCACTACTGATCCTTATAAACTGTCCAGAGTAGACCCACTACTGATCCTTATCAACTGTCCAGAGTAGACCCACTACTAATCCTTATAAACTGTCCAGAGTAGACCCACTACTGATCCTTATTAACTGTAGAGAGTAGACCCACTACTGATCCTTATAAACTGTAGAGACTAGACCCACTACTGATCCTTATAAACTGTAGAGAGTTGACCCACTACTGATCCTTATCAACTGTGGAGAGTTGACCCACTACTGATCCTTATCAACTGTGGAGAGTAGACCCACTACTGATCCTTATCAACTGTGGAGAGTAGACCCACTACTGATCCTTATCAACTGTAGAGAGTAGACCCACTACTGATCCTTATTAACTGTCCAGAGTAGACCCACTACTGATCCTTATCAACTGTGGAGATTAGACCCACTACTGATCCTTATCAACTGTAGAGAGTAGACCCACTACTGATCCTTATCAACTGTAGAGAGTCGACCCACTACTGATCCTTATAAACTGTCCAGAGTAGACCCACTACTGATCCTTATAAACTGTCCAGAGTAGACCCACTACTGATCCTTATCAACTGTAGAGAGTAGACCCACTACTGATCCTTATAAACTGTAGAGAGTAGACCCACTACTGATCCTTATAAACTGTCCAGAGTAGACCCACTACTGATCCTTATAAACTGTCCAGAGTAGACCCACTACTGATCCTTATCAACTGTAGAGAGTAGACCCACTACTGATCCTTATAAACTGTCCAGAGTAGACCCACTACTGATCCTTATAAACTGTCCATAAAGTCCAGAGACCCACTACTGATCCTTATAACTGTCCAGAGTAGACCCACTACTGATCCTTATAAACTGTGGAGAGTAGACCCACTACTGATCCTTATCAACTGTCCAGACTAGACCCACTACTGATCCTTATCAACTGTCCAGAGTAGACCCACTACTGATCCTTATTAACTGTAGAGAGTAGACCCACTACTGATCCTTATAAACTGTAGAGACTAGACCCACTACTGATCCTTATCAACTGTGGAGAGTAGACCCACTACTGATCCTTATCAACTGTAGAGAGTAGACCCACTACTGATCCTTATCAACTGTAGAGAGTAGACCCACTACTGATCCTTATCAACTGTAGAGAGTAGACCCACTACTGATCCGTATCAACTGTAGAGAGTAGACCCACTACTGATCCTGATTAACTGTGGAGAGTAGACCCACTACTGATCCTTATCAACTGTGGAGAGTAGACCCACTACTGATCCTTATCAACTGTAGAGAGTAGACCCACTACTGATCCGTATCAACTGTATAGAGTAGACCCACTACTGATCCTGATAAACTGTGGAGAGTAGACCCACTACTGATCCTTATTAACTGTCCAGAGTAGATCCACTACTGATCCTTATAAACTGTAGAGAGTAGACCCACTACTGATCCTTATCAACTGTCCAGAGTAGACCCACTACTGATCCTTATAAACTGTAGAGAGTAGCCCCACTACTGATCCTTATAAACTGTAGAGAGTAGACCCACTACTGATACTTATAAACTGTCCAGAGTAGACCCACTACTGATCCTATTAATCAACTGAGAGTAGACCCACTACTGATCCTTATAAACTGTCCAGAGTAGACCCACTACTGATCCTTATAAACTGTGGAGAGTAGACCCACTACTGATCCTTATAAACTGTGGAGAGTAGACCCACTACTGATCCTTATTAACTGTAGAGAGTAGACCCCTACTGATCCTTATAAACTGTAGAGAGTAGACCCACTACTGATCCTTAGAGACTGTAGAGAGTAGACCCACTACTGATCCTTATAACTGTAGAGAGTAGACCCACTACTGATCCTTATAACTGTAGAGAGTAGACCCACTACTGATCCTTATAAACTGTGGAGAGTAGACCCACTACTGATCCTTATAAACTGTCCAGAGTAGACCCACTACTGATCCTTATAAACTGTCCAGAGTAGACCCACTACTGATCCTTATACTGTCCAGAGTAGACCCACTACTGATCCTTATAAACTGTAGAGAGTAGACCCACTACTGATCCTTATAAACTGTAGAGAGTAGACCCACTACTGATCCTTATAAACTGTCCAGAGTAGACCCACTACTGGTCCTTATTAACTGTAGAGAGTAGACCCACTACTGATCCTTATAAACTGTCCAGAGTAGACCCACTACTGGTCCTTATTAACTGTAGAGAGTAGACCCACTACTGATCCTTATAAACTGTAGAGAGTAGACCCACTACTGATCCTTATAAACTGTAGAGAGTAGACCCACTACTGATCCTTATAAACTGTAGAGAGTAGACCCACTACTGATCCTTATAAACTGTAGAGAGTAGACCCACTACTGATCCTTATAAACTGTAGAGAGTAGACCCACTACTGACCCTTACAAACTGTAGAGAGTAGACCCACTACTGATCCTTATAAACTGTGGAGAGTAGACCCACTACTGATCCGTATCAACTGTGGAGAGTAGACCCACTACTGATCCTTATCAACTGTCCAGAGTAGACCCACTACTGATCCTTATCAACTGTAGAGAGTAGACCCACTACTGATCCTTATAAACTGTCCAGAGTAGACCCACTACTGATCCTTATCAACTGTCCAGAGTAGACCCACTACTGATCCTTATAAACTGTAGAGAGTAGACCCACTACTTATCCTTATAAACTGTCCAGAGTAGACCCACTACTGATCCTTATAAACTGTGGAGAGTAGACCCACTACTGATCCTTATAAACTGTCCAGAGTAGACCCACTACTGATCCTTATAAACTGTAGAGAGTAGACCCACTACTGGTCCTTATTAACTGTCCAGAGTAGACCCACTACTGATCCTTATCAACTGTGGAGAGTAGACCCACTACTGATCCTTATTAACTGTGGAGAGTAGACCCACTACTGATCCTTATCAACTGTAGAGAGTAGACCCACTACTGATCCTTATCAACTGTAAAGTAGACCCACTACTGATCCTTATTAGCTGTGGAGAGTAGACCCACTACTGATCCTTATCAACTGTGGAGAGTAGACCCACTACTGATCCTTATAAACTGTCCAGAGTAGACCCACTACTGATCCTTATAAACTGTGGAGAGTAGACCCACTACTGATCCTTATTAACTGTGGAGAGTAGACCCACTACTGATCCTTATCAACTGTGGAGAGTAGACCCACTACTGATCCTTATCAACTGTAGAGAGTAGACCCACTACTGATCCTTATTAACTGTAGAGAGTAGACCCACTACTGATCCTTATTAACTGTCCAGAGTAGACCCACTACTGATCCTTATCAACTGTGGAGAGTAGACCCACTACTGATCCTTATCAACTGTAGAGAGTAGACCCACTACTGATCCTTATCAACTGTAGAGAGTAGACCCACTACTGATCCTTATAAACTGTAGAGAGTAGACCCACTACTGATCCTTATAAACTGTCCAGAGTAGACCCACTACTGATCCTTATCAACTGTAGAGAGTAGACCCACTACTGATCTTTATAAACTGTAGAGAGTAGACCCACTACTGATCCTTATAAACTGTCCAGAGTAGACCCACAACTGATCCTTATTAACTGTCCAGAGTAGACCCACTACTGATCCTTATCAACTGTAGAGAGTAGACCCACTACTGATCCTTATAAACTGTCCAGAGTAGACCCACTACTGATCCTTATAGACTGTCCAGAGTAGACCCACTACTGATCCTTATAAACTGTGGAGAGTAGACCCACTACTGATCCTTATCAACTGTCCAGACTAGACCCACTACTAATCCTTAACAACTGTCCAGAGTAGACCCACTACTGATCCTTATTAACTGTAGAGAGTAGACCCACTACTGATCCTTATAAACTGTAGAGACTAGACCCACTACTGATCCTTATAAACTGTGGAGAGTAGACCCACTACTGATCCTTATTAACTGTGGAGAGTAGACCCACTACTGATCCTTATCAACTGTGGAGAGTAGACCCACTACTGATCCTTATCAACTGTAGAGAGTAGACCCACTACTGATCCTTATTAACTGTAGAGAGTAGACCCACTACTGATCCTTATTAACTGTCCAGAGTAGACCCACTACTGATCCTTATCAACTGTGGAGATTAGACCCACTACTGATCCTTATCAACTGTAGAGAGTAGACCCACTACTATATCAACTGTAGAGAGTAGACCCACTACTGATCCTTATAAACTGTAGAGAGTAGACCCACTACTGATCCTTATAAACTGTCCAGAGTAGACCCACTACTGATCCTTATCAACTGTAGAGTAGACCCACTACTGATCTTTATAAACTGTAGAGAGTAGACCCACTACTGATCCTTATAAACTGTCCAGAGTAGACCCACAACTGATCCTTATTAACTGTCCAGAGTAGACCCACTACTGATCCTTATCAACTGTAGAGAGTAGACCCACTACTGATCCTTATAAACTGTCCAGAGTAGACCCACTACTGATCCTTATAAACTGTCCAGAGTAGACCCACTACTGATCCTTATAAACTGTCCAGAGTAGACCCACTACTGATCCTTATAAACTGTGGAGAGTAGACCCACTACTGATCCTTATCAACTGTCCAGACTAGACCCACTACTAATCCTTAACAACTGTCCAGAGTAGACCCACTACTGATCCTTATTAACTGTAGAGAGTAGACCCACTACTGATCCTTATAAACTGTAGAGACTAGACCCACTACTGATCCTTATCAACTGTGGAGAGTAGACCCACTACTGATCCTTATAAACTGTCCAGAGTAGACCCACTACTGATCCTTACAAACTGTAGAGAGTAGACCCACTACTGATCCTTATAAACTGTGGAGAGTAGACCCACTACTGATCCTTATCAACTGTGGAGAGTAGACCCACTACTGATCCTTATCAACTGTCCAGAGTAGACCCACTACTGATCCTTATCAACTGTAGAGAGTAGACCCACTACTGATCCTTATAAACTGTCCAGAGTAGACCCACTACTGATCCTTATCAACTGTCCAGAGTAGACCCACTACTGATCCTTATAGACTGTAGAGAGTAGACCCACTACTTATCCTTATAAACTGTCCAGAGTAGACCCACTACTGATCCTTATAAACTGTGGAGAGTAGACCCACTACTGATCCTTATAAACTGTCCAGAGTAGACCCACTACTGATCCTTATAAACTGTAGAGAGTAGACCCACTACTGGTCCTTATTAACTGTCCAGAGTAGACCCACTACTGATCCTTATCAACTGTGGAGAGTAGACCCACTACTGATCCTTATAAACTGTCCAGAGTAGACCCACTACTGATCCTTATAAACTGTGGAGAGTAGACCCACTACTGATCCTTATCAACTGTAGAGAGTAGACCCACTACTGATCCTTATTAGCTGTGGAGAGTAGACCCACTACTGATCCTTATCAACTGTAGAGAGTAGACCCACTACTGGTCCTTATTAACTGTCCAGAGAGTAGACCCACTACTGATCCTTATAAACTGTGGAGAGTAGACCCACTACTGATCCTTATAAACTGTGGAGAGTAGACCCACTACTGATCCTTATCAACTGTGGAGAGTAGACCCACTACTGATCCTTATCAACTGTAGAGAGTAGACCCACTACTGATCCTTATAACTGTAGAGAGTAGACCCACTACTGATCCTTATTAACTGTCCAGATAGACACACTACTGATCCTTATCAAGAGTAGACCCACTACTGATCCTTATCAACTGTAGAGAGTAGACTACTGATCCTTATCAACTGAGTAGACCCACTACTGATCCTTATAAACTGTCCTTATAAACAGAGAGTAGACCCACTACTGATCCTTATAAACTGTCCAGAGTAGACCCACTACTGATCCTTATCAACTGTGGAGAGAGTAGACCCACTACTGATCTTTATAAACTGTAGAGAGTAGACCCACTACTGATCCTTATAAACTGTCCAGAGTAGACCCACTACTGATCCTTATAAACTGTCCAGAGTAGACCCACTACTGATCCTTATCAACTGTAGAGAGTAGACCCACTACTGATCCTTATAAACTGTCCAGAGTAGACCCACTACTATATAACTGTCCAGAGTAGACCCACTACTGATCCTTATAAACTGTGGAGAGTAGACCCACTACTGATCCTTATAAACTGTCCAGAGTAGACCCACTACTAATCCTTATAAACTGTCCAGAGTAGACCCACTACTGATCCTTATTAACTGTAGAGAGTAGACCCACTACTGATCCTTATAAACTGTAGAGACTAGACTGTAGAGAGTAGACCCACTACTGATCCTTATAAACTGTGGAGAGTAGACCCACTACTGATCCTTATTAACTGTAGAGAGTAGACCCACTACTGATCCTTATCAACTGTGGAGAGTAGACCCACTACTGATCCTTATCAACTGTAGAGAGTAGACCCACTACTGATCCTTATTAACTGTAGAGAGTAGACCCACTACTGATCCTTATTAACTGTCCAGAGTAGACCCACTACTGATCCTTATCAACTGTCCAGAGATTAGACCCACTACTGATCCTTATCAACTGTAGAGAGTAGACCCACTACTGATCCTTATCAACTGTAGAGAGTAGACCCAACTGATCCTTATAAACTGTAGAGAGTAGACCCACTACTGATCCTTATAAACTGTCCAGAGTAGACCCACTACTGATCCTTATCAACTGTAGAGAGTAGACCCACTACTGATCTTTATAAACTAGAGAGTAGACCCACTACTGATCCTTATAAACTGTCCAGAGTAGACCCACTACTGATCCTATTAACTGTCCAGAGTAGACCCACTACTGATCCTTATCAACTGTAGAGAGTAGACCCACTACTGATCCTTATAAACTGTCCAGAGTAGACCCACTACTGATCCTTTATAAACTGTAGAGAGTAGACCCACTACTGATCCTTATAAACTGTAGAGAGTAGACCCACTACTGATCCTTATAAACTGTGGAGAGAGTAGACCCACTACTGATCCTTATCAACTGTCCAGAGTAGACCCACTACTAATCCTTAACAACTGTCCAGAGTAGACCCACTACTGATCCTTATAAACTGTAGAGAGTAGACCCACTACTGATCCTTATAAACTGTAGAGACTAGACCCACTACTGATCCTTATAAACTGTAGAGAGTAGACCCACTACTGATCCTTATCAACTGTAGAGAGTAGACCCACTACTGATCCTTATAAACTGTAGAGAGTAGACCCACTACTGATCCTTATCAACTGTAGAGAGTAGACCCACTACTGATCAACTTATAAACTGTAAGAGAGTAGACCCACTACTGATCCTTATCAACTGTGGAGAGTAGACCCACTACTGATCCTTATCAACTGTCCATATAGAGTAGACCCACTACTGATCCTGATAAACTGTGGAGAGTAGACCCACTACTGATCCTTATTAACTGTCCAGAGTAGACCCACTACTGATCCTTATAAACTGTAGAGAGTAGACCCACTACTGATCCTTATCAACTGTCCAGAGTAGACCCACTACTGATCCTTATAAACTGTAGAGAGTAGACCCACTACTGATCCTTATAAACTGTAGAGAGTAGACCCACTACTGATCCTTATAAACTGTGGAGAGTAGACCCACTACTGATCCTTATCAACTGTAGAGAGTAGACCCACTACTGATCCGTATCAACTGTAGAGAGTAGACCCACTACTGATCCTGATAAACTGTGGAGAGTAGACCCACTACTGATCCTTATTAACTGTAGAGAGTAGACCCACTACTGATCCTTATAAACTGTAGAGAGTAGACCCACTACTGATCCTTATAAACTGTAGAGAGTAGACCCACTACTGATCCTTATAAACTGTAGAGAGTAGACCCACTACTGATCCTATAAACTGTGGAGAGTAGACCCACTACTGATCCTTATAAACTGTAGAGAGTAGACCCACTACTGATCCTTATTAACTGTAGAGAGTAGACCCACTACTGATCCTTATTAACTGTCCAGAGTAGACCCACTACTGATCCTTATAAACTGTAGAGAGTAGACCCACTACTGATCCTTATAAACTGTCCAGAGTAGACCCACTACTGATCCTTATAAACTGTCCAGAGTAGACCCACTACTGATCCTTATCAACTGTCCAGAGTAGACCCACTACTGATCCTTATAAACTGTCCAGAGTAGACCCACTACTGATCCTTATAAACTGTAGAGAGTAGACCCACTACTGATCCTTATAAACTGTCCAGAGTAGACCCACTACTGATCCTTATAAACTGTAGAGAGTAGACCCACTACTGATCCTTATCAACTGTAGAGAGTAGACCCACTACTGATCCTTATCAACTGTAGAGAGTAGACCCACTACTGATCCGTATCAACTGTAGAGAGTAGACCCACTACTGATCCTGATAAACTGTGGAGAGTAGACCCACTACTGATCCTTATTAACTGTAGAGAGTAGACCCACTACTGATCCTTATTAAATGTCCAGAGTAGACCCACTACTGATCCTTATAAACTGTCCAGAGTAGACCCACTACTGATCCTTATAAACTGTAGAGAGTAGACCCACTACTGATCCTTATAAACTGTCCAGAGTAGACCCACTACTGATCCTTATAAACTGTAGAGAGTAGCCCCACTACTGATCCTTATAAACTGTAGAGAGTAGACCCCTACTGATCCTGATCCTGATAAACTGTGGAGAGTAGACCCACTATTGGTCCTTATAAACTGTGGAGAGTAGACCCACTACTGATCCGTATCAACTGTGGAGAGTAGACCCACTACTGATCCTTATCAACTGTCCAGAGTAGACCCACTACTGATCCTTATCAACTAGAGAGTAGACCCACTACTGATCCTTATAAACTGTCCAGAGTAGACCCACTACTGATCCTTATCAACTGTCCAGAGTAGACCCACTACTGATCCTTATAGACTGTAGAGAGTAGACCCACTACTTATCCTTATAAACTGTCCAGAGTAGACCCACTACTGATTCTTATAAACTGTGGAGAGTAGACCCACTACTGATCCTTATAAACTGTCCAGAGTAGACCCACTACTGATCCTTATAAACTGTAGAGAGTAGACCCACTACTGGTCCTTATTAACTGTCCAGAGTAGACCCACTACTGATCCTTATCAACTGTGGAGAGTAGACCCACTACTGATCCTTATTAACTGTGGAGAGTAGACCCACTACTGATCCTTATCAACTGTGGAGAGTAGACCCACTACTGATCCTTATCAACTGTAGAGAGTAGACCCACTACTGATCCTTATTAGCTGTGGAGAGTAGACCCACTACTGATCCTTATCAACTGTGGAGAGTAGACCCACTACTGGTCCTTATTAACTGTCCAGAGTAGACCCACTACTGATCCTTATAAACTGTGGAGAGTAGACCCACTACTGATCCTTATTAACTGTGGAGAGTAGACCCACTACTGATCCTTATCAACTGTGGAGAGTAGACCCACTACTGATCCTTATCAACTGTAGAGAGTAGACCCACTACTGATCCTTATTAGCTGTAGAGAGTAGACCCACTACTGATCCTTATTAACTGTCCAGAGTAGACCCACTACTGATCCTTATCAACTGTGGAGATTAGACCCACTACTGATCCTTATCAACTGTAGAGAGTAGACCCACTACTGATCCTTATCAACTGTAGAGAGTAGACCCACTACTGATCCTTATAAACTGTAGAGAGTAGACCCACTACTGATCCTTATAAACTGTCCAGAGTAGACCCACTACTGATCCTTATCAACTGTAGAGAGTAGACCCACTACTGATCTTTATAAACTGTAGAGAGTAGACCCACTACTGATCCTTATAAACTGTCAACAGAGTAGACCCACTACTGATCCTTATTAACTGTCCAGAGTAGACCCACTACTGATCCTTATCAACTAGACCCACTACTGATCCTTATAAACTGTCCAGAGTAGACCCACTACTGATCCTTATAAACTGTCCAGAGAGTAGACCCACTACTGATCCTTATAAACTGTGGAGAGTAGACCCACTACTGATCCTTATCAACTGTCCAGACTAGACCCACTACTGATCCTTATAAACTGTCCAGAGTAGACCCACTACTGATCCTTATTAACTGTAGAGAGTAGACCCACTACTGATCCTTATAAACTGTAGAGACTAGACCCACTACTGATCCTTATAAACTGTGGAGAGTAGACCCACTACTGATCCTTATTAACTGTGGAGAGTAGACCCACTACTGATCCTTATCAACTGTGGAGAGTAGACCCACTACTGATCCTTATCAACTGTAGAGAGTAGACCCACTACTGATCCTTATTAACTGTAGAGAGTAGACCCACTACTGATCCTTATTAACTGTCCAGAGTAGACCCACTACTGATCCTTATCAACTGTGGAGATTAGACCCACTACTGATCCTTATCAACTGTAGAGAGTAGACCCACTACTGATCCTTATCAACTGTAGAGAGTAGACCCACTACTGATCCTTATAAACTGTAGAGAGTAGACCCACTACTGATCCTTATAAACTGTCCAGAGTAGACCCACTACTGATCCTTATCAACTGTAGAGAGTAGACCCACTACTGATCTTTATAAACTGTAGAGAGTAGACCCACTACTGATCCTTATAAACTGTCCAGAGTAGACCCACAACTGATCCTTATTAACTGTCCAGAGTAGACCCACTACTGATCCTTATCAACTGTAGAGAGTAGACCCACTACTGATCCTTATAAACTGTCCAGAGTAGACCCACTACTGATCCTTATAAACTGTCCAGAGTAGACCCACTACTGATCCTTATAGACTGTCCAGAGTAGACCCACTACTGATCCTTATAAACTGTGGAGAGTAGACCCACTACTGATCCTTATCAACTGTCCAGACTAGACCCACTACTAATCCTTAACAACTGTCCAGAGCAGACCCACTACTGATCCTTATTAACTGTAGAGAGTAGACCCACTACTGATCCTTATAAACTGTAGAGACTAGACCCACTACTGATCCTTATCAACTGTGGAGAGTAGACCCACTACTGATCCTTATCAACTGTAGAGAGTAGACCCACTACTGATCCTTATCAACTGTAGAGAGTAGACCCACTACTGATCCTTATCAACTGTAGAGAGTAGACCCACTACTGATCCGTATCAACTGTAGAGAGTAGACCCACTACTGATCCTGATTAACTGTGGAGAGTAGACCCACTACTGATCCTTATCAACTGTGGAGAGTAGACCCACTACTGATCCTTATCAACTGTAGAGAGTAGACCCACTACTGATCCGTATCAACTGTATAGAGTAGACCCACTACTGATCCTGATAAACTGTGGAGAGTAGACCCACTACTGATCCTTATTAACTGTCCAGAGTAGATCCACTACTGATCCTTATAAACTGTAGAGAGTAGACCCACTACTGATCCTTATAAACTGTCCAGAGTAGACCCACTACTGATCCTTATAAACTGTAGAGAGTAGCCCCACTACTGATCCTTATAAACTGTAGAGAGTAGACCCACTACTGATCCTGATAAACTGTGGAGAGTAGACCCACTACTGATCCTTATCAACTGTAGAGAGTAGACCCACTACTGATCCTTATCAACTGTATAGAGTAGACCCACTACTGATCCTGATAAACTGTGGAGAGTAGACCCACTACTGATCCTTATTAACTGTAGAGAGTAGACCCACTACTGATCCTTATAAACTGTAGAGAGTAGACCCACTACTGATCCTTATAAACTGTAGAGAGTAGCCCCACTACTGATCCTGATAAACTGTAGAGAGTAGACCCACTACTGATCCTGATAAACTGTGGAGAGTAGACCCACTACTGATCCTTATAAACTGTAGAGAGTAGACCCACTACTGATCCTTATTAACTGTAGAGAGTAGACCCACTACTGATCCTTATTAACTGTCCAGAGTAGATCCACTACTGATCCTTATAAACTGTAGAGAGTAGACCCACTACTGATCCTTATAAACTGTCCAGAGTAGACCCACTACTGATCCTTATAAACTGTCCAGAGTAGACCCACTACTGATCCTTATCAACTGTAGAGAGTAGACCCACTACTGATCCTTATAAACTGTCCAGAGTAGTCCCACTACTGATCCTTATAAACTGTAGAGAGTAGACCCACTACTGATCCTTATAAACTGTCCAGAGTAGACCCACTACTGATCCTTATCAACTGTAGAGAGTATACCCACTACTGATCCTTATCAACTGTAGAGAGTAGACCCACTACTGATCCTTATCAACTGTAGAGAGTAGACCCACTACTGATCCGTATCAACTGTAGAGAGTAGACCCACTACTGATCCTGATAAACTGTGGAGAGTAGACCCACTACTGATCCTTATTAACTGTAGAGAGTAGACCCACTACTGATCCTTATTAAATGTCCAGAGTAGACTCACTACTGATCCTTATAAACTGTCCAGAGTAGACCCACTACTGATCCTTATAAACTGTAGAGAGTAGACCCACTACTGATCCTTATAAACTGTCCAGAGTAGACCCACTACTGATCCTTATAAACTGTAGAGAGTAGCCCCACTACTGATCCTTATAAACTGTAGAGAGTAGACCCACTACTGATCCTGATAAACTGTAGAGAGTAGACCCACTATTGGTCCTTATTAACTGTCCAGAGTAGTCCCACTACTGGTCCAAATGAAACATTCACATCCCATTTTCTCTGGAGCCTAGAGTAGAATTTTGTACTCACTTGAAAACAATAATAGAGTCAATCATTGCATTGTGGTGTTGTAGCCTACTGCAGTCTAGTTAGGAGAGTTGCATTGTCCCTCAACAACATCAATAGCGGAACTTTCTGAGACGTGTTTCATGTGTTCACTGGGTTGTGCCTTTCAGCTATTCCCGATTCTTCTTGTTGATTCATATTGGATATTGATGCAGCTTTGAATGCTTTTATCTGTGGTATGATTGCTAGTTGGCCAATTGCAGATCTGGACAAATGATCCACTATTGATGGAAAGAGGAAAGAATGGACTGGTAGACTGAATGACTATATTGTCACTTTGAATGGTGGATAGAGGACAGGATAGACAGACTGGTAGACTATATTGACCTGTGGTACAGTAATAGTTAGACTATATTGGCCTGTGTTACGGTAACAGTTAGTTAGACTGGTAAACTATATTGACATGTGGTACAGTAATAGTTAGTTAGACTGGTAAACTATATTGACCTGTGGTACAGTAATAGTTAGACTATATTGACCTGTGGTACAGTAATAGTTAGACTATATTGACCTCCAACAGTAATAGTTGACTATATTGACCTGTGGTACAGTAATAGTTAGTTAGACTGGTAAACTATATTGACCTGTGGTACAGTAATAGACTGGTAAACTATATTGACCTGTGGTACAGTAATAGTTAGACTATATTGACCTGTGGTACAGTAATAGTTAGACTATATTGACCTGTGGTACAGTAATAGTTAGTTAGACTGGTAAACTATATTGACCTGTGGTACAGTAATAGTTAGACTATATTGACCTGTGGTACAGTAATAGTTAGACTATATTGACCTGTGTTGGTAACAGTTAGTTAGACTAAACTATATTGACCTGTGGTACAGTAATAGAACTTTCTGAGACGTGTTTCATGTGACTGGTAAACTATATTGACCTGTTGTTCATAGATATTGATGACTTTAAACTTTTATCTGTGGTACATGATTGACTGGTAGACTATATTGAGATCTGGACAAATGATCCACTATTGATGGAAAGAGGAAAGAATGGACTGGTAGACTGAATGACCTATTGTCACTTTGAATGGTGGATATATTGACCTGTGGACAGACTGGTAGACTATATTGACCTGTGGTACAGTAATAGTTAGACTATATTGGCCTGTGTTACGGTAACAGTTAGTTAGACTGGTAAACTATATTGACATGTGGTACAGTAATAGTTAGTTAGACTGGTAAACTATATTGACCTGTGGTACAGTAATAGTTAGACTATATTGACCTGTGGTACAGTAATAGTTAGACTATATTGACCTGTGGTACAGTAATAGTTAGTTAGACTGGTAAACTATATTGACCTGTGGTACAGTAATAGTTAGTTAGACTGGTAAACTATATTGACCTGTGGTACAGTAATAGTTAGACTATATTGACCTGTGGTACAGTAAAAGTCTAGGTCATAAGGGAAGTACCAAAACACCTTGATACAGAGCAGCATGCAGGAAGATGAGGACATGTGACTAGGGTGGAGTAAATTACATAGTAAAACAGTCCAAAGAGCAACACTTAATCAGGAAATAAATCGCACTACCCTCTCCTGTGCCCAATAAATACCACTCAAACCTCCCCAAAGGCAACCCCCCGACACCCCCCTCCAGTAAATTACGATCTGTTCCTATTTCAATTTTGCCAATCTGAATGCAACCACCACAGTACGTGTATAGAGTATAGGCTTCATACTGAACATTAATTTATACAGATGGACTCTCTTCATCTGATCACCATGTTGTCACGGAGACCGTTGCTGTGCCGCACGAAACGCAAAAAAAAAATGGAGTGAATTTAATGTTTTTAAAAGTGCGTTCCAAAGTTTGTAACTTTAACACTTAAAACATTTCAGACTTTGATTTATCCTAATTAAAAATGTGTCAACTTTTACAAAAAAAGAAAGAAAAGTCCATTAATTGTAATCCACGATAAATAAATCACTATTTCCCACTGCTTCTGCAGGATTACTTTCGTGTTGGGAGAAACTGGTCAAATTAAAGATTTGACAGATACATCTGTAGTTCTTTAATCTGCAGTTCAAAACATCACTACGAGAGAAAGAGGAAAGAGACATTTTTTTTTTTTTTTTTTACATTTCAAAATGTAGATTTCCTCCTAAATAGACACACGCAAAAGTAATTATTTATCATTAAGAGAGTCATAAATAAATCCCATAATTCTTAATACCGCCAGAAAGATTAGCACCTTCCTGGTGAAACCTTCCTGGTGAAAATAGGTATACATTCACAAGCTCAAGAACCCAATACAAATATGATGTGACAACATGACAATTCATATATTATTATTTTCCTATTCAACAAAAGCGAAATGATTGTTAACAATATTTAGAAAGAATTTCAATCAAATTAATAAACGACTTGCTATAATATTTCACCTTAACAGTAAAACATATACGATCATACTTAATGACAGTACAAAATTGGCAACCATTTTAATTTAACTGACGACCGACAGTTTTCTGACGCGTATATAGACCCTCTGTGACCAAGAGAAATGTTGAGAACGGTCCAAATCCATCTGAGAACATCACAGCGAGATGATGCTGCTTTTTCTGCTTTCGCTGGGCTCTCCTGTTTCACATGGCGTACTGTATGAGGAAGCTGCGAGGTTCACATCCTAGAGGCAATCGATCCAGTGTCTGGATAGGCCAGAAAATTTGACGTGTCAGTCCATATGCAAATTAGGTGTCATTTCTGTATACGAGCTAAACATGCTGATTTATCTTTTACCAGTGATGAAATAATTAAATAATTACATAAACCATTTAAAGAATAAGAGCACAGCAGTATCACGTGTACTTGAGGCCCTGAATGATACAGCAATGGGAGACAGAAAGAGAGCGAGAGAGAGAGACAGAAAGAGAGCGAGAGAGAGAGACAGAAAGAGAGCGAGAGAGAGAGACAGAAAGAGAGCGAGAGAGACAGAAAGAGAGCGAGAGAGAGAGACAGAAAGAGAGCAAGAGATAGATAGAGGGAGACAGAGAGTGAGGGAGACAGAGAGTGAGGGAGACAGAGAGTGAGGGAGAGGGAGACAGAGAGTGAGGGAGAGGGAGACAGAGAGTGAGGGAGACAGAGAGTGAGGGAGACAGAGAGTGAGGGAGAGAGAGTGAGGGAGAGAGAGTGAAGGAGAGAGAGCACGAGAGTGAGGGAGACAGAGTGGGGGGAGAGAGAGGAGAGAGGGAGACAGAGAGTGAGGGAGAGAGAGCACGAGAGTGAGGGAGACAGAGAGTGAGGGAGACAGAGAGTGACGGAGAGAGAGCACGAGAGTGAGGGAGACAGAGAGTGAGGGAGGGAGAGCACGAGAGTGAGGGAGACAGAGAGTGAGGGAGAGAGAGCACGAGAGTGAGGGAGACAGAGTGAGGGAGACAGAGAGTGAGGGAGACCGAGAGTGAGGGAGAGAGACGGGGAGAGATAAGGAGAGAGAGGTGTGGGTACTGCCAACATAAAACAGACATCTGTGATCACAGTTCTGCAAATCGGATGTAATTTTAAATTGTTCAGTCGACTGGATCCCCCTAAAGCAGGAGGCGTCTCTAGATCGCTGGGGACAGACGCTTACCAACTGTGGAGGACAGGAGCCCTGGGGGAGGAAAAACCTTTGAGGGGGAGAGAGAGAGACGAGGAAGGCAGGGGAAAGGAGAGGGGGGATGGGAATGCAGGGGAGTGGATGACCAGGCCTAGCCCACTAAGGAGGACAGAAACCCTGGGGAAGAGAGGGGGGCAAGAAGGATAGAGGAGAGAGGGGGACTTAATGGAGAAACTTCAGGTCCTAATCCAGGCACTTGTAGTCTCCCGTCTGGACTACTGAAACTCGCTGTTGCCTGGGCTTCCCGCTTGTGCCATCACTGCAGCCCAGTCCTGGTCCTGTCATAGCAGTTATAGCAGCGATACAGAGGGAGAGGCTCTACTTCTCCTGCCAGGTACATGAGTCATCCGAGGGTAACCAAAAGGATGCTGCTCATTTTAAATCTATCTAACTGCTATATTCAACTAGTGTGTGTGTGTGTGTGTGTGTGTGTGTGTGTGTGTGTGTGTGTGTGTGTGTGTGTGTGTGTGTGTGTGTGTGTGTGTGTAAGCATAGAGTGGGTGTGGGCCTAGCCTATACATCGGGGTAAAACAGAGAACTAGTCCAAAGCCCATCCACTGTCAGGTCAATTCATACTATATCAGGTCCATTCATGCTATATCAGATCCATTCATGCTATAACAGATCCATTCATGCTATATCAGGTCCATTCATGCTATATCAGGTCCATCCATGCTATATCAGGTCCATTCATGCTATATCAGATCCATTCATGCCAAATCAGATCCATTCATGCTATATCAGGTCCATTCATGCTATATCAGGTCCATTCATGCTATATCAGGTCCATTCATGCTATATCAGGTCCATTCATGCCAAATCAGATCCATTCATGCCAAATCAGATCCATTCATGCTATATCAGGTCCATTCATGCTATATCAGGTCCATTCATGCTATATCAGGTCCATTCATGCTTCCATAGCTTTTGACCTCTAGAAAGGAGACTGTTTTACTTTAAAATAAATCACCATTACAGGAGTCTGTTCTACTTTACATCACCATTACAGGAGCCTGTTCTACTTTACATCACCATTACAGGAGCCTGTTCTACTTTACAATACATCACCATTACAGGAGACAGTTCTACTTTACATCACCATGACAGGAGACTGCTCTACTTTACATCACATTACAGGAGTCTGCTCTACTTTACATCACCATTACAGGAGCCTGTTCTACTTTACAATACATCACCATTACAGGAGCCTGTTCTACTTTACATCACCATTACAGGAGACTATTCTACTTTACATCACCATGACAGGAGACTGCTCTACTTTACATCAGCATTACAGGAGCCTGTTCTACTTTACATCACCATTACAGGAGCCTGTTCTACTTTACAATACATGACCATTACAGGAGACAGTTCTAATTTACATCACCATTACATGAGACTGTTCTACTTTACATCACCATTACAGGATCCTGTTCTACTTTACATCAGCATTACAGGAGCCTGTTCTACTTTACAATACATCACCATTACATGAGACTGTTCTACTTTACATCACCATGACAGGAGATTGTTTTACTTTACAATAAATCACCATTACAGGAGACTGCTCTACTTTACAATACATCACCATTACAGGAGACTGCTCTACTTTACATCACCATTACAGGAGTCTGTTCTACTTTACATCACCATTACAGGAGTCTGTTCTACTTTACATCACCATTACAGGAGTCTGTTCTACTTTACAATACATCACCATTACAGGAGTCTGTTCTACTTTACATCACCATTACAGGAGACTGTTCTACTTTACATCACCATTACAGGAGTCTGCTCTACTTTACATCACCATTACAGGAGTCTGTTCTACTTTACAATACATCACCATTACAGGAGTCTGTTCTACTTTACATCACCATTACAGGAGTCTGTTCTACTTTACATCACCATTACAGGAGTCTGTTCTACTTTACATCACCATGACAGAAGGACTGTTCTACTTTACAATAAATCACCATGACAGAAGGACTGTTCTGCTTTACAATAAATCACCATGACAGAAGACTGCTCTACTTTACAATAAATCACCATTACAGGAGACTGTTTTACTTTACAATAAATCACCATGACAGAAGGACATCGTCCTTTTGCGGTTCATTTCCCATATGCCAAAGCTAAACGGGTTTCCGTCGCATTTTCAACTCTACTGATGGTTTTCATACAAAAACTATTGCGTTATTATAGCGAGTGTGCCCATTCTGGTACTGGCACGTGATCTCTAGCCTACAGATAGCAGATACAGGTATAGCCCACATGATGAGGTTATTATGGACAATATAGCGAGATCATTTTTAGTTGTCAAACGGCAGCCAAGCATCGATCATCGTGTCACCAGAATAAGACCCTCTATATTTATTGGAAAAGAGGATCAATCTCATCTCCGTGCTCTTTTCACCATCATCATGTATTTAATCTGTACCTTAATAAACTGCATGGTTTCCGAGTCGTAGCGGGAGGACCACACAGCATCACTTCGATATGATGGTTATTATATACATTTTTTTGCATAAAAGTGTTACCACCGATATTTTTTGCATAAATCATTTTACCGTCACAGAAGGATCCCACCTTTTCCTTATTTTGTTTGGTCGACATTTGGTTCCGTGAGGCCTGTCGTGACATTTTTTTAATCCAACTTTATGCGCATAAAAATGTTGAATGGAAACCTCTCCCCGACTACATCTGTCCCCTCTGTCTGACTCTGACTCTCCCTCCCTGACTCTCACTCTCTCTCTCGGAGTCTCTTACTCTCTCTCACTCTCTGACTCTCTGACTCTCTCACTCTCTCAGAATCTCACTCTCTATCTCACTCTCTCACTCTCTCTCTGACTCTCTCTCTCTCTTTCACTCACTCTCTGACTCTCTGACTCTCTGACTCTCTCTGACTCTCTCACTCTCTCTCTGACTCTCTCACTCTCTCTGACTCTCTATCTGAATCTCTCACTCTGACTCTCTGACTTGCTCACTCTGACTCTCTTACTCACTCTCTCTGACTCACCCTCTCCTTCCAGCCAGAATCTCTAGAAGTCATCATAAATTCTAGTCAGGTACAACCCATTCCCTAAAATGTGGAATTTGATTGCTGTGGTGTGGAGATAGCTGGAGAGACAAATCGATCATGCTTTGGCCGCAAGCCTAGACGTGCTCAGATTTCCAAGTGTGTCATTACAGGTGAGGTAAGCCTGGAGGATGAATATGCAAAGGTAGTTCCGGCTCTTACTGCTAACATTGTGGGACCAGCAACCACCTTAGCTTAGTCAGAGCAAGAGCCAAAGTTCATCTCAAATGGCACCCTAATTCCCTATATAGTACACTACTTTGACCAGAGCCCTGGTTGAACCTGGTTAAAAGTAGTGGACTACTAAGGGAATAAGCTGCCATTTGGAATTCAACTCCAGACCCAGAGTGCTGATGAGTAATGGAGACGGCGGACCAGAAACTAGACACCAACAGACTCACTAGGCAACAGCACCGCCTGCGTTATGAACTAAGATATTCTCCAACCTGTGAGTTGAAACCAGACTCACTAACTAACTAGGCTAAAGCACCGCCTGCTTTAGGCTTGATGAACTAAGATATTCTCCAACCTGTGAGTTGAAACCAGACTCACTAACTAACTAGGCTAAAGCACCGCCTGCTTTAGGCTTGATGAACTAAGATATTCTCCAACCTGTGATACTGTGCAGGCCTCTGAAAACCTTCCCCAGATGGCAGAATGAGGTAGAAACCAGCAGCTCCTGTTTTGACACACATCATGGTTTTTCATTTGGTGGTTTTGGCAGAAATCCTATGACAATATTCTCCAACCAAAATAATGGTGCTGGCCAATTAAAAACAACACACAGATGTCAGACTTAAAGACCCGTAGTTCTTACATCTCTAGCTGTTCTTATCATGCTATTCATCCCTATTTCAAACATCATTCCATATGCCAATTAAGCCCAACATACATTATATTAATATGAGAGTCTTGGCATCGGGTTCAGAGTGGGTTTCTTTCATCCCATGTTCATCGGCTAATCAGCTCCTCTCCTGGAGATGCTGTGTTCTGTGCTGGCCTGTCATCATGGCTGTTCAATCAATTGGAAGCTTTTTGAATTTAACTGATCATCAAACCCATTAAAATGTTTTTATAATGTGGAAGATTTCTTTCATACACCAATATACAGACCTGGCTGCTGTGTCTACAGTGTACTGCAAGTTAGGGTCAGCCAATAAGATGATGTCTGATGTCTGTACAGGATATTAAGGCTTGCGATCCAAATGGCACTCTATTCCCTATTCAGTGCACTACTTTAGACCAGAGCCCTATGGCGCCTTATTCCCTATTTAGTGCACTACTTTAGACCAGAGCCCTATGGCACCCTATTCCCATATTTAGTGCACTACATTAGACCAGAGCTCATAAAGATCTTCCCAGGGCTCTAGTCAAAACTTGTGCACTAAATCGGGAATAGGGTGTCATTTGACATGCAGTCCAAGCAACAGCTCTATGCTGTACTCACCATCCATCATATAATAACTAGCTGAGTACTGTACTCACCATCCATCATATAATAACTAGCTGAGTACTGTACTCACCACCCAGCCCTGATACATCATAATAACTAGTTGAGTACTGTACTCACCATCCAGTCCTGATACATCATAATAACTAGTTGAGTACTGTACTCACCATCCAGCCCTGATACATTATATCATATCTAGTTGAGTACTGTACTCACCATCCAGTCTGGATAAATCATATAATAACTAGTTGAGTACTGTACTCACCATCCAGCCCTGATACATCAAAATAACTAGTTGAGTGCTGTACTCACCATCCAGCCCTGATACATTATATCATATCTAGTTGAGTACTGTACTCACCACCCAGCCCTGATACATCATATAATAACTAGCTGAGTACTGTACTCACCACCCAGCCCTGAACCATCATATAATAAATAGTTGAGTACTGTACTCACCACCCAGTCCTGATACATTATATAATAAATAGTTGAGTACTGTACTCACCATCCAGCCCTGAACCATCATATAATAACTAGTTGAGTACTGTACTCACCATCCAGCCCTGATCCATCATATAACTAGTTGAGTACTGTACTCACCATCCAGCCCTGATACATCATAATAACTAGTTGAGTACTGTACTCACCATCCAGTCTGGATAAATCATGTAATAACTAGCTGAGTACTGTACTCACCATCCAGTCCTGATACATCATTTAATATCTAGTTGAGTACTGTACTCACCATCCAGTCTGGATAAATTATGTAATAACTAGCTGAGTACTGTACTCACCACCCAGTCCTGATAAATCATGTAATAACTAGCTGAGTACTGTACTCACCACCCAGCCCTGATACATCATATGATAACTAGCTGAGTACTGTACTCACCATCCAGTCTGGATAAATCATGTAATAACTAGCTGAGTACTGTACTCACCATCCAGTCCTGATACATCATTTAATAACTAGTTGAGTACTGTACTCACCATCCAGTCTGGATAAATTATGTAATAACTAGCTGAGTACTGTACTCACCACCCAGTCCTGATAAATCATGTAATAACTAGCTGAGTACTGTACTCACCACCCAGCCCTGATACATCATATGATAACTAGTTGAGTACTGTACTCATCATCCAGTCTGGATAAATCATGTAATAACTAGCTGAGTACTGTACTCACCATCCAGTCTGGATACATCATATAACTAGTTGAGTACTGTACTCACCACCCAGCCCTGATAAATCATGTAATAACTAGCTGAGTACTGTACTCACCACCCAGCCCTGATACATCATATGATAACTAGTTGAGTACTGTACTCATCATCCAGTCTGGATAAATCATGTAATAACTAGCTGAGTACTGTACTCACCATCCAGTCTGGATACATCATATAACTAGTTGAGTACTGTACTCACCACCCAGCCCTGATACATCATATAATAACTAGTTGAGTACTGTACTCACCATCCAGCCCTGATACATCATATAATAACTAGTTGAGTACTGTACTCACCATCCAGCCCTGATCCATCATATAACTAGTTGAGTACTGTACTCACCATCCAGCCCTGATACATCATAATAACTAGTTGAGTACTGTACTCACCATCCAGTCTGGATAAATCATGTAATAACTAGCTGAGTACTGTACTCACCATCCAGTCCTGATACATCATTTAATAACTAGTTGAGTACTGTACTCACCATCCAGTCTGGATAAATTATGTAATAACTAGCTGAGTACTGTACTCACCACCCAGTCCTGATAAATCATGTAAAAACTAGCTGAGTACTGTACTCACCACCCAGCCCTGATACATCATATGATAACTAGTTGAGTACTGTACTCACCACCCAGCCCTGATACATCATATAATAACTAGTTGAGTACTGTACTCACCACCCAGCCCTGATACATCATATAATAACTAGCTGAGTACTGTACTCACCACCCAGCCCTGATACATCATAAAATAACTAGTTGAGTACTGTACTCACCACCCAGCCCTGATACATCATATAATAACTAGTTGAGTACTGTACTCACCATCCCACAGTTGTGTCAAGTTGGCTGGATGTCCTTGGGTGATGGACACACAGGAAACTGTTGAGTGATAAACCCAGCAGCGTTGCAGTTCTTGACACACTGTGTCTGGCACCTACCACCATACCCCGTGTTCGAAGACACTTAGATGTGTTGTCTTGCCCATTCACCCCCTTGAACGGCACACGTACACAATCCATGTCTCAAGGCTTAAAAATCCTCCCCATCTTTCATCTACACTGATTTGAAGTGGATTTAACAGGTCATTAAATAAGGAATCGTAGCTCTCACCTGCATTCACCTGCTCAGTCTGTTTCATTGGAAAGTTTTTCCCTAATGTTTTGTACACTCAGTGTATTTCTGAGATTTACATCCTGGAACTAATGGATGAATAAATCACATACAATACATGAAGAAATATGAGGCTTCACATGAACAAAACTCGTGCAAAAAAAAAAATGTTAGTCGAATTGGAGACAGGTCATTTTTTATTTATTTAACTAGGCAAGTCAGTTAAGAACAAATTCTTATTTTCAATGACGGCCTAGGAACAGTGGGTTAACTGCCTGTTCAGGGGCAGAAGGACACATTTGTACCTTGTCAGCTCGGGGATTTGACCAGTTAACCCACTGTTCCTTCCGGTTACTAGTCCAACCACTCTAACCACTAGGCTACCCTGCCACCCTCTACGCTCTGACCACTAGGCTACCCTGCCACCTCTACACTCTAACCACTAGGCTACCCTGCCACCTCTACACTCTAACCACTAGGCTACCCTGCCACCTCTACACTCTAACCACTAGGCTACCCTGCCCCCTCTACACTCTAACCACTAGGCTACCCTGCCACCTCTACACTCTAACCACTAGGCTACCCTGCCTACACTCTACACTCTAACCACTAGGCTACCCTGCCGCCTTCTACACTCTAACCACTAGGCTACCCTGCCCCCTCTACACTCTAACCACTAGGCTACCCTGCCACCTCTAACCACACTCTAACCACTAGGCTACCCTGCCACCTTCTACACTCTAACCACTAGGCTACCCTGCCCCCTCTACACTCTAACCACTAGGCTACCCTCCCACCTCTACACTCTAACCACTAGGCTACCCTGCTACCTCTACACTCTAACCACTAGGCTACCCTGCCACCTCTACACTCTAACCACTAGGCTACCCTGCCACCTCTACACTCTAACCACTAGGCTACCCTGCCACCCTCTACGCTCTAACCACTAGGCTACCCTGCCCACTCTACACTCTAACCACTAGGCTACCCTGCCACCTCTACACTCTTACCACTGGGCTACCCTGCCACCCTCTACACTCTAACCACTAGGCTACCCTGCCGCCTCTACACTCTAACCACTAGGCTACCCTGCCACTCTACACTCTATCCACTAGGCTACCCTGCCACCTCTACACTCTAACCACTAGGCTACCCTGCCACCTCTACACTCTAACCACTAGGCTACCCTGCCACCTCTACGCTCTAACCACTAGGCTACCCTGCCACCTCTACGCTCTAACCACTAGGCTACCCTGCCACCTCTACGCTCTAACCACTAGGCTACCCTGCCGCCTCTACGCTCTAACTACGCTCTAACCACTAGGCTACCCTGCCACCTCTACACTCTAACCACTAGGCTACCCTGCCACCTCTACACTCTAACCACTAGGCTACCCTGCCACCTCTACACTCTAACCACTAGGCTACCTTGCCACCTCTACACTCTAACCACTAGGCTACCCTTCCACCTCTACACTCTAACCACTAGGCTACCCTGCCACCTCTACACTCTAACCACTAGGCTACCCTGCCACCTCTACACTCTAACCACTAGGCTACCCTGCCACCTCTACACTCTAACCACTAGGCTACCCTGCCGCCTCTACACTCTAACCACTAGGCTACCCTGCCACCTCTACACTAACCACTAGGCTACCCTGCCACCTCTACGCTCTAACCACTAGGCTACCCTGCCACCTCTACGCTCTAACCACTAGGCTACCCTGCCGCCTCTACACTCTAACCACTAGGCTACCCTGCCACCTCTACGCTCTAACCACTAGGCTACCCTGCCACCTCTACGCTCTAACCACTAGGCTACCCTGCCACCCCTACGCTCTAACCACTAGGCTACCCTGCCACCTCTACACTCTAACCACTAGGCTACCCTGCCGCCCCTACACTCTAACCACTAGGCTACCCTGCCACCTCTACACTCTAACCACTAGGCTACCCTGCCACCTCTACACTCTAACCACTAGGCTACCCTTCCACCTCTACACTCTAACCACTAGGCTACCCTGCCACCTCTACACTCTAACCACTAGGCTACCCTGCCACCTCTACACTCTAACCACTAGGCTACCCTGCCACCTCTACGCTCTAACCACTAGGCTACCCTGCCGCCTCTACGCTCTAACCACTAGGCTACCCTGCCGCCTCTACGCTCTAACCACTAGGCTACCCTGCCACCTCTACGCTCTAACCACTAGGCTACCCTGCCGCCTCTACACTCTAACCACTAGGCTACCCTGCCGCCTCTACGCTCTAACCACTAGGCTACCCTGCCGCCTCTACGCTCTAACCACTAGGCTACCCTGCCACCTCTACGCTCTAACCACTAGGCTACCCTGCCGCCTCTACACTCTAACCACTAGGCTACCCTGCCGCCTCTACACTCTAACCACTAGGCTACCCTGCCGCCCCTACGCTCTAACCACTAGGCTACCCTGCCACCCCCACGCTCTAACCACTAGGCTACCCTGCCACCCCTACGCTCTAACCACTAGGCTACCCTGCCACCTCTACACTCTAACCACTAGGCTACCCTGCCGCCCCTACACTCTAACCACTAGGCTACCCTGCCACCTCTACACTCTAACCATTAGGCTACCCTGCCACCTCTACACTCTAACCACTAGGCTACCCTGCCGCCCCTACACTCTAACCACTAGGCTACCCTGCCACCCCTACTCTCTAACCACTAGGCTACCCTGCCACCTCTACGCTCTAACCACTAGGCTACCCTGCCGCCCCTGGTTATAGACTTTCATACTGTATGTTGGTTGTTCAATACACACTACGATTTCCTTTTTTGTACACAACTATTTCCGTGTAGTACATCCTGGCAAGAGAGGATGAATAAATCACCTCACAAAACACGAGGAAAGATTAGGATTCACATAAAGGAAACCCCAACATAAAGTGCCTTAATAGGGTGTTGGGTCACCACGAGCCACCAGAACAGCTTCAATGCACCTCGGCATGGATTCTACTAGTGTCTGGAACTCTATTGGAGGGATGTGACATCATTCTTCATGAGGAATTCCATAATTTGGTGTTTTGTTGACGGTGGTGGAAAACACTGTCTCTAGGCACCGCTTCAGAATCTCCCACAAGTATCCAATTGGGTTTCAGGTCTGGTGACTGACACGGCCTTGGCATATATCTTTTCCATGCTCATCAAACCATTCAGTGACTCGTGATCTGTGCATGAGGGCTTTGTCGTCCTTTTGGGGATTAGCCACGGCAGCCAAAATAATTGCTTGCCCAGCATTTTTAATACATGACCCCTAAGCATGATGGGATGCTTAATTAACTCAGGAGCCACACCTGCGTGGAAGCATCTGATTCCAATATACTTTGTATCCCTCATTTCCTCCAGAGTTTACCTTATTTGGTCAGTTCCCTGTATAACTTGCTGACCAAACCGCTCACGTTACAAAATAAATTTAAACATACATGTTATTCAATTATTGCACCCACACTGCTTGCGCAGCGCCAACGAGCGTCTGTTTTGCCTCCTGTGGAAAGGGTTTCTAACCGTGCAGTTATGTCCCTGGTTA